>NC_134361.1:205745064-206082564 GCF_048569485.1 Anomaloglossus baeobatrachus | reverse complement strand
TTTTGGAGTACTGCAGGCACAGTGATGACGATATTCCTATAAAGGGGTTGTCCACTCTTTTGATAAAGATGTGACTGCAGATTTTTGAATCCTTACAATGTGCACACTGCACACTGTCAGGATTCCTGACAAAATGGGTGGTTTGCAAACATGCGGCCACATGCCTATCAGACGTGGTAGGCCTTGCTCAATACAAGTGAATTCGAAGTTCGAGCATGTCTATTTAGAATGTGGTCTTAGGTATAAACATCTGATCCTTGCGGTCACTTGACCGGTCATTCTACACCGGAGAATCCTGACAGTGTGTGGTGCAAACGCTGTAAGGATTCAGAAGTCTGCAGTCACATAGATTTATCAAAAGACCTGACAATTGTCACGATTCCTCTGTGCAGAGCATCTTGCACACAGGTGATGCTCTGCCGTACCTTCCTGAACTACTGAGCCGGCAGTGACATGTTTCCTTTGTGCAGAGCATTTTGCATTTGGAGATGCTCTGCTGTGTTTCATTGATCAGTAGCTGACCAGCTGTTTGACAGCACAGGCTTCCATGCAGGTTCTGGGAAGTGCTGATTACTCAGGTGTTCCTCCTTCCTGGTAATTGCTCTGTTTCATTACTGAGCATGCTCTCCCAGAACGTCTCCAGTCGTACTCTCTGGTTCTGCAGTTGTGCTCTTGGCTTGTGTTTGTGCTTGTGTTCTATGTATCTTGAACCCGAAATTGTTTGATTCCTCTCTGCCCGATCCCTGTCCTTGTCGTTACCTCTTGGCCTCTGACCTCGGACAGTTACCTGACCACGTCTCTGTCTGTTCCCTGAATCTAATACATGCTGTCCTGGAATTCTGACCCTCGGCCTGTGACTTGACTGTATTTCTGCTTAGTCCCTGAGTCCTGTCGTGTCCTCCTGTTTCTGACCCCGATTGGCTGACTACCCTTCTATCTATACTATCTGTAAGTAGTGACTAGCATCACAACAACCCCTTTAAACAGCCATTCACACTCATTCCTCGCCTCTTACACATCTTGGCTTCCGCCGACCAGGTCTTTGTATCCGCTGATTTCGTAGTGTTTCTTGGCTCACCTAAATAGACCGGCAATCACTTGGTGAATTAGTAAAATGCTTGTTCGTCAGGTGAAATTATGCTTGTTTGTCGGGTGAAATAATGCAGGTTCATCGGGTGAAATGATGCATGTTCGTCGGGTGAAATAATGCATGTTCGTCGGGTGAAATGATGCATGTTCGTCGAGTGACATGATGCATGTTCGTCGAGTGAAATGATGCTTGTTCGTCGAGTGAAATGATGCTTGTTCGTCGAGTGAAATGATGCTTGTTCGTCGAGTGAAATGATGCTTGTTCGTCGAGTGAAATGATGCTTGTTCGTCTGGTGAAATGATGCTTGTTCGTCAGGTGAAATGATGTTTGTTCGTTGGGTGAAATGATGCTTTTTTGTCGGGTGAAATGATAATAATAATAATAATAATAAAATATGTATTCATTTATATAGCGCTATTAATTCCACAGCGCTTTACATACAATAGCAACACTGTCCTCATTAGGCCTCACCATCTAATTTCCCTGTCAGTATGTTTTTGGAGTGTGGGAGGAAACCGGAGTACCCGGAGGAAACCCACGCAAAAGCGGGGAGAACATACAGACTCCTTGCAGATGGTGTCCTTGGTGGGATTTGAACCCAGGACCCCAGCGCTGCAAGACTGCAGTGCTAACCACTGAGCCACCGTGCCGCCATGATGCTTGTTTGTCCGGTGAAATGCTGTTTGTTCATCAGGTGAAATGATGCTTGTTCGTCGGGTGAAATGATGCATGTTCGTCAGGTGAAATGATTCATGTTCGTCAGGTGAAATGATGCTTGTTTGTCGGGTGAAATGATTTTTGTTCGTTGGATGAAATGATGTTTTTTTGTCGGCTGAAATGTTAATAATAATATTTATTCATTTATATAGCGCTATTAATTCCACAGCGCTTTACATACAATAGCAACACTGTCCCCATTAGGGCTCACCATCTAGGTTGCCTGTCAGAATGTTTTTGGAGTGTGGGAGGCAACCGGAGTACCCGGAGGAAACCCACACAAACATGGGGAGAACATACAGACTCCTTGCAGATGATGTCCTTGGTGGGATTTGAACCCAGGACCCCAGCGCTGCAAGACTGCAGTGCTAACCACTGAGCCACCGTGCCGCCATGATGCTTGTTTGTCGGGTGAAATGCTGTTTGTTCATCAGGTGAAATGATGCTTGTTCGTCAGGTGAAATGATGCTTGTTCGTCAGGTGAAATGATGATTGTTCGTCAGGTGAAATGATGTTTGTTCGTTGGGTGAAATGATGCTTTTTTGTCGGGTGAAATGATAATAATAATAATAATAATAATAAAATATGTATTCATTTATATAGCGCTATTAATTCCACAGCGCTTTACATACAATAGCAACACTGTCCTCATTAGGCCTCACCATCTAATTTCCCTGTCAGTATGTTTTTGGAGTGTGGGAGGAAACCGGAGTACCCGGAGGAAACCCACGCAAAAGCGGGGAGAACATACAGACTCCTTGCAGATGGTGTCCTTGGTGGGATTTGAACCCAGGACCCCAGCGCTGCAAGACTGCAGTGCTAACCACTGAGCCACCGTGCCGCCATGATGCTTGTTTGTCCGGTGAAATGCTGTTTGTTCATCAGGTGAAATGATGCTTGTTCGTCGGGTGAAATGATGCATGTTCGTCAGGTGAAATGATGCTTGTTCGTCGGGTGAAATGATGCTTGTTTGTCGGGTGAAATGATTTTTGTTCGTTGGATGAAATGATGTTTTTTTGTCGGCTGAAATGTTAATAATAATATTTATTCATTTATATAGCGCTATTAATTCCACAGCGCTTTACATACAATAGCAACACTGTCCCCATTAGGGCTCACCATCTAGGTTGCCTGTCAGAATGTTTTTGGAGTGTGGGAGGCAACCGGAGAACCCGGAGGAAACCCACACAAACACGGGGAGAACATACAGACTCCTTGCAGATGATGTCCTTGGTGGGATTTGAACCCAGGACCCCAGCGCTGCAAGACTGCAGTGCTAACCACTGAGCCACCGTGCCGCCATGATGCTTGTTTATCGGGTGAAATGCTGTTTGTTCATCAGGTGAAATGATGCTTGTTCGTCAGGTGAAATGATGCTTGTTCGTCAGGTGAAATTATTTCCAAATCACTGTTCTCTGCAGCACATCTTCCTGTGTAAAAGGGGCGGCCAAGAACATTATATTCTGGTCACTCCTTCCAAACAGACTATTAATCAGTTAGGCTTTGAAATTCACAGAATATAGGCTGCAATCATCAGACAACACTGAGAATGCAGTAAAGTGTCATTTAGATCTATCCATTGCTCCTTTTACCCATCTCTGGCTTTCTATGATTTAATCCATTGCAGCCATGGCTTATATCATGATATTCCGGCCCCATGAATATAATAGCAGTATGTCAGTAAAGACTGGTCCATCCACAAGGAGAGCATTAGGAGTCAGTAAATGAAGTATCAATTCCCTCAACATCCTAGAGAACCTGAGGGAACTACCGGTCGTAATCCTGCGTCTTTCAGATCTTGGGCGAGCCGATGATTTTCCAGCGGCTGTGTGTAATGAAGTCACAGTAAAGGAAGCCGGCATTTTAATACTTCCTCTGACGCCGGGGAGTGGAGGCCGCAGGACTCTCATGTTTATCTACACAGACAACTGACAGCTTAAACATATGGGCCCTGAAGAAAGTCTCCTGATTGTGCCTCTGTATAGTATATAATGCCCCGCTCCAGTGTAATAATGGCCTCTAAATAATAATGGTGCCCCCTCTGTACATCCATATACTAATATTCTGCCCTCAGTGCCCTCTATGTCTCAAAATAGTAATGGTACCCCCTGTGTGTTTCCATATAGTAGTGGTGTCCCCTCAGTTCTGCAACATAGTAATAGTGCCCCCTCATATAGTAATAGTGCCCCCTCATATAGTAATAGTGCCCCCTCATATAGTAGTAGTGCCCCCTCTTTGCCTCCATATAATAATATATTGTAATATAATTATTATTAATTGTATAATGTAATAATAATAATAACATAATAATGCCCAATCTGTGCTTCCTTATAGAATAGTGCCCTCTCTACAGTTCACTAGACGAACAGTGCCCCCTTTGTGCCTCAACATAGTAATGGTGTCTCCTTGATAAAGTAATAGCGCCTCCATTGTGCACCCATGTAGTAATAGTTCCCCCTCTCCGCCTCCATGTGATAGTGCTTCCTCTATATACTAATAGTTCCCACTCTATGCCTCCATTTAATATTAGTGCCCGCTCTGTACTTACATATAGTAATAGTGCCCCCTCTGCGCCTCCATATAGCAATAGTGCCCCCTCTGTACTTCCATAAAGTAATAGTGCCCACTCAACAGATCCATTAAGTAATAGTGCCCCCTCAGTACCTCCATATACTAACAGTGCCCCCTCTGTACCTCCATTGAGTAATAGTGCCCCCTTGGTGCCTCCATAAAGTAATAGTGCCCCCTCTGTGCCTCCATATAGTACACATAGTAATAGTGCCCCCTCTGTGCCTCCATATAGTACATATAGTAATAGTGCCCCCTCTGTGCCTCTATATAGTAATAGTGCCCCCTCTGTGCCTCCATATAGTAATAGTGCCCCCTCTGTGCCTCTATATAGTAATGGTGCCCCCTCTGTGCCTCCATATAGTACATATAGCAATAGTGCCCCCTTGGTGCCTCTATATAGTAATGGTGCCCCCTCTGTGCCTCCATATAGTAATAGTGCCCCCTCTGTGCCTCCATATAGTAATAGTGCCCCCTCTGTGCCTCCATATAGTAATAGTGCCTCTTCTGTGCCTGCATATAGTATATATAGTAATAGTGCCACCTCTGTGCCTCCATATAGTAATAGTGCCCCCTCAGTACCTCCATATACTAACAGTGCCCCCTCTGTACCTCCATTGAGTAATAATGCCCCCTTGGTGCCTCCATAAAGTAATAGTGCCCCCTCTGTGCCTCCATATAGTACACATAGTAATAGTGCCCCCTCTGTGCCTCCATATAGTACATATAGTAATAGTGCCCCCTCTGTGCCTCTATATAGTAATAGTGCCCCCTCTGTGCCTCCATATAGTAATAGTGCTCCCTCTGTGCCTCTATATAGTAATGGTGCCCCCTCTGTGCCTCCATATAGTACATATAGCAATAGTGCCCCCTTGGTGCCTCTATATAGTAATGGTGCCCCCTCTGTGCCTCCATATAGTAATAGTGCCCCCTCTGTGCCTCCATATAGTACATATAGTAATAGTGCCCCCTCTGTGCCTCCATAAAGTAATAGTGTCTCCTCTGTGCCTCCATATAGTACATATAGTAATTGTGCCCCCTCTGTGCCTCCATATAGTACATATAGCAATAGTGCCCCCTTGGTGCCTCTATATAGTAATGGTGCCCCCTCTGTGCCTCCATATAGTAATAGTGCCCCCCTCTGTGCCTCCATATAGTACATATAGTAATAGTGCCCCCTCTGTGCCTCCATAAAGTAATAGTGTCTCCTCTGTGCCTCCATATAGTACATATAGTAATTGTGCCCCCTCTGTTCCTCCATATAGTAATAGTGCTCCCTCTGTGCTTCCATATAGTACACATAGTAATAGTGCCCCCCCTCTGCCTCCATATAGTACATATAGTAATAGTGCCCCCTCTGTGCCTCTATATAGTAATAGTGCCCCCTCTGTGCCTCCATATAGTACATATAGTAATAGTACCCCCTCTGTGCCTCTATATAGTAATGGTGCCCCCACTGTGCCTCCATATAGTAATAGTGCCCCCTCTGTGCCTCCATATAGTACATATAGTAATAGTGCCCCCCTCTGTGCCTCCATATAGTACATATAGTAATAGTGCCCCCTCTGTGCCTTCATATAGTACATATAGTAATAGTACCCCCTCTGTGCCTCTATATAGTAATGGTGCCCCCACTGTGCCTCCATATAGTAATAGTGCCCCCTCTGTGCCTCCATATAGTACATATAGTAATAGTGCCCCCCTCTGTGCCTCCATATAGTACATATAGTAATAGTGCCCCCTCTGTGCCTCCATAAAGTAATAGTGCCTCCTCTGTGAATCCATATACGGTAGTAATAGTACCCCCTTTGTTCCTGATCATAGTAATGGTGCCCCCTCTATAAAGTAACAGTGCCCCCTTTGTCCTCAACATAGTAATATTGCCCACCTCTATAGAGCCATAGTGCCCACTCTATGCCTCTATTTAGCGACAGTGTGCCCTCTGTGCTTTATAGACACTAATAGTGCCCGTTGGTGCCCCTACACAATAGTGATCTCACTTCACCCTATGACCAGTGGTGGTGGCCTCTTCCTTCTCCATGAAGTGGTGTCATTGCGCCTCCTGACGTCTCTGCGCTTTGCCTGAGAGAGTGCAGAGAGGGGCCCGCTCACTTTATGTAGTGAAGGGAGCTGTCAAATTGTGTCAGATCCATATTGATGGACACATCACTCACGAGCACCAGCGATACTGGCCGAATAACGGATAATGCGAATAGTGATGATTACACTCGCTCATCAGTGGTCACTATTATAGACCTATTGGAAAGCATGGAATTTATGGTCAATGTCTCTGGGCTGGGGGTCGCTTCCTCTCAATATCATTTCCTACAGAAATTACTTAACTTACCTTTTCAGAACCAGTTTCTTCTATCCATTTAGGCAGCCTCGATGTCTTCTAAATGTAAATAAGAAGCAAACTAATAAATTATGACTGGAATAAATTCGAACGATTAGTTGTTTTAAAGAAAAAGGTGCGGTCACATGCTGCGTATTTCTGCAGCGCAGGACCTGGAGCAGGACCTTAAACAGCACCATGTGACTGGACAACGTCACTGGTCACATGATGCTTCCGGGTCCTAGAGCCCCCCCACAAACACATACTGTATACAGCCCCCCCTAGGGCTCCCATCTCATATACAGTCCACCCATAGCGCTCCCATATCATATACAGCCCCCCCTTAGGGCTCCCATCTCATGTACAGTCCACCCATAGCGCTCCCATATCATATTCAGCCCCCCCTTAGGGCTCCCATCTCATGTACAGTCCACCCATAGCGCTCCCATATCATATTCAGCCCCCCCTTAGGGCTCCCATCTCATGTACAGTCCACCCATAGCGCTCCCATATCATATACAGCCCCCCCCTTAGGGCTCCCATCTCATATACAGTCCACTCATAGCGCTCCTATATCTTATACAGCCCCCCCTTAGGGCTCCCATCTCATATGCAGTCCACCCATAGCGCTCCCATATCATATACAGCCCCCCCTTAGGGCTCCCATCTCATATACAGTCCACCCATAGCGCTCCCATAGCATATACAGCCCCCTCTTAGGGCTCCCATCTCATATACAGTCCACCCATAGTGCTCCCATATCATATACAGCCCCCCCTTAGGGCTCCCATCTCATATACAGTCCACTCATAGCGCTCCTATATCTTATATAGCCCCCCCTTAGGGCTCCCATCTCATATGCAGTCCACTCATAGCGCTCCCATATCATATACAGCCCCCCCTTAGGGCTCCCATCTCATATACAGTCCACCCATAGCGCTCCCATATCATATATAGCCCCCCCTTAGGGCTCCCATCTCATATACAGTCCACCCATAGCGCTCCCATATTATATACAGCCCCCCCTTAGGGCTCCCATCTCATATACAGTCCACCCATAGCGCTCCCATAGCATATACAGCCCCCTCTTAGGGCTCCCATCTCATATACAGTCCACCCATAGTGCTCCCATATCATATACAGCCCCCCCCTTAGGGCTCCCATCTCATATACAGTCCACTCATAGCGCTCCTATATCTTATACAGCCCCCCCTTAGGGCTCCCATCTCATATGCAGTCCACCCATAGCGCTCCCATATCATATACAGCCCCCCCTTAGGGCTCCCATCTCATATACAGTCCACCCATAGCGCTCCCATAGCATATACAGCCCCCTCTTAGGGCTCCCATCTCATATACAGTCCACCCATAGTGCTCCCATATCATATACAGCCCCCCCTTAGGGCTCCCATCTCATATGCAGTCCACTCATAGCGCTCCCATATCATATACAGCCCCCCCTTAGGGCTCCCATCTCATATACAGTCCACCCATAGCGCTCCCATATCATATATAGCCCCCCCTTAGGGCTCCCATCTCATATACAGTCCACCCATAGCGCTCCCATATTATATACAGCCCCCCCTTAGGGCTCCCATCTCATATACAGTCCACCCATAGCGCTCCCATAGCATATACAGCCCCCTCTTAGGGCTCCCATCTCATATACAGTCCACCCATAGTGCTCCCATATCATATACAGCCCCCCCTTAGGGCTCCCATCTCATATACAGTCCACTCATAGCGCTCCTATATCTTATACAGCCCCCCCTTAGGGCTCCCATCTCATATGCAGTCCACTCATAGCGCTCCTATATCTTATACAGCCCCCCCTTAGGGCTCCCATCTCATATGCAGTCCACTCATAGCGCTCCCATATCATATATAGCCCCCCCTTAGGGCTCCCATCTCATATACAGTCCACCCATAGCGCTCCCATATTATATACAGCCCCCCCTTAGGGCTTCCATCTCATATACAGTCCACTCATAGCGCTCCTATATCTTATACAGCCCCACCTTAGGGCTCCCATCTCATATGCAGTCCACCCATAGCGCTCCCATATCATATACAGCCCCCCCTTAGGGCTCCCATCTCATATACAGTCCACCCATAGTGCTCCCATAGCATATACAGCCCCCTCTTAGGGCTCCCATCTCATATACAGTCCACCCATAGCGCTCCCATATCATATACAGCCCCCCCTTAGGGCTCCCATCTCATATACAGTCCACCCATAGCGCTCCCATAGCATATACAGCCCCCTCTTAGGGCTCCCATCTCATATACAGTCCACCCATAGCGCTCCCATATCATATACAGCCCCCCCTTAGGGCTCCCATCTCATATACAGTCCACCCATAGTGCTCCCATATCATATACAGCCCCCCCTTAGGGCTCCCATCTCATATACAGTCCACTCATAGCGCTCCTATATCTTATATAGCCCCCCCTTAGGGCTCCCATCTCATATGCAGTCCACTCATAGCGCTCCCATATCATATACAGCCCCCCCTTAGGGCTCCCATCTCATATACAGTCCACCCATAGCGCTCCCATATCATATATAGCCCCCCCTTAGGGCTCCCATCTCATATACAGTCCACCCATAGCGCTCCCATATTATATACAGCCCCCCCTTAGGGCTTCCATCTCATATACAGTCCACTCATAGCGCTCCTATATCTTATACAGCCCCCTCTTAGGGCTCCCATCTCATATGCAGTCCACCCATAGCGCTCCCATATTATATACAGCCCCCCCTTAGGGCTTCCATCTCATATACAGTCCACTCATAGCGCTCCTATATCTTATACAGCCCCCCCTTAGGGCTCCCATCTCATATGCAGTCCACCCATAGCGCTCCCATATTATATACAGCCCCCCCTTAGGGCTCCCATCTCATATGCAGTCCACTCATAGCGCTCCCATATCATATACAGCCCCCCCTTAGGGCTCCCATCTCATATACAGTCCACCCATAGCGCTCCCATATCATATATAGCCCCCCCTTAGGGCTCCCATCTCATATACAGTCCACCCATAGCGCTCCCATATTATATACAGCCCCCCCTTAGGGCTTCCATCTCATATA
Organism: Anomaloglossus baeobatrachus; assembly: GCF_048569485.1. NCBI lineage: Eukaryota > Metazoa > Chordata > Amphibia > Anura > Aromobatidae > Anomaloglossus > Anomaloglossus baeobatrachus. The sequence continues at coordinate 206,072,760 of NC_134361.1, read as the reverse complement.
CAGTCCACTCATAGCGCTCCTATATCTTATACAGCCCCCCCTTAGGGCTCCCATCTCATATGCAGTCCACCCATAGCGCTCCCATATCATATACAGCCCCCCCTTAGGGCTCCCATCTCATATACAGTCCACCCATAGCGCTCCCATATCATATACAGCCCCCCCTTAGGGCTCCCATCTCATATACAGTCCACCCATAGTGCTCCCATATCATATACAGCCCCTCCATAGGGCTCACATGATAGGAGCCCTATGGGGGGCTGTATCTCATATAAGGCCCCCCATCCATTTGCGTACCCAGCGAGGGGCAGCTGCCCCCCCCTAGAAGCAGGGGCACGCACCTATTATGACCTGTCTCTGTCAGGTAGCGGATGCATCAGGCAGCGCGGGTGATGAGGAGAGGACAGGGCGGCATGGTGCATCGCCACCCACTAGTACCGCAGGGCAGGCTGAACGCTGCTCCCGTAGCCGTTCTTAGTAGGAGCTATAAAATCCCGTCCTCAGTGCCTGCCGGCCGCTCTGCACTGCAAATCAGCACAGCGGGGACTGGACTGGAGTGATGACATTGACATCATCACTCTTCGCCCCGTTGTGTCGAGTCCAGTGTAGAGCGGCCGGCACAGTCACAAGCTGGGGAGATGCTGGGAGGCTGAGCTGATGCCACAAGTAAAAAAAATATAAATATTAAATCAGACAGTCTGGGGGTCTGGAAAGCTGTTGTATATGATGGGGGGGGTTGAATATGGGAGCCCTATGATGTGAGCCCTATGGAGGGGCTGTATAAGATATGGGAGCCCTATGGGGTGCTGTATATGAGCTGAGAGTCCTATGGGGTGCTGTATATGAGCTGAGAGTCCTATGGGGTGCTGTATATGAGCTGAGAGTCCTATGGGGGGCTGTATATGAGATGAGAGTCCAATGGGGGGCTGTATATGAGATGGGATCGCTATGGGGGGCTGTATATGAGATGGGAGCGCTATGGGTGGACTGTATATGAGATGGGAGCCCTAAAGGTGGCTTTACACGCTACGAGATCGCTATAGCGATCTTGTTGGGGTCACGGAATTTGTGACGCCCATCCGCTGCTGTAGCGATGTCGTTGCGTGTGACACCTATGAGCGATTTTGAATCGTCGCAAAAACGTTCAAAATCGCTCATCGGTGAAATGGGGGTCCATTCTCGAATATCGTTACTGCAGCAGGTACGATGTTGTTTGTCGTTCCTGCGGCAGCACACATCCCTATGTGTGACGCCGATGGAACGACAAACATCTAATTACCTGTGTCCACCGGAAAAGGAGGAAGGAAGGAGGTGGGCGGCATGTTCCGGCCGCTCATCTCCTCCCCTCCTTTTCTATTGGGCGGCGGTTCAGTGACGTCGCTGTGACGCTGAACGAACCGCCCCCTTAGAAAGGAGGCGGTTCGCCGGTCACAGCGACGTCGCTGCACAGGTATGTGCGTGTGACGCTGCCGTAGCGATACTGTTCGCTAAGGCAGCGATCACCACATATCGTGCCACCGACGGGGGCGGGTGCTATTGTGGCGCCCTGGACAAGCCAGGGGCCACAGAGCACAACACCACACACCCCACACTGCCGGTCAGGCACACCGAAGTCAGACACAAAACCCTTGTTGCCTTCCTCCAGGGGCTGATGTCCACACCAGGGGGTGGGCCAGGCGGTTGGCCCCGCCCACCGAGGAGTTCACAGCCCTGGAGGCAGGAAAAGTAAACAGTTTAGTTTAGTTTTGAAGGTGAAAGTGAGAGGAAGGAAAGTGGTAGTGGAGCAACTAACTGACAGCGTCCAGGTGTGTGGCCCAGGCGGTACAGCAAGGTTGGCAGACGTTGGTGACCGTCTGCAGGAGTGGCCTATCGGAGTCTACCGTAAGGACCGTGGACGGGCGGTGGCCCGGCGGAACCAGACCGGTACGCAAAGAGAAGCCAGCACCATCCGGCAGGGGCTTACGGACCCCGGCAAGGCTAGGAGTCGCCGTGAATTTGCCGAATTCGTTAGTGAAGGGAACCTCCTGGGTTTCCCAGCAGCCAAGTCCTGACAGAAGGCAACAGTCCAACCAAAAGAGGGAGACACCGCCACCGCCAAGGCAACCGTTTCCCAGGGCCAGAGCCTGCGGGCAAAAGGGGCTCCTCCGGCCCATATCCAAGCAGGGGAGCGGGTTACCGGTGGGAACCCATTGGAACCATCTACCGTACATAGGTGCAGGGAAAGGCAATCACCATCAACCTGCCGGGAGAAACAACACCGCAGCCGTCTGTGGGACTCGTCCATCCAGCCGTGTGTTTTACCGAGAACTGTGTCCTCATCATTGGCTGAGTGAGTACCACCGTGCCGTGCGGCACAGCGCTGCCCCCGCGACCCTGCACCTCACCAGGCCCCGTAACCCGCCTGTCATCCATCCCTACCCCCATCACCGGGCCCCGGGACAACCAAGCCCCTACCCACGGAGGGGAAAACTAACAACAAAGCTGCTCCCTGTCATCGCTCCCGGGATCCCCGTCCAGAGCAGCGGTGGTGTCACCAGTATCACCACAACCGTGTGTGGCGTCACGGACAATATCCAATCCCCACAATCAAATCCCCTTTTCACTCACGGGCGAGGATTGCCGCTCGAGTCCCCGGGATCCGGCCCACCGCTCGAGCCACCACCGAGCAGCGGCAGCCGCAGCAGCAGCGGCCGGACCCGAGCAGTGGGAGAGCGCAGCGTCCCCTCCTCCGCCCGCGACAACTTGGCGTCACAAACAGGATCCTACCGTTCTACCAACTGGTGGAAGTGCGCCTTGTGTGACCGCCGGAGGTGTCCGGCCGAAAAATTTGTGAAGCCACCATCTTGGGCGCGAAGAATTCCCGCTCGAGCGTCTCCTCGAGTAGTGGAGGCGCGAAGGCCAAAACCCCGCCCCTGTAGAGGAGGAGCCGGAAAGAGACTAAGGGGGACTGATGGCGTCTGGCCGCATGTAGCCGGCGGTTATAAAGGCAGGGACGCCAGGATCCTGTGACCATCTTGTTGTTGGTTCCTGGAGAGCACGATTGCTAGGATGTCCGCTCCAACTAACCGCGGCGAAACCCCTGCGCCCGGCACAGCGGCGTGGGTGGAGGACCGGACCGCCCTGCTGAATTATCGTCTGCAGGCCCGCATGCAGCTCCTCCTGGAGGAGTGGGAGGCCGACATGGCGGACGTGGTGGCTGCTATGCGGAGATGCGAGGTGGAGGAAGATTTGGAGGAATGGGTAAGAGACCCACGTCCCTGTATTCCCGAGGGATCGGCCACTGCGGCTGAGGGGCCCGGCCTACACCCGTTCACCCTGCTGCCTCCCCCGCTACCCGCGTTAGCCTCTGCCGCCCCGCCACTAGGCCCGCTACCCGTCCAACCGGTAGTGGTACCCTGCCCATCCGCCCAAGCGGACCGACCGGCTGCAGACGCCCGGGGCAGCCCTGAACTGCTTCCCCAGAGGCCACCGGAGCCAAGGCCCCATAACGAAAATGTGTTGGAAGCCCCGGCAGTGATTGCATCGGGTTCCGTGCCCGAGCCCGGGACTGTGGCGTGGATGAGGGCCAGAGTAGTTGAGTTTAACCAACGTCAGCAGAATCAGATCTTCCGGATGATGGAGCAGTGGACCAGCGAGGTGGAAGCGCTCGTTGCGACTGTCCCGACGTATGCGATGGGAGCTGGCGTGATGGAGCCGACGGGCGACCCACGCTCCCATGTCCCACAAGGACCGGCTACTGCGGCTGAGGGGCCCGGTCCGATCTCGGCTTTTGTATCGCCCCTGCCATTACCTACGGGGCGTCCCAGTGTTGGTCGACCTGATCTGCTGCACCGTGCTACAACCGTGGAGCCGGATGTGCCAAGGGCCGGGGACCCGGAGAATGTGGCACCTGGCGCCGAGCCCACTGCTGAGGTTTAGGGGGCAAATGAGCGTTCCCGCTACGAAGGGGACCCAGTGGTTTTCTACACCCCGCGCACCGGTGGGAATGGATACCGGGAACCCCTGTCACAGCAGGCATGTCAGTGCATGTTTGATATGCTGGTGGCGGAGGATGGGTCCGCCGCCGCCGAGGACTCGGAGTGATGGCAGCGGAGTACCGTTGTCGTTGTCCCCGTTGGGACCACCAGTGCTGTTTAAAGTTTTGAAAATGGATAAAAAGAATAATTACCCGAGAAGATTCACCTGATTGAAGCCTTGATTTGCTGCTGATGTGCACCAGTCGTTGCTGGCCACTGGTCACCGTTGGGACCCCCTTTACAATTATGCATAAGGAACTCCTTATGGACAAGCCTGAGAACTTGCAAGGCAACCACAAACTTGTGGCATGTAAATAATAATGTTGTTGTGGCTTTCACCGTTGCCGCCTCCAGAGAGGCAGATTGGAGGAAGGGCCCGCAGTGGAGCTGGCTGGGGCCCAGCCACCACCGGAACCGGTGGCGATCCTCTGGGGGTTTCAGGGGTTCCCCATGGACGTGGGTCCCCTGAAAAGGACAGAACCCGCTCGGGCAACTTGTGCAGGACTGGGGTCAAGGGGTGCTGCCTATTTGCTTAGGGGTAGCATCAGGGCCAGGTTGCTTGGGTGGGAGAGAGCGGAAGCCGTACCGTTACACAACGTTTTAAGTAAGAGTACCTCCCGATGTGGGAAGATGTTATTTTAATTGTAATCCCTGTTTTACCATTTTTCTATTTTTCAGTTTGTGAAAATAAAACCGGTGATGGACGGGCAGCCCGCGGACGGTCTGCATTTAACTAAGGGGGAATGTGGATCCCTGGACAAGCCAGGGGCCACAGAGCACAACACCACACACCCCACACTCCCGGTCAGGCACACCGAAGTCAGACACAAAACCCTTGTTGCCTTCCTCCAGTGGCTGATGTCCACACCAGGGGGTGGGCCAGGCGGTTGGCCCCGCCCACCGAGGAGTTCACAGTCCTGGAGGCAGGAAAAGTAAACAGTTTAGTTTAGTTTTGGAGGTGAAAGTGAGAGGAAGGAAAGTGGTAGTGGAGCAACTAACTGACAGCGTCCGGGTGTGTGGCCCAGGCGGTACAGCAAGGTTGTCAGACGGTGGTGACCGTCTGCAGGAGTGGCCTATCGGAGTCTACCGTAAGGACCGTGGACGGGCAGTGGCCCGGCGGAACCGGACCGGTACGTAAAGAGAAGCCAGCACCATCCGGCAGGGGCTTACGGACCCCGGCAAGGCTAGGAGTCGCCATGAATTTGCCGAATTCGTTAGTGAAGGGAACCTCCTGGGTTTCCCAGCAGCCAAGTCCCGAAAGAAGGCAACAGTCCAACCAAAAGAGGGAGACACCGCCACCGCCAAGGCAACCGTTTCCCAGGGCCAGAGCCTGCGGGCAAAAGGGGCTCCTCCGGCCCATATCCAAGCTGGGGAGCGGGTTACCGGTGGGAACCCATTGGAACCATCTACCGTACATAGGTGCAGGGAAAGGCAGTCACCATCAACCTGCCGGGAGAAACAACACCGCAGCCGTCTGTGGGACCCGTCCATCCAGCCGTGTGTTTTACCGAGAACTGTGTCCTCATCATTGGCTGAGTGAGTACCACCGTGCCGTGCGGCACAGCGCTGCCCCCGCGACCCTGCACCTCACTAGGCCCCGTAACCCGCCTGTCATCCATCCCTACCCCCATCACAGGGCCCCGGGACAACCAACCCCCTACCCACGGAGGGGAGAACTAACAACAAAGCTGCTCCCTGTCATCGCTCCCAGGATCCCCGTCCAGAGCAGCGGTGGGGTCACCAATATCACCACAACCGTGGGTGGCGTCACGGACAATATCCAATCCCCACAATCAAATCCCCTTTTCACTCACGGGCGAGGATTGCCGCTCGAGTCCCCGGGATCCGGCCCACCGCTCGAGCCACCACCGAGCAGTGGCAGCCGCAGCCGCAGCAGCAGCGGCCGGACCCGAGCAGTGGGAGAGCGCAGCGTCCCCTCCTCCGCCCGCGACACTATCGCACGCAACATCGCTAGCCAATGCTAGCGATGTCGCAGCGTGTAAAGCGGCCTTAAGGGGGGACTGTATATGAGATGGGAGCCCTAGGGGGGGCTGTATACAGTATGTGTTTGTGGGGGGCTCTAGGACCTGGAAGCACCATGTGACCAGTGACGTTGCCCGGTCACATGGTGCTGTTTAAGGTCCTGCTCCAGGTCCTGCGCTGCATAAATGCAGAAATACGCAGCAAGTGAACGCATTTAACCATAAATTCCATGTTTTCCAATAGGTCTATAATAGTGATCACTGATGAGCGAGTGTATTCATTACTATTCGCATTATCCGTTATTCGGCCAGTATTGCTGGTGCTCGTGAGTGATGTGTCCATCAATATGGATCTGACACAATATGACAGCTCCCTTCACTACATAAAGTGAGCGGGCCCCTCAGTGAGAGCAGATTGAACGTTAGGCTCTCTCTGGGGGGCACCTTCACCGTTTCCGTTCTAATATTTTACAGCCTAAACGACCATGACTTGCCCCCACCCCCCTAGTTTTGATCCTGGGTACGCCCATGCCCCCATAAGGCCCCTGCTTCTAGGGGGGCAGCTGCCCCTGCTTCTAGGGCAGGGGCATCTGCCCCACCCTGCCCCTCACTGGGTCGCCCATGGACGCAGATATTATGAAAAGTAATGTCGACCCACTTTGCATTTGATTTGGAAGACTCCATTTTATAGTTTCAAAGTTGCAACTTCCTCCATCATATTATAATAAGAAGTACAGCTCCTGAGAACAAACTTCTGCTCTGAAAAGGGAATGTTGTTTTTAATATATGTGTATGTCTTAATGTCTCCTAGCTGACGATCAGCAGCCTCTGCATCCAGTCCACCATAGTCTCCCGCTATGCCTTTACCAAGGTGCAGACTCTTATGGTAAACCCTCATGCCGAATCTAAGGAGGCCATCTTTGACCTGGAGTTACCGAGCTCGGCCTTCATATCTAACTTCACGCTGTAAGTAGAGGGGTCTTCTTATCGCTGTAGTTTACTAGGACCATGTTAAACAAACAAAATTGTGCCATTTTTCCATTTAAAACTGGGCATTAAAGGTATCATCTCACAAAAACATATATCTACTATCGACATGACTGATAATAATTGTACAGTTCTTACAGATCCAACGAATGGGAATGATTAGGAGAAGGGGGATCCAAAATCCAATTTTTTATTGGATCAGTAATAAGCATTTGTGAATTTACTGACTATAGGACGGGGGGTCTCACCCGCTCACTACCGCTCCATGCGGACATTAAAGGTATCATCTCACAAAAACACATATCTACTATCGACATGACTGTTAATAATTGTACAATCCTTACAGATCTGACCAATGGCAATGATTAAGAGATGGGGGTTACAAAATCCCTTTTTTTAATGGATCACTAATAAGCATTTGTGAATTTACTGGCTATAGGAGGATGGGTCGCATCCGCTCACTACCACACCATGAGGGTATTAAAGGTATCATCTCACAAAAACATAGATCTGCTATCAACATGACTGTTAATAATTGTACAGTCCTTACATATGTGACTAATGGGAATGATTAAGAGAAGGGGGATCCAAAATCCATCTTTTTAATGGATTAGTAATAAGCATTTGTGGTTTCACTGGCTTTAAGAGGTGTGGGGGTCACACCTGCTCACTACCGGTATCATCTTGTAGTGGGTGGGCCTACCCCCTACCAGTACCAGTATAGTTAACCCGGAGTTGTAACTAATAAAAATGTGATATATATATATGCATGTAGTTTGTGTTAGGGCACCCCTAGTGGCCGGGTGGGACGGCTGTTGCCACCGGGGAGGAGGAGCCGGCTGTAGTATGGGGGAAGGTGTGAGTGTGTGTAAGGTTGTTGGATCCGGGACGCGGGAGAGTGAAGATCAAGGGGCAGAGTGTGGGGCTGAATCAAGAGGGGACGCCGGAGAGAACGGGAGAGTGTACGGATCCTCGGAAGAGTGAAGCAACCGGTGTGGGTCCGGTCTGTGTGTAACCGTCAGTGGGAGCCCGGTGAAGCGGAGTAATCAGGGCACAGCCCCACGGGAGGATTCGTTAGGGCAGGTTGTCCCCCAGCCCAGGAAGTGTTTTTTTCTTGTCTGCCACCGCCGGATTGATACTACGTGTGTCAAGCGTGTTAATAAATATGTCTTTTGTTTGCATCACATCTGGCCTGAAGACTGTTTGTACCGCTGCCGGCGACGACACCAACACACTCTGCCCCACCAAGCCAGTCCCCAACCTTGAAGTAGTGATGGAGCCAGGGGTAAGCCTTGAAGCAACAAAGGCCACGACTACAAGGCCGGAGGCGCCTCTGGCCACTCACTACATGTGGCGTAGTCGGCAGGATGCGATTCCCCTGCCAGGAACCCAAGAAGCCGGAGATCAAGTAGTGCCGAGTGCACCATATCCGGGCTATGAGAGAAGATTTCCAGTCCCATGGTGGGAGGAAGAAGTGCCCAAGGCGTTGGACCGGGCACAAGATGGCGACAAGATGGTCGCTGTCTGTGAAGCTGAGGAAGAAAAGGCGCGAAAAATTGGCGCCAAAAGAAGAGCCTGGGGCTGGCCGGTGCCGAAGAAGAAGCACGGAGTACTCCGCACAAAGAGGGGAGGCGCCAGTCCCAGGGCACATAGACCGACGTGTGAAGTGGGCGGTGTTCTGAAAGAAAAGAAGTGCCGCCGCGGAGGGGTCGAGCTGTGGTGTGGGACCAAGGGTGGAGTATCTTCAAGAGCGGGAAAAGTGAGCCCGCCTCCACTTCCTCTAGTCCCGCAACTGACCCTGACGCACTTACGGAAGCCTCACGACAAGAAGATGGAGAGATTGAACGAGAACCGCGAGAAGCAGTTGATGCCTGCGGAGGGATTCCCCGCCATCTTGCCAGCCGTACCCAGAGGACCGGGACGAGCCACCAGGGTGACCTGGTTCACGACCTGGGATGCGGAGACCGGTGCGACCACCACGGAGGTCCGGGTGACCTACGCCGCCCAAATCCCGTCAGGGAGCCGGATGCTGGGAGCCCCATCCCCCTGCCCGGAGAGACCCCCGCCAGCCGCGGTGGAGTCTGAAAAGCCCGCGCCACCTCGAATTCCGGCGGAGGAATATGCTCAGATGCTGGAGCGAGATGACTGGGGTTTCTATTGGGATCCGGTGCTGCCGTCTCCTCTACCGACCCGAAGATCCCCGTCACCCGAGCCGGACCCAGTGCAAGAGCGGCTGCGTGCGGAAACCGTTGCTCGAGAGATCATGGCGGGTCCCTACGGCGAAGAATTTGAGCACCAATACTCCACCGGTGTGGTCGTCAAGTTTAACCAGCGCGAAGGTTATGGCTTTATCCGGGATGGAGAGACCGGAGATGATTATTTTTATAATCGTGTCAACCTCGATACCGAAGGACTCCCACAGCGGTTGCATACTCTGTACCCAGGAGAAAAAGTGCGATTCCTCAGAGAAGTGGGCTGCCGGGGCTTGTTTGCCGTGGGGGTGCACCGCACGCCCACTGAACAGGAGGCCGCCCGTTGGCAACAGGAGGTGGAGTGGGAAGAACAACAGGCCCGGCGACAAGAACAACGAAGACCGGTGCTGACTAAAGCCTCCCGACCCCGACAAACCGTAGCCGTAGCTCCGGCGGTCATGCCTGCGTCTAGTACTGACCCGGAGAAAGGACCCTCGCCGGCACTGGCCATCAACCAGCATATCACGACACATCCAACGATCGTTGTGGGAAGCCCGCCTCTGTCCCGTGCAGCGACCCCCTCACCGCCATCCGAGACTGAGGAGTTCAAGCCGGAGGTCGAAGCGGCGGGACAGCTCGCCCGTCCTGAGCCTTTCCGGCGGCTGCGCCGCTTACCCGGGCAGTCCCTGTCCGAATACATACAGGCGCAGAGGGTCGAGTGGCAACGGGCCTACCAACCGGAATAGGCCTCCACCTCAGGAGATGACGGGCCTGTTCGTTTGCTGCCGGTATGTTTGAGCCGGAGAAAGTTTTGTTCCATGTTCCAGTTGTTGGTGTCGGAGAGAGCCTGCTTGCTGGACTGAGCCAGGGGCTCCTCCGCTGTTTGTGGAAGAAGTTGCTGTGTCCCTGCGCTGACCATCAAAGACCGGGAGCGCTGTTGAGCCTCCGGGCGCCATCACAAGACCGGGAGCGCTGTTGAGCCTCCGGGCGCCATCACAAGACCGGGAGCGCTGTTGAGCCTCCGGGCGCCCCAAAGGACCGGGAACGCTGTTAAGTCGCCTGTTGTGGACTGGGCTGAAGGGTATTTTTATGCCATGTTCGTTGTTTTAGCGTATGTTTATAGTTAGAGCCTTGCCGGGAGGCTCGGATTTTAAGAGGGGAGGCATGTAGTGGGTGGGCCTACCCCCTACCAGTACCAGTATAGTTAACCCGGAGTTGTAACTAATAAAAATGTGATATATATATATGCATGTAGTTTGTGTTAGGGCACCCCTAGTGGCCGGGTGGGACGGCTGTTGCCACCGGGGAGGAGGAGCCGGCTGTAGTATGGGGGAAGGTGTGAGTGTGTGTAAGGTTGTTGGATCCGGGACGCGGGAGAGTGAAGATCAAGGGGCAGAGTGTGGGGCTGAATCAAGAGGGGACGCCGGAGAGAACGGGAGAGTGTACGGATCCTCGGAAGAGTGAAGCAACCGGTGTGGGTCCGGTTTGTGTGTAACCGTCAGTGGGAGCCCGGTGAAGCGGAGTAATCAGGGCACAGCCCCACGGGAGGATTCGTTAGGGCAGGTTGTCCCCCAGCCCAGGAAGTGTTTTTTTCTTGTCTGCCACCGCCGGATTGATACTACGTGTGTCAAGCGTGTTAATAAATATGTCTTTTGTTTGCATCACATCTGGCCTGAAGACTGTTTGTACCGCTGCCGGCGACGACACCAACACACTCTGCCCCACCAAGCCAGTCCCCAACCTTGAAGTAGTGATGGAGCCAGGGGTAAGCCTTGAAGCAACAAAGGCCACGACTACAAGGCCGGAGGCGCCTCTGGCCACTCACTACCATCTCACAAAAACATATATCTACTATCAACATGACTGTTAATAATTGTTCAATCCTTACAGATCCGACCAATGAAATTGATTAAGAGAAGGGGGTCCCAAATCCATTTTTATAATGGATCAGTAATAAGCATTTGTGAATTCCCTGGCTATAGGGAAGGGGGGGGTCGCATCCACTCACTATCACTCCATGAGGCGATTAAAGGTATCATGTCATTTCACAAAAACATATACCTACTATCGACATGACTGTTAATAATTGTACAGTCCTTACAGATCCGTCCAATGGGAATGATTAAGAGAAGGGGGTTTGAAAATCCAGTTTTTGAATGGATCATTAATAAGCATTTGTGAATTCACTGGCTATAGCTATAGGAAAGGGGGTCGCACCCATGCAGGTATTAAAGGTATTGATAAGAATTTGTGAATTCACTGGCTATAGGTAGGGTGGTTGTACCCACTCACTATCGCACCATGCAGACTTTAAAGGAATCACCTCACAAAAACATATATCTACTATCGACATGACTGTTAATAATTGTACAGTCCTTACAGATCTGACCAATTGGAATTAAATCCATTTTTTTTAATGGATCAGTATTAATCATTTAGGAATTCACTGGCTATTGGAGGGGGGTTGTACATACTCACTACTGCTCCATGCAGCCATTAAAGGTATCACCTCATAAAAACATATATCTAGTATCGACATGACTGTTGATAATTGTACAGTCCTTACAGATCTGACCAATGGGAATGATTAAGAGAAGGGGGTTCCAAAATCAATTTTTTTTAATGAATCAGTAATACGGTAAGCATTTGTGGACTCAATGGCTATAGGAGGGGAAGGGAGTGGGGGTCACACCCGCTCACTACTGATATCATCTCACAAAAACATATATCTACTAGTGACATGACTGTTGATAATTGTACAGTCCTTACAGATCCAACCACTTGGAATGATTAAGAGAAGGGGGTTCAAAAATCCAAATAAGCATGTGAGTTTACTGGCTATAGGAAAGGGGGTCGCACCCGCTCACCACCATTCCATGTGGGCATTAAAGGAATCATCTCACAAAAACACATATCTACTATCGACATGACAGTTAATAATTGCACAGTCCTTACAGATCCAACCAATGAAATTGATTAAGACAAAGGGGTTCTAAAATCCATTTTTTTAATGGATCAGTAATGAGCATTTGTGAATTTACTGGCTATAGAAGAGGGCGGAGGTCGTACCTGCTCACTACCTCTCAATGCTGGCATTAAAGGTATCATCTCACAAAAACATATATCTACTATCGACATGACCATTAATAATTGTACAGTCCTTACAGATCCAACCAATAGGAATGATTAAGAGAAGGGGGTTCCAAAATCCATTTTTTTTATATGATTAAGGGAAGAGAGAGAAAGAAATTCAGCCAAATTAAAAAAATGTCTGACCATGATGTCCACTGGTTTATTTTTTTTATATATATGGGCTGGACATGGGTTGTGCCTTTTAGTTAAAAAAAAATATGGATTTTCAGTTTTCCCCATATCTCTACCCCTGAGTGTTCCACACAGAAGATAGGATTATCATATTTCCAGTTATTATGTGATCTATCTATAGATATGAAACATGATAGGTCTGGTTTCAGTAAAGTAGGAAGAGCAGCTCTACAGCACAAACTGCTGCTCTAACAGATGAAGTACTGAGCATTTATGAGCACAATTGATTTTTATTTGTGTTCCCTGAGGATTTCACTCATGAATGGTGATAAGAAGTAGTCCTGTCGCTATATAAATCTAATACGGGCTAAGTTGCTGCCGTTTTCTTCCCACTTTGCTGATGTTGGCAGCAAAATAATAATTCAGAAATAACCTCGAGCTTTGAAGTCAGCTCTGGAAAACCACCAAGAATAAACAGAAAAGAGGAAAGTAATGGTGCAAGTCATCCTCACACACAGCTCGCTGTCACAAGGGAAGGTTTTGTCACTGAGGCCAAGTTAATCTTGGCTGGCCCTTGCCCTGAAGTTTACGCTGGCCGGCCGTCTATGCGTGTCTCTCTAAGACTTCGGCTTGCCTGGAGACGCAGAGACAGAGGAGCCGCTTGTATTCAGCTGCCGGATCCTTCTCTATACAAGAAGGAATCAACGTGGTCTTCAATGTCAGGGACAGCGATGACCAATCTGAGATGTTTGTGTCCCAATGTCCATCGCTAATGAATTCTAGCGACTTCAGAGATCAGCGAAGTTCAGGACACAGTGTGCCGAATCGTAAATTACCACCGGGAACAAAGATTGTTTCTTTTCAATCAAATGCGGCTTGCTAAACAACAACATACGCCCTTGCCCGGCCTAATTTTGCTGTGTTAAAAGATTTTTAGGCCTTAAGGATCAGTATACTTCACTACGAAGAGCCCTTAAAGGGTTTTTTCCATCTTTGTAGATGAATATTATTGGATAGAGCTTGTAAAATCAAGCACTTTTCCAATTTACTGCTTTTGAAAATTTTCATCCGTTCTTGAAATATTCCCACTTTTAATTTGTTTACATCTCGTTGCCTAGGAGACTGACCACCAATGCTGTATAGTATGTAAACATTGCTTTGAAGCTGGCGCCGGGATGAGGAGGTAAAGCATACTCCAGAGATCTTGGCCAACTACAAAACAGTTCCTACAAGCTCAGTAGATAAGCTCTGTGCATGTTCTGCTATCTAGCAGCGGTGGTCGGTCTCCATGGCAACAAGCTGTAAACAAAAGAAAAGTGTGAATATCTCAAGAACGGGTGAAAATTTTAATAAGCAGTAAATTGGAAAAGTGCTTTATTTGTCAAGCACTATCCAACAATATTCAGCCACAAAGTTGGAAAAAACCCTTTAAGTGCTCTTCGTACTGAAGTACACTGATTCTTAAGACCTAAAAATCTCTTAAAACAGCTCTTCAAGCAAAATTAGGCCGGGAAAATTTTAATAAGCAGTAAATTGTAAAACTGCTTGTATTTAGAAGCTCTATCCAAAAAGACCCATTCATGAAGATGGGAATTGCCCTTTAAAGCAGGTCTGCCACCAGATTTAACAATATAAGCAGTATATATTATTAATTGGACCTTCTGTACTTACAATAAAAAAAATCCTGGTTGGTTAAGGTGGATCCAGATCAAATTGTTTCAATATTACAGTGCCGGTTTTGTAAAGTGGACAATCCCTTTAAGTGTCAAGGTTTGAAAAAACTAATAGACTTCTGTATTTACAGCACAGTCAATGGTAAGACCCATGTAGCCGAGGTCAAAGAAAAACACCAGGCCAAGAAGATGTACGATGAAGCCAGACGTCAGGGGAAGACTACAGCTCATGTTGGCACCAGGTAAGAACCTAAGGAGTAAGATAACCTCGTACATCATGGACTCATCTCTTCTAATGTCTTAGAAGATGTTTGATAGAGGGGAAAAAAAAATTCTGGGAACCTCTGACACTTACTAGGCCCCATATGTCATGCCGCGGCGAGGGAACGCCGGGCGTGTGGCACAATAGAAAGGGCAAGATGTAAAGAAAGGCCCTGGCGATAGGGGTCACCACCTCACACTAACTTGTGCCTGATCCCTAACGTCCCTAGACGGGTCCTTCCCACCCCGTACCTGATCACGTGCCTAAGCCCTGGCAATAGGGAGAGGGGGTCACCACCTCACACTCACCTGTGTCTGATCCCTGCGCTCTCTAACGTTCCTAGATGGGTCCTTCCGTCCATGCCCGATCACATCCTAAGCTCTCCCAATACGGAGAGGAGTCACCACCTCACACTCACCTGTGTCCGATCCTTGTGCTTGCTAACGTCCCTATACGGGTCCTTCCCCTGCGCCCGATCACATGCCTAAGCCCTGGCAATAGGGAGTAGGGTCACCACCTCAAACTCACCTGTGTCTGATCCCTGCGCTCCCTAACATCCCTAGACGGGTCCTTTTCTCCATGCCCGATCACATCCTACGTTCTCCCAATACGGAGAGGAGTCACCACCTTACACTCACCTGTGTCCACACCCTGCACTCCCTAACGTCCCTAGACGGGTCCTCCCCCCGTGCCCGATCACATACCTGGGCCCTGGCTGACTCTAGACTAGCCCTGGCTAGTGAGCAGGCAAGCAAGACACTAGTCTTACTACTGTCATAAATACAACATAAGGAAAGGGAGACAAACAGGAGACAGATACAAAAGAACTCCAAATCTGCTCCAGAGAGGACACTCCACCGCATCCATTGGGAAGCTAACCACAGCTTTCTTTAGTGAGAACTTCTTCTCAGGTCAGCATAGAATAAACTATCACTGGCATATGGGAGAGCCAGGAGTGAGTTTGAATAGAGAAGGGGAGCGGCATTAAGGTGCAGCAGCTGAAATTAGAGCGAAATGGAATCTCAGCAAAATCAACAAGGAAGCCTTAACCCCTTCAGCACCAAATGTTAAATCTATGCATGTTAAAGAGAACATGCGATCTGCAAATCGGAACGCGACACACTCTTGACACCATGACATCATGAAATAATTTTAAGATTTACGCCATGTTATTGCATGGAGCCCAGTAACATTGTGTTGTAGGGTGGTGCCCACTGCCCAGGATACTGGGGCAGCAGTGAAGATCAGCTGCCATGGAGGACCATACAAATCGCAAGATCAGGGCAACGTAAGTAGAATTCCTCCTCTCCAAGAAAACCATTCAGTTAAAGGAGCAAAAGTACAAAATGTTCCCTAGTAAGCACATCTGATCTCTGGTAAGTAAGAGAATATGGACTTGCCGTCTGGCAGTTGATCAATGGTACAGCTTCATTCCTTTGAAGGAAAATCCCTTTAAGGATTCTGACTTCCTAATGAATTTTTGTCCGGTCCCACTTGGAAATTGGGTTAAAACTTTTGACAATGGACATGTCCAGGTCTCCAGATACACATATATTGATACACACCTCCAGATCTTCCACACCAGACCAAAGAGAAGGAAGATGGCCACTTGAGCAATAATAAGGGAGCATGGGTGGTAAGATTGGGTGTTACTGTTGTTCTGCTAAGTATCTAGCCCTTTATCCCCACAGAGATCGAGAAACAGAGAAGTTCCGGGTTTCCATGAACGTCGAGGCTGGAGGAGAAATTACCTTCACATTGACCTACGAAGAGCTTCTGAGAAGACAACTGGGCAAATATGAGCACTCTGTAAGTGTGAAGCCAGGTCAGATAGTCCAGAATCTCACCGTGCAGGTGACCATCTCTGAAAGGACCGGGATAGAGTACGTTCGGGTGCTACCTCTGCGCTCCAGTCGACTGCTTACCAATGCTGTGAGAGGTGGGTACCAAAAACCAAATGGAAGCTTACAATGACCTCAAAACAACTGATTTTGGTTGAAGGTATCTGGTTCCTTCAGGTGAGGCTGCGGCACCTCCATCTACTGAGATAGATAAGAGTCCACACTGTGCACGAATCACGTTCCAGCCCACCCCCGAGGAGCAGGCTGCCCAATCAAACTCCGGGATTGCTGCCGATTTTGTCATCCAGTATGCTGTGACCTTGAAAGACCTTGCGGGTGATGTCCAGGTAAGTAACATGATAAGTCAACTCTTGGACTTCTACGGTAGTACATGACGTAAAGTGAAGTGGTCGCCCAAATCTTATGGTTGTCTTCCAGATTTACAATGGATATTTCGTCCATTACTTCGCTCCTCGGGGACTTCCAGCGATCCAGAAGAACGTCATCTTTGTTATAGATGTCAGCGGGTCAATGTTGGGCACCAAGATGAAACAGGTGAGATTTTGGGTATAAGTTTGAATTTTTTTTTACTGAATTTGGCAATTTTATGACCTTATTTTTGTGACCATGGTGCATTGGTCGGACACTAGTGATGTGACCAGACTATCCAGGAAAGGCCTAAGGGGTCTATGACTTGTCCAACTGCACAGGGAGCGATGGTTCCCCTTTGCCGTAATCTGGTTCCACAGATGACCTGTCACCCAAGACTTACCACTACCCCCGCCACAAGCTACATCTGTCTAGGGGGCCGCTCCGTCTGAGACGCTCTTATTCTTGGAGACCCCAGATGTCTCTTCCACCTCATGGATGGCTTTACCCAACTGGCTGCCAAGTAATGCTATGTTTGCCTGGAAATACGTGTTTGGCCACAACATTCCACTTGGAACGACGGAAAAGGCATCTGGTACAATCTACTGTATATAAAGGTGTTATCAGCCATTGTACATGAGGAGGAGGAGGTGAGCTGTGATATCACCTATTCTGAATGGGGGATCCTGTGTTATCTACTGTATATAGAAGTGTTATCAGTCATTATACAGGAGGAGGAGGAGGTGAGCTGTGACATCACCTATTGTGAATGGTGGATCCTGTGTTATCTACTGTATACAGTGTGTCCACCCATGTCCTGTCCACCACCATTAACTTGAGAACGGCGGCAGCTATAGGCATAGAAGTGGTGTCTAGGTATAGTAAAGTAGCCATGCGCTACGCAATGAAACCACCTATAGCGCCACCTGGTGGAACACAACGGAGTTAGCATTTTTATCTTGAAAACGGAACGAGATAGAGAAAAAAAGTGAATTACAAAGTTGCAGGGCATCATCAATTCAATACGAATCGACACCTTGCATACAGAAATGCTATGATATGAAACCCATGACCCCCCCAAAACATTGAATGCCGGTCACGCATATGGCGCTCATGTAACTTTGATGCTCATAGTGGCCCCCGTCAGCTGCAATGCACATCTGGCCTCTGCACAGCATACTGTATCTTGCTGCACGTTGTGCAATATGGTAGGTGACACGTTTGCACAAGCATCTGTGATACGTGGTTGTAGGTCCTGCAATGTTGGTGGAGGGGTCGCATACACCTGCTGTTTGATGTGACCTCACAGAAAGAAGTCCAATGGGGTCAGGTCAGGTGAGCGTGGAGGCCACTCCACGCAGCCACCATACCCAATGACTTGTAGGAAGATCTCCAGGAGGTATCGCTTCACGTCCGCAGCCTTGTAAGTTTTACACCTTCTAATCATAGCATTTCTGTATACAAGGTGTCAATTTGTATTGAATTGATGATGCCCTACAACTCTGTAATTCACTTTTTTTCTCTATCTCGTTCCGTTTTCGACATAAAAATGCTAACTCCGTTGTTTTCCACCAGGTGGCGCTATAGGTGGTTTCATTGCGTAGCGCATGGATACTTTACTATACCTAGACACCACTTCTATGCCTATAGCTGCCGCCGTTCTCAAGTTAATGGCGGTGGGCAGGATATAGGTGGACACACTGCATAGAGGTGTTATCAGTCATTGTAAAGGAGGAGGAGGTGAGCTGTGATATCACCTATCTTGAATGGAGGATTCTGTGTTATCTACTGTATATAAAGGTGTTATCAGTCATTGTACAGAAGGATAAGGAGGTGAGCTGTGACATCACCTATTGTGAATGGTGGATCCTGTGTTGTCTGCTGTATATAGAGGTGTTATCAGTCATTGTACAGGAATGGGGAAGAGGTGAGCTGTGAGATCACCTATTGTGATTGGTGGATCCTGGGTTTTCTCCTGTGTATAGAAGTGTTATAAGTCATTGTACAGGAGGAGGTGGTGAGCTGTGACATTGCCTATTGTGATTGTTGGATCCTGTGTTATCTACTGTATATAGAGATGTTATCAGTCATTGTACAGGAGGAGGTGAGCTGTGATATCCCCTATTGTGATTGGTGGGTCCTGTGTTAGCTACTCTATATAAAGGTGTTATATGCCATTGTACAGTAAGGGGAGGAGGTGAGCTGTGACATCACCTATTGTGAATGGTGGATACTATGTTATCTACTGTTTATAGAGGTGTTATCAGTTATTGTACAGGCGGTAGAGGTGAGCTGTGACATCACCTATTGTGAATGGTGGATCCTCTGTTATTAGCTGTATATAGAGGTTTTAACAATCATTATAATACTGTCTCTGCTGATAATGAACTTGCTGAAAAATCTCCCTGAAAGGACAATAGGAATTAATCTAAAAATGCCAAATGCCTAAAGGGGGCTTTACACGCTGCGACATCGCTAATGCGGAGTCGTTGGGGTCACAGAATTTGTGACGCACATCCGGCCGCATTAGTGACGTTGCTGCGTGTGACACCGATGAGCGATTTTGCATCGTTGCAAAAACGTGCAAAATCGCTCATCGGTGACATGGGGGTCCATTCTCGATTATCGTTACTGCAGCAGTAACGATGTAGTTTGTCGCTCCTGCGGCAGCACACATCGCTATGTGTGACGCCGCAGGAACGAGGAAGCTCTCCTTACCTGCCTCCCAGCCGCTATGCGGAAGGAAGGAGGTGGGCGGGATGTTACGTCACGCTCAGCTCCGCCCCTCCGCTGCTATTGGGCGGCCGCTCAGTGACGTCGCTGTGAAGCCGCACGGACCGCCCCCTTAGAAAGGAGGCGGTTCGCCGGTCACAGCGACGTCGCCGGGCAGGTAAGTATGTGTGACGGGTCTGGGCGATGTTGTGCGGCACGGGCAGCGATTTGCCCGTGTCGCGCAACAGATGGGGGCGGGTACCCACGCTAGCGATATCGGGACCGATATCGCAGCGTGTAAAGTAGCCTTTAGTCTCTAGTGTGGAAATGGTAAGATTACGTTTTTTTATTTTAATAATGGTAAAAGAAATTACAAAAAATTACTTGCAACACAAAAAAAGCTAATTTAATAGTACAATAGGTCATTTTCTGATGGGGAATTATAAGATGTATAGACCCCCTCTGTATAGCACCATGTATACCGCCATACCTTTCCTATTTCTTGTTTTTTTGCTCTCGCAGACTAAAAGCGCGATGCACGTGATCTTAAGTGACCTCCACCGAGACGACTCCTTCAACATCATCACCTTCTCAGATGTGGTCAAAGTTTGGAAACCCGACACGTCCATCCAGGCGACCTATCAGAACGTAAAGAGCGCCAAGGAGTACGTGAATAAGATCGAAGCCGACGGATGTAAGTAAGAAGACGTCACCAATCTGCTGAGACGTTCAGGTTAAGACTTAAGAAAAGGTCATCAGTAAAAAAAAAACCAAAACAACAATCTCTGGAAAATGAATAACGGAGGATATCGGGGTATTTATTCTGGAAGGGAGGAAAGCAAATTCCATGTGTTCCTGGAAATCTCAGCTTTCATGTTTGTCGCGAAAGGGCCAAGTAGCTTCTCTGGTAAACTCGCCTTTGTGGAGGAAGTCTCCAATGTAGGTGGAAGAAGTTGTAAAAGTCTACTTACTTCTACCCGGTAGTCTTCTGCCAGCTGCGGGGAGTTGTCATATAGTAATGTACTTAGAAACCAGACACAGGCTTCTGGCCTAAGTCCCAGACAACCAGGCCGGAAAAGTGTCCGGTCTCTTTTCTTTTCCAGTGTTTCCAAAATGAGCTGGACTGCCGGCGATCAGCTGTGATCTTCCATGGTCCAAGGGATCAAATCTGCTACATTACTGTGTCGCCCAGAGCTATGGGGTACTCGGATTTCACTTGGTGGCCGTTGCCCGGTTCCGTGACCCTGGGGACGCTATTTACAAGGGAGGTAGATAAAAGTTTACCGTCACGCCACTTGAGGGTTGCGGCTATGTAGTTGGAGCCGCCGCCTCACTACTGGGGCTGGTGTTGGTGGCAGCCTGGATGTTAGGCCCTCCGCAAGCACGGCCAGGCCCCAGAGGATAGGTGATGTTGACGGGTGCAGAAAGAAGATAGGCCACACAAGGGGTTGCAGTATAACTAGTGCCTTTACTCACAGTCTGTTACAAACTGGTCACCCGATGATGGCTGGTCTTGACCGCTGGTCCCCTTAGTCCCAGTGCCGGTGTAGTGACCTGGTGGATTCTTTCCCCTGCACCTGTCTCTTGTTGGTGGGTCCCCGTGACTTAGAGCGTCTGGGGGTCCCCTCCTTGTAGTCTCTCAACGGTAGTCCGTATGACGGTAGCGTGAACCCTGTTGGGTCGGTTCCTCTGGTCCTGTTCCTCAGTTCTCCCGTTGCTACTGTGTCCAGAACTTCAAGGTCCTTGATGGTCCCTTCACTGTGCAAATTTTATCAGGTCTGCATGGAGCGTTTGCCTGACCTAGAGTTCTGTACCCTGTTGGTACTATGGTTCCGGGAGTACTCCACTGTACTCCCCCAGCAACCACATGCCTGGGCCCTCAGGTCACCGTTACACTCCTGTCGATGCTTCCACACTCCTTCACTATCACGGACCAACTACTCTCTCTGTCTGCCCCTCCCACCTGGCTGTCTAGTGGACTGGACCGGCTCCACTTTCTAGGTGGCCATCCATTGGGTCCAACCCTAGTCCTTCACCAGTCTTTGGGGACAAAACAGGGATTAACTGGAATGTTTTGGTGTTACTGGCACTGGTCTTCTGAGTCCCTGGGGGTAGGCCCTGCATCCTGGTGGGAATGCAGTACCTTGCAACTCTCTGATCACTTCAAGGGCGCTACATTACCACCAAAGTATAACTGAAGTAATACATGGTGGTCATACAATCCATGGATATGTTTGGTCCTCCAGAGACACTCTTTACAGTACTTTTTAATAAGTAATAATAATAATAATAAGTGCCAAAAAGGGCTATATCCTGTTCTCGAGATACCTGTGACCGCCATCTGTCTTGAGAAGGAGACCCTGTTGTGTCCTGCCTGGAAATGGAAAGCGGTTGCATTCTTGGTCCTCTTCTGTGGATACATGGCCACCTCTCCATTCCCAGATGGTATGTGATGGACGTAGGTCCCGGCAGAGAATGTGTAGAGCTGAGGATACATAGCCACCTCTCCATTCCCAGCTGGTATGTGATGGACATAGGTCCTGGTGGAGAATGTGGGGAGCAGTGGATACATGGACACCTCTCCATTCCTGGATCGCATGTCATTGGGCTTCGTTCTTGAGATAGATGTCAAAAATTGGATCGGAAATTGGAGTATGCTGTGTGTACATGGCCACCTCTCCATTCCCAAATGGTATGTGATAGACGTTGGTCACAGTGGAGGATGTGGAGAGCTATGGATACATGGCCACCTCTTCATTCGCAGATGGTATGTGATGGACGTAGGTCTCAGTGGACAATGTGGAGAGCTATGGATACATGGCCACCTCTCCATTTCCAGACGTCTTGTGACTGGGCTTCGTTCTTAAGATAGATGCAGGTTCTCATCGGAAATGGGGTGTGCTGTGCGTATATATGGCTAACTCTCGATTCCTAAACGGCATATGATAGCTGTAGGTCCAGGCGGAGAATGTGTTAAGCTGTGGATACATGGACACCTCTCCATTCCAGGCTGTCATGTGACTGGGCCTTATTCCTGAGATAGATGTAGGTCCCAGCGGTGAATTTGGTAGACTAGCGCATAAATGAACACCTCTCCCAGACAGCATGTGATGGGGCTTCGTTCTGGAGATAGATGTAGTTCCCGGTGGAGAAGCGGGAGTGCCGCACATACGTAGTCACTCCTCCATTCTCGGACAGCTTGTGATGGGGATTCATTTTTGAGATATATGTAGGTCCCATGTGGGAATTGGGAATGCTGCACATACATGGCCACCTCTCCATTCTCGAACAGCATGTGACGGGGCTTCGTACTTGAAATAGATGTAGGTCCTGGTGGAGAATTGGGAGCGCCACACATACATGGTCACCTCTCCATTCCCAGGCAGTGTGTGATGGGGCTTCATTCTTGAGATAGATGTAGGTCCTATTGGAGAATGGGGAAAGCTGCTCATATATGGCCATCTCTCTATTCTCTTTTGCGATAGATGTTCCCAGCAGGGGGGACCTAAATATATCATACATGGTCACCTCTACATTCCTGGACAACATCTGATGGGGCTTCGTTCTTGAGATAGATGTAGGTCCAGTCAGAGAATAGAGCAAGCTGCTCATATATGGCCACCTCTCCATTATCAGATTCTCGTTTAGCATATGATGGGGCCTCTTTTTTGAGAGAGATCGTTTCCAGCATTGGAACAGGAATATATCATACATTCATGGCATATGCCAAATATGTGCACAATCCCTTTAATTAGAAATCCATACTGTATTATAAAATAGGGTCACCAAGTCAGGGACAACTGTTCTAGGGAAGACTCCAGTTAAAAATTAGTCTCTATTTTATGCCCAGTGAAATTTTGGAGGCCGCAGACCATCAGGACCTATTTTTGAGTCAGACAGTGTCTTCTCCACTCCTGCACTAAGTATAACATAGTCCCTTTAATGATCCCTTTAAATAAATGGTATGTTCAGCATACATATTGTCAAAGCTCTTGCAATTACTTGTCTGGGCCAATGGGTAGCAAATAAGATCATGAAAAGTTTACGGAGATAAAATCATGGAAGGACTGACCCAAACTAATATTGTGTCTTCTCAGGGACTGATATTAATGCTGCAATCATGGCCGCTGCTTCTATCTTCAACCAGACATCTCCAAAACCGGAGCGAAGTGGAAGAAAGCAGAAGATCCCTCTCATCATCTTCCTGACTGATGGAGAGGCCACCTCTGGAGTTACTGCTTCCACCCGAATACTTCAAAATGCACAAAAGGCTCTCAAGGGAACCATCTCACTGTTTTGCCTGGCATTTGGCGAGGACGCGGACTACAGCCTCATGCGTAGACTGTCCCTGGAGAACCGCGGTATAGCCCGGCGCATTTACGAGTATTCTGATGCCACACTGCAGCTCAAGGGCTTCTACGATGAGATTGCGAGTCCTCTCCTCTTCGATATTGAGTTGGCTTACGTTGGAGAAACGGCTCAAAACGTAACACAGACCCTTTTCCCCAACTATTTTGCCGGCTCGGAGTTGGTCGTCACTGGTAAGCTAAAATCCGGCTCTAAGAACCTTCAGGTTAGGATGACCGCCCATGACCAGAAAGAGAAGATCAGCTTGGAAAATGACATCATGGTGGAGAACAATGCCACACAGTCCAGTTTTGGATGTTCTGACAATGTTGATGAGATCCAGTGGTTTGTCCAGAGACTTTGGGCCTACTTCACCATTCAGGACTTATTACAGGCAAGGTTCAAGGCCAACGATACTATTGCTCGGAAGATACTCACTGAAAAAGCTACCAATTTGTCTCTTAAATATAACTTTGTCACACCGGTCACTTCCCTGATCGTCGTAAAACCCAATGACCCAGATGAGCCAAAAACAACTCCAGCGACCACTACTTCTACCACTTCAGTGCCTAGTACTGCAACTCACCCGAATGCAATGCCCTCCCATACTACAGGATCTCTTCAAAATATTCCTCTCGTAAAAGCCAAGACCACTACTGCTGCCAGAGTCACAAAGACTGGCAATAAAACATCCAGATCATCAACACCAGCCAAGCTAAGCACAACCAGGCCAACCACATCAAGACCATCAACAATTTCTCAAGTTACAGAAACCAGAGGTCAAGCCACTGTATCTCCAGGAACCACCACGGCTGGTATTTTAGGAAAGATTACTATGGCCTCTGTTACTGGATCACTTCCAACAACTCACTCGATTTTCCACCACAATACCATTCTGTCCCCAACCACCACACCAGAGCTTCTGTCCCCTAACACCACACCAAAACCTAAATCCCCTAACTCCACACCAAAACCTAAATCCCCTACCACCACACCAAAACCTCAATCTCCTACCACCACACCAAAGCTTCTGTCCCCTAACACCACACCAAAACCTCAATCCTCTAACACCACACCAAAACCTCAATCTCCTACCACCACACCAATCCCTCAATCCCCTACCACCACACCAAAGCCTCAATCCCCTACCACCACACCAATAGCTCAGTCTCCTACCACCACACCAAAGCCTCAATCCCCTACCACCACACCAAAGCCTGAATCCCCAACCACCACACCACGTCCGGACGGTTCCACACCAACTGTGACGTCTGTCTCCAAGACCGAGAAATCTTCCACCGTCCTGAATTCTGCATCTCCAAACATCTCAATGGTTCCCAGCATTAGACCCAACATCTCAACCACAGAGGTGGCACCAGAGCCTGTGACTGGTAATCTTTCTACCTTGACGGTCAGTCCAGTTACCAAGGATGAATGGGACGGGGATATCGAGCAGGAGCCACTCGGTACAACGTTTCCAACATCTGTTCCCGTGAACCCAACTTCCCTGAGGCTGCTTATTCTTCCTGATGACACTGAACTTCTACCCGGGACCTTCTCGTATTCATCATTTGTGGAATCCCTAAATCCTCCTCCGGTCTTCAGCTTTTTCGAGGAGATTCAAGGTACTCAAATCAAATTTGTACATATGTTCTTATAATGTAAAAGGAGGTTTCCAGATATACAGCACAATGGCCCAGCTGGTCAGGGGGTCCACTGTCACCGTCATACTAGCTTCCAACTGTCTATAACATAGGGGCCCACTTTGTCTTTGTGTCTACCTCAAGGTGTTAGGACAAATATTATAAGGTATTATGAGACCAGGTTGGACTGGCCCTTCGAAGAATCCTCCACTTGGTCCATGGGTACATGACAACGCAATCAATAGTGGCCGTGCCTGTGTTCTGTATAGATTGAGGATGAATCATCAGAGCCATTTCGTCTGGTGGAACCAAGGAATTCTTGTCCAACACTATCTTTTATAGGATTCGTTATAACATTATGATTAATGGGGATTCCAAAATTTCAAGTCCGGCCCTATCTATAGGATAGGGGTCACCTTACTGATTGATGGGGTTCCACCATTAGGACTCTCAACGATCCCGAGAATGGGGTCCCGGACCCCAATAACAGGGATCTTGCATGGAGCAGAAGTGCACATGCTCAACGTCTGCTCCAGTTATTGTCAGTGGGACGACCAGTAATTGTGGAGTGCCATACTCGGCTTTTTCAAGCAGTCTCATAGACAATGAGTAGAGGTGCACATGCTCAACCTCCATTCCATTTATTGTCAAAGGGACGAGCAGGAATAGTGGAGTGTTGTGCTCGACCTTTTCTAGCAGTCTCATAGACAGTGAATGGCGGTGCACATGCTCAACCTCGACTCCATTTATTGTCAATGGGACGACCGGAAATAGTGAAGTGCCATTCTCGACCTTTTCTAGCAGTCTCATAGACAATGAATAGAAGTGCACATACTCAACCTCTGCTCCATTTATTGTCAATGGGACGAGCGGGAAAAGTGGAGTGCCATTCTCGACTTTTTCTAGCAGTCTCATAGACAATGAATAGAGGTGCACATGCTCAACCTCTGCTCCATTTATTGTCAATGGGACGAGCGGGAAAAGTGGAGTGCCATTCTCGACTTTTTCTAGCAGTCTCATAGACAATGAGTAGAGGTGCACATGCTCAACCTCCGTTCCATTTATTGTCAAAGGGACGAGCAGGAATAGTGGAGTGCTGTGCTTGACCTTTTCTAGCAGTCTCATAGACAGTGAATGGAGGTGCACATGCTCAACCTCGACTCCATTTATTGTCAATGGGACGACTGGAAATAGTGAAGTGCCATTCTCGACCTTTTCTAGCAGTCTCATAGACAATGAATGGAGGTGCACATGCTCAACCTCCGCTCCATCTATTATCAATGGGACTACCAGAAATTGTGGAGTGTCATTCTTGACTTTTTCAAACAGTCTCATAGACAATGAATGGGGGTCCACATGCTCAACCTCCGCTCCATCTATTGTCAATGGGACGACCGGGAATAGTGGAGTGCCATGCTCGGCTGTTTTAAGCAGTCTCATAGACAATGAATGGGGGTGCACATGCTCAACCACAGCTCCATTTATTGTCAATGGGACGAGTAGGAATAGTGAAATGCCATTCTCGTTTTTTTCAAGCAGTCTCATAGACAATGAATGGAGGTGCACATGCTCAACCTCCACTCCATTTATTGTCAATGGGACGAGTAGGAATAGCGGAGTGCCATTCTCGGCTTTTTCAAGCAGTCTCATAGACAATGAATGGAGATGCACATGCTCAACCTTTGCTCCATGCAAGATGTGGGTTGCAGGGCCACGTTCTTGGGATCTTTAGGGGTCTCAGTAATCACTGGTGCCCACCGGAGGACCCTTCTAAGCCTTGCCAGACTGTACTCATCATTGGCACATGCCGGAATATTGTTGGCACGGACTTTGCACATCTGCTAAAACAGCAAACAACTGTCAAAGTACGGAGGCAGCGAATATTAAATCACCGCCATAAACGCTTATTTGCGGTTCCGTGTGTTTGCAGATGGCACCTTTTGCCAAATCAACACATTTTGTATGTCGTGCAAAGTCTCAGCTCCGCCAACGCATTCTGCGGCCGCGTCTGCAAATCAGCGGCCAGGTGTGAAAAGAAGGAGCCCAACCAGTAAACACGCCACCGCAACCCCAAATCTGCACACCCTAAGACTACAAAAGAAGCGCTGTTTGATTTTTTTTTTTCCCAAACAGCGCCCCCCTTGTCCTGAGGCCATGTCTGGTATTGCACCATAGTGTTT
Organism: Anomaloglossus baeobatrachus; assembly: GCF_048569485.1. NCBI lineage: Eukaryota > Metazoa > Chordata > Amphibia > Anura > Aromobatidae > Anomaloglossus > Anomaloglossus baeobatrachus. The sequence goes on along the minus strand of NC_134361.1, from coordinate 206,045,292 downwards.
AGCAGGCAAAAACATGGTGTCTTCACTTTGCAGGTCCCATTTATGAAGAAGCAGACGCGGAATATGACATGGAAGACATGATAGTGGAACAAGACATGGACTATGTGGGTGAGTGTCGTGAAGGTCTATCAGATTCTATATGGGTAAAGATGAAAGAACATCGAGCTGGGGCCAAGACCATCCTAAGGCTTCGGGGACCCTCCTTGGATAAACATGGTGGGGCCTCCTTTGGAAACAGCGGAAATTGAGGCTAATATGAATTCCCCTATACAGCCTAAATAATACCGCCATATGGTGCCAAATAGCAGCTCTTGTACTGTGGGAGTGCAGAGGTAACTGTGGCACCTTGAGACCACCTAAGATCTTCCACATAAGAAGATTATATATGGCATTTAGTAGGTGGGAGTCCTTGTATTTAAATTGAGACCCCCAAGTTTCAAAAAGGGGTAATCCATTCTTCATAAAGGGGTGATCCCATCTTCATAAAGGAGTAATCCCATCTTCATAAAGGGGTAATCCCATCTTCATATAGGTGTAATCCCATCTTCATAAAGGGGATATCCCATCTTCATATAGGGGTAATCCCATCTTCATATAAGGATAATCCCATCTTCATATTGAGGTAATCCCATCTTCATAAAAGGGTAATCCCATCTTCATATAGGGGTAATCCCATCTTCATAAAGGGGTAATCCCAACTTCATATAGGGGTAATCCCATCTTCATATAGGGGTAATCCCATCTTCATATAGGGGTAATCCCATCTTCATAAAGGGGTGATCCCATCTTCATAAAGGGGTGATCCCAACTTCATATAGGGGTAATCCCATCTTCATATAGGGGTAATCCCTTCTTCATAAAGGGGGAATTCCATCTTCATAAAGGGGTGATCCCATCTTCATAAAGGGGTAATCCCATCTTCATAAAGGGGTAATCCCATCTACATATAGCGGTGATCCCATCTTCATAAAGGGGTAATCCCATCTTCATATAGGGGTAATACCATCTTCATAAAGGGGTAATCCCATCTTCATATAGGGGTAATCCCATCTTCATAAAGGGGGAATCCCATCTTCATAAAGGGGTGATCCCATCTTCATAAAGGGGTAATCCCATCTTCATAAAGGGGTAATCCCATCTACATATAGCGGTGATCCCATCTTCATAAAGGGGGAATCCCATCTTCATAAAGGGGGAATCCCATCTTCATAAAGGGGTGATCCCATCTTCATAAAGGGGTAATCCCATCTTCATAAAGGGTAATCCCATCTACATATAGCGGTGATCCCATCTTCATAAAGGGGTAATCCCATCTTCATATAGGGGTAATCCCATCTTCATATAGGGGTAATCCTATCTTCGCATAGGGGTAATCCCATCTTCATAAAGGGGTAATCCCATCTTCATATAGGGGTAATCCCATCTTCATATAGTAGTAATCCCATCTTCATATAGGGGTAATCCCATCTTCATATAGGAGTAATCCCATCTTCATAAAGGGGTAATCCCATCTTCATAAAGGGGTAATCCCATCTTCATATAGAGGTAATCCCATCTTCATAAACGGGTAATCCCATCTTCATAAAGGGGTAATCCCATCTTCATAAAGGGGTAATCCCATCTTCATAAAGGGGTGATCCCATCTTCATAAAGGGGTGATCCTAGCTTCTAGATCTTGTAAAAACAAGCATTTTTGCAATTTACTGCTTATTAAAATTTTAAGTCGTTCTTGAGATATCACAATAGGCCCTTGAGGTGTAATTTAAAGGGGTTGTTCGCCATCTTCATAAATGGATATTATCGGATAGAGCTCGAAACTACAAGCAAATTTGTAATTTACTGCGTGTTAAAATTTTCAACCGTTCTTGAGATATTCACACTTTTCTTTTGGTTACAGCTCGTTGCCTAGGAGACCGACCGCCGCTGCATCCAAAAATGTAATCACTCCACTGAGTCTGGTAGTGATTAGGGGGTAACAACGAGCTCCAGCTTCAAAACAGCTGAATAGGAAAGAGCTTGTAAGCACAGTGCATGATCTGCTGTCTAGCAGCGGTGGTCGGTTTCCAAGACAACGAGCTGTAAACAAAAGAAAAGTGTTAATATCTCAAGAACTGTAGAAGATTTTAACATGAAATAAATTGCAAATATGCTTGTATTTATGAGCACTATCCAACAAGATATGTTTATGAAGATGTAGAATACCCCTTTAAATCTACATAATATTCTGTTGTCTAGCAGCGGTGGTCGGTTTCCAAGACAACGAGCTGTAAACAAAAGAAATGTGTTAATATCTCAAGAACAGTAAAAGATTTTAATATGCAATAAATTACAAATTTGCTTGTATTTATGAGCACTATCTGACAAGATCCATTATGAAGATGTAGAATACCCCTTTAAGTCTACATAATCTGTTGTCTAGCAGAGGTGGTCGGTTTCCTAGACAACAAGCTGTAAACAAAAGAAAAGTGTTAATATATCATGAGCGGTAGAAGATTTTAAAATGTAATAAATTACAAATTTGCTTGTATTTATGAGCACTATCCGATAAGATCCATTTATGAAGATGTAGAATACCCCTTTAAGTCTACATAATATTCTATTGTCTAGCAGCAGTGGTCGGTTTCCAAGGCAATGAGCTGTAAACAAAAGAAAAGTGTTACTATCTCAAGAAGGGTAGAAGATTTTAATACGCAATAAATTGCAAATGTGCTTGTATTTATGAGCACTATCCAACAAGGTTTATTTATGAAGATGTAGAATACCCCTTTAAGTCCACATAATAAAGCTCTATAATTCCTAAACCGTACGATAACAGGCGCCATGGTGTATGTTTAGACCATGGGGTAGTGAAGGCCCACTGCCTTGGAGCTACTTTCCCTTTTGGCACAATGCTTGTTGAACAGCGCCACCCTGGTGCATGGACCACATCTGGTATTGCGGTCAGGATTCATTATGTTATAAAAGTTGCTTTTTATATTTTCAGGCGTTTCCAGCGGAGCGCCCGGACTTCAGACCTTCATGTCTTCTGGTGATTAATTCTAATTACTTGCAATGTCCTAAATTTCTAAACTAACACTAAAAAAGAAAGAAATAAGATATAAACTTATTCCTGTTGTCGCAGTCGATGGCGATCCTCACTTTGTGGTGAACTTGCCTCCAATCCGGGAAAAGCTGTGCTTCACTCTGGACGGACGACCCGGGGATATCCTGAAGCTCCTCTCTGATCCCGACGCAGGTATCGCTCTCGTACCTTTCACACATCGGTGGTAGAAAAACTCTTCATGGTGTCAACTCTCATAGAAGACACAGATGAGACCTCAATGGTAGTAATCTTTGTGTACCGGCTTATAGACTTTCTATTTAGCCCATACACCTCTTTGCTATTTTCCACTTGAGCGATCAGTGGGGATTGAATATCTAGATCTCTACTGATCGTCAAAGAAACTAGCTTTCTTGATGCCAGTTGTGACAAGGCATGACAATCCTCAAGGTGCACGGTGCTTGGCACCTCATCAATGGTAGTAATCTTTGTTTACCGGCTTATAGACTTTCTATTTAGCCCATACACCTCTCTGATACTATTCATTTGAGCAGTCAGTGGGGTTCTTAGTATGTAGATCCCTACTGATCGTCAAAGAAACTGGTTTTCTTGATGCCAGCTGCGACAGGGCATGGCAATGCCACCGAGTAGGGAGACCTCAAGGTGCACGGTGCTTGGCACCTCATCAATTGTAGTAATCTTTGTGTATTGGCTTATAGACTTTCTATTAAGCCCATACACCTCTTGGCTACTTCCCACTTGAGCGGTCACTGGGGCTCTTAATATCTAGATCCCTACTGATTGTCAAAGAAACTAGCATACATGATGCCACCGAGCGCTGAGACCTCAAGGTGCAGGGTGCTTGCCACCTCATCAATGATAATAATCTTTGTGTACCGGCTTATAGACTTTCTATTTAGCCCATACACCTGTTTGCTACTTTCCACTTGGCGATCAGTGGAGCTCTTAGTATCTCGATCCCTACTGATCATCAAATAAACTAGCATTCTTGATGCCACCGACTGCTGAGACCTCAAGGAGCACGGTTCTTGCCACCTCATCAATGGTAGTAATCTTTATATACAGGCTTATAGAATTTCTATTTAATCCGTACACCTTTTTGCTACGTTCTACTTGAGCGCTCAGTGGGGATCTCGATATCTAGATCCCTACTGATCGTCAAAGAAACTAGCATTCTTGATGCCTGCTGAGACAAGGCATGGCAATGCCACCGAGTGCTGAGACCTCAAGGTGCACGGTGCTTGGCATCTCATCAATGGTAGTAATCTTTGTGTACCGGCTTGTGTACATACCTCTTTGCTACTTCCATATGAGCGGTCAGTGGGGCTCTCGATATCTAGATCCCTACTGATTGGCATCTAAAAAGATAGATGAAAATGCTAATTACCCTTTAAGAATTACATTTACCTCCCCTTATCAATTGTGCAGACATTGAACCAGGAAGGAATACTGGGAGATTTCAGCTCTGAAGCCTGCAGAATTGTGAATGCAGCTTCCAAATATAATCCATTCTGTAAGTATTGAAATTTACCCCTCTATTCTTTAGGTATCGCAGTTAATGGACATTTGATGAAGGCTCCTCTGAGAATTGGCCATGAAAACCGACTACGGACCTACCTAGACGTGATCACCATCACCATTAACCAGCCACGGATCAACTACGTGGTCAATATCTCTCTGGACAGTTTGATGCTGAAGGGAGAAAAAGTGATGATTTTTCCCATTAACCGACCGGCTCTGATCAGAAAACCCAAACTGACCATCAAGATCTGTCCGTCCGCCAACATCAGCGTGTGGATCGGCCGTAAGGTGGAGCTGCTGATCCTGTTCCACCGCTACCAGCATCCAACCTACCTACAGATGAACCACCTGGGCTTCTACATTGTGAGAGGAGATGGGTTGTCCTCCAGCTCCGGGGGTCTGCTAGGTAAGAGCACACATGGGTTTTTCTCCATCTCCGGTGATCTGCTAGGTAAGAGCACACATGGGTTGTCCTCCAGCTTCATTGGTCTGCTAGGTAAGAGAACACATGGGTTTTCCTCCAGCTCCGGAGGTCTGCTAGGTAAGAGCACACATGGGTTGTCCTCCAGCTCTGGAGGTCTGCTAGGTAAGAGCACACATGGGTTGTCCTCCAGCTCCAGGGGTCTGCTAGGTAAGAGCACACATGGGTTGTCCTCCAGCTGCGGGGGTCTGCTAGGTAAGAACACACATGGGTTGTCCTCCAGCTCCGGGGGTCTGTTAGGTAACAGCACACATGGGTTGTCCTCCAGCTCCGGGGTCTGCTAAGTAAGAGCACACATGGGTTGTCCTCCAGCTCCGGGGGTCTGCTAGGTAAGAGCACACATGGGTTGTCCTCCAGCTCCGGGGGTCTGCTAGGTAAGAGCACACATGGGTTGTCCTCCAGTTCCGGGGATCTGCTAGGTAAGAGAACACATGGGTTTCCTCCAGCTCCGGAGGGCTGCTAGGTAAGAGCACACATGGGTTGTCCTCCAGCTCCGGAGGTCTGCTAGGTAAGAGCACACATGGGTTATCCTCCAGCTGTCTGCTAGATAAGAGCACACATGGTTTGTCCTCCAGCTGCGGGGGTCTGCTAGGTAAGAACACACGAGTTGTCCTCCAGCTCCGAGGATCTGCTAGGTAAGAGAACACATGGGTTTTCCTCCAGCTCCGGAAGTCTGCTAGGTAAGAGCACACATGGGTTGTCCTCCAGCTCCGGAGGTCTGCTAGGTAAGAGCACACATGGGTTGTCCTCCAGCTCCGGGGGTCTGCTAGGTAAGAGCATACGTTATCACTAGTGTCTGGTAGGTCACAAACCTGTCTTATATCGCCAGAAACTCTCCACGATTCTCATGCTCTCTAACTTGCCATCCATGTCTTTATAAGCATTTTGCCAGCACTACAGGTGCTGGAACATCCTTTGCTTCCATTCCAGCTTGCCCTGAGCCTCTCTATTGTGTCTGCTTGCCATTTGATAGAAAAGAGAGTAGGAGCAGAGGAAAAAGTTCCATCTTCACTTAATTTAGAGAGAAATAGACCCGCCCTCACTTCCGGTAGGGAGAAAAAGACTCACTCTGAATTCCTGCTGAGATAAAAAGATTCGACCACACATATGAAGAGAAAAGAATCTACCCCTACTTCATATAAAGAAAGACCATCCCCTGCTTACTCTAAAAAGAAAAAAATCTGCCCAGATTGACTGTAGAGCTAAAAGAACCTGTCCCCACTTACTTTAGAGAGAAAAGGACCCACCCCAATTACTCTAAAGGGAACCGCCCCCCGCATACTGTGGAGAAAAAGACCTGCCCCCGCTTACTGTGGCGAAAAAGACCCGCCCCCGCTTACTGTGGAGAAAAAGACCCGCCCCCGCTCACTGTGGAGAAAAAGACCTGCCCCCGCTTACTGTGGAGTAAAAGACCCGCCCCCGCTTACTGTGGAGAAAAAAGACCCACCCCTGCTTACTCTAGAGGGAAAAAGACCCAACCCTTTTTACTCTAGAAGGAAAAAAACCCCACTTCCTTACTCTAGAGGGAAAAAGACCTGCCCTCATTTACTCTAGAAAGAAAAAGGAACCATCCCCTCTTACTCTAGAATGAAAAAGGACCCACTTCCTTACTCTAAAGGGGAAAAAGACCCACCCCCTCTTACTGTGGAGAAAAAGACCCACCGCCATTTACTGTGGAGAACAAAATACCCACCCCTTTTTACTCTAGAAGGAAAAAAAACCCACTTCCTTACTCTAAAGGGGAAAAAGACCTGCCCCCGCTTACTCTAGGGGGATTAAATCATGCCGTCATTTACTCTAGAAGGAAAAAGGAACCTCCCCCTCGTATTCTAAAGGGGAAAAAGACCCACCCCCGCTTACTGTGGAGAGACACTCGCCCCCTCTTACTCTAGAGGGAAAAAGACCCATCCCTGCTTATTCTAGAGTGAAAAAGACCTGCCCCCTCTTACTGTGGAAGGAAAATTACCCACCCCCTTACTCTAGAAGGAAAAAGGACATTCCCCCCTCTTACTATAGAGGGAAGAAGACCCAGCCCAGCTTACTGTGGAGAGAAAAAACCCCACCCCTGCTTACTCTAGAGGGGGAAAAGACCCACCCCTGCTTACTCTAGAGGCAAAAATACCTACCTCTGGTCTCTCAAGAGGGAAAAAGACCTGCTTCCTTTAACTCTACAGGGTAAAAGGACCCAACACCTCTTACTCTAAAGGGGAAAGCGAGCTGCTCCGCTTAATGTGGAGAGAAATAGACCTGCCCCCGCTTACTGTGGAGAGAAATAGACCTGCCCCCGCTTACTGTGGAGAGAAATAGACCTGCCCCCGCTTACTGTGGAGAGAAATAGACCTTCCCCCGCTTACTGTGGAGAGAAATAGACCTGCCCCCGCTTGAAATAGACCAACCCCCTCTTACTGTGGAGAGAAATAGACCCGCCCCGCTTACTGTGGAGAGAAATAGACCCGCCCCGCTTACTGAGAGAAATAGACCCGCCCCCGCTTACTGTGGAAAGAAATAGACCCGCCCCCGCTTACTGTGGAGAGAAATAGACCTGCCCCCGCTTTCTGTGGAGAGAAATAGACCCGCCCCGCTTAGTGTGGAGACTCCTATGATACATAAGAACAATAGAATAGAGGAACGCAGATGTGCTTGTTGTTGAGGACAGAGATCCTTGCATGTCATGAGCAGAGACGCAAAAAAAAGGAAGTGGTGACGGAAAATGACAATGTTGTTCTTTTTCAGGACAATTCCAAAACACCGACATAGAAGTCACTGACCAGAAGCCGGGCAACGACGTGACCTTCTCCGGCAAACTGAGAAGAGGCAATCACACCGCCCCGGCAACTCTGGTGGTGAGGTCCTTGAAGGACTCGACGGCGCACACGCACATGTCCAAATGTTGGCTGGTGAAACACACGGACATCGAGAAGATCCTGGATGGAAACTACCTCTCCTATGTGGCGTCCGACCTCCAAGAGATGTAGAAAACTCCTGATGTAGCAGAGGGGAACTTGATCATTGAGTTAAGGCCTCCATACACACTAGATCAATGTCGGCTGAACTTGACGCCTGTCTCCTGCCTTATAAATGATGTAGGATCGGACATATTGACCTTCAACATGCCCAATCCTTTGTCAGGTGAGCTATGTCGCCATCAGAGGTGTCTGACAGTAACTTACTCCCCTCTCCCTATTGAAAACACATGCACGCTCGACCAAACTGAGCATGCATGGTATGGATTTTACACGCGGATTTTACCACAGATCACACCTCGCGAGGATAACCAACTCGTCTCTGCTACATCGACAAACTGGGCTCTGCTCAATCTGTACATCCATCGTCTGATAATCCGGAAAGTCTGATCATCTGGAAATTGTTTCGCAACGGACCGGTGTCTGATGACGTCGTTCACATTGGACTTATTTTTTTTTCTTAAAGCCGCAGGATCTTAGATGACTGTGTAATAACACGACGATGTCTATGTATATGAGGGAAGTGTTAATATGTATAAAATGTAAAGAAGCAAAAAGTATAATGACAAGGAATGAGGTTCTGTTTGGTGGAGCGCTCGTCCCCAACCTCCGGCGGCTGCAGAACTACAACTCCCAGCATGCCCTGATCCTGAATGAGGCCATTTTTTAGGGTGGGGGGATGGGAAAATGTATCATAACTAGACCAAACAATAAGGGAACCCTTTATTAAAAATATATTTTATTGTATTGACCGGGGGGACACAATCTGCGCCATTGGCAGCTGTTGGGGAACTACAAGTCTCAGCATGCCTTGATCTTGAATTAGGCCATTTTTTGGGGTAGGGAGATGGGAAAAGGTACCATAACTGGATCAACCCATAAGAGAGCTTTTCCTTAAAAATATATTTTATTGTATAGACCAGAGGGCACAATCTGTGCCATTCGCAGCTGTTGGGGAACTACAACTCCCAGCATGCCTTGATTCTGAATGAGGCCATTTTTTGGGGTAGGGGGATGGGAAAATGTATCATAAGTGAACCAACTAGTAAGAGAACCCTTCTTTAAAAATATATTTTATTGTTTAGACTGGGGACACAATCTGCACCACTCCCAGCAGCTGGGGAACTACAAGTCTCAGCATACCCTGATCTTGAATGAGGCAATTTTTTGGGGGGGTGGGGGGATGGGAAAATGCATCATATCGAGACCAACCAGTAAGAGAACCCATCATTAAAAATATATTTTATTGTATAGACCATGGGGCACAATCTGCGCCATTTGCAGCTGTTGGGGGACTACAACTCCCAGCATGCCCTGATCCTGAATGAGGCTATTTTTTTGGGGTGGGGGATGGGAAAATGTATCATAACTAGACCAACCCATAAGAGAACCCTTCTTTAAAAATATATTGTATTGTTTAGACTGGGGGCGCAATCTGTAATACTCCCAGCTGCTGGGGAACTACAACTCCCAGCATGCCCTGATCCTGAAAGAAGCCATTTTTTTGGGGGGGGGATATCATAACTAGACTAACCAGTAAGAGAGCCCTTCCTTAAAAATATATTTTATTGTATAGAGCAGAGGGCACAATCTGCGCCATTCACAGCTGCTGGGGAACTACAACTCCCAGCATGCCTTGATACTCAACGAGGCCATTTTTTGGGGGGGAGAGGGTGGAAAGATTGGGAAAATGTATCATAACTAGACCAACCAGTTAGAGAGCCCTTAATTAAAAATATATTTTATTGTATAGACCAGGGGGGCGCAATCTGCGACACTCCCAAATCTTGGGGAACTACAACTCCCAGCATGCCTGACACATAAGAAGTTGTAGTTTTACAGCAGCTGGAGCGCCGCAGGTTACCACCCTGGATATAGGCTATAATTTACCATAAACAGTGTTCCTAATAAAGCGAGTCCTGCGTTGTCGTGATGTCGTCTGTCATCGTCCTTCTACAGATAGTAATAGCAACAGCGACTCCTGCTGGTCAGAAGAAGGTATAACCCATAAATTTATTTTTATTATTATTATTTTAATTTTAAATTAATTAACTAACATTTATTCTTAAAAAATTTATTCATTTTTTCTAATTAACTAAAATTTTAGTTAATTAATTTAACTTGCGTCATAAACACTGGAGACATGAAATGGCCCAACTTGCATTCACACAATAGTGATAAAGCAATTAGCAGCCGTGATCATTGCAACCAATTAGATTCTAATTATTCCCTTTATTTTATTTATTCTATTATTAAAAAAATAAAAACAAACAAAAGTAAACAAATAAAAAAATTTAAAAAAAATAGTAAATAAAAGATTTAAATATTATTTTTTTTTATTTACGTTTACTTTTGTTTGTTTGGGTTTTTTTTAATAATAGAATAAATAAAATATTCTATTATTAAAAAAAAATAAAAACAAACAAAAGTAAACAGAAATAAAAAAATAAAAAATGAATAAAAAATGTATTTAAATGTTTTATTTATTATTTTTTTATTTTTGTTTACTTTTGTTTTGTTTTTTTAATAATAGAATAAATAAAATATTCTATTATTAAAAAATAAAAATAAACAAAAATAAATAAATAAATAAAAATAGTATTTACATTTTTTTATTTATTATTTTTTTTTCTGTTTACTTATGTTTGTTTTTATTTTTTAATAATAGAATAAATAAAATATTATATTATTAAAAAAAATAAAAACAAACAAAAGTAAACAAAAATAGAAAAAAATAATAAATAAAAAATGTATTTAAATTTTTTATTTATTAATTTTTTATTTTTTTATTTGTGTATTTTTTTAATAATAGAATAAATAAAATATTCTATTAAAAAAATAAAAACAAACAAAAGTAAACAGAAATAAAAAAAAATGTATTTAAATGTTTATTTTGTTTAATTTCTGTTTACTTTTGTTTGTTTTTATTTATTTTTTTTAATAATAGAATAAATAAAATATTCTATTATTAAAAAAATAAAAACAAACAAAAGTAAACAAAAATAAAAAAAAAATAATAAATAAAAAATGTATTTACATTTTATTTATATTTTTTTTTATTTTTTTATTTTTGTTTATTTTTGTTTTTATTTTTTTATACTGCCCAAAAAATATATATTTTGTAATATATATTGGAACCTACTTCTGACAGTTGTTACACCTACATCTGCCACAAGGGGGAGCTCACTGCATACAAACTCATACAACTCCAATGCAGTTCAATACAAATGCAGAGAGCTCCCTCTAGTGGTGACTGTAGGGAGGCAGAAAATTAAATGAATAGAGATCCCTCTACCATCTTCATTCTTGGTGGTATGAGACAACCCAGTTGTCCATGGTGGTCCAGGTATAGATGCTGCTATTACACATTATTAGATTATGGCTTTACCATAAATTCCCAAGATGGAAATATCCCTTTAAGACCTTGCAGGGGACGTCTACTTTAAAAAATGATGGATAATTCATGTGTTTTGGGTTGGAAAAAATATTTTGCAATCAGATTTCATTAAAAATTTTGCAAAATTTTTATTAAAGACCATTTATTTTTTCTCTGTTACTTGCTGGGTGCAGAATGAGTTAACTGAGAATACGTCAGTGAGCGTTTATGACCAAGAGCTTCTAAGTCTTATTCATTAAAAAAAATCATATTTTATTAAAAATTTTGCACCATTTAATTTTTTAGACCTGTTTTGTTTTCTGGCTGCAGAATGAGTTTACTGGGAATCTGTCAGTGAGCTCATTCTGATTGTGTTTCTCGGCTACTTCAGGAGCACATGAAAGTTCAGATCATCTTTGATGTGGTCTGTGCTCATAAATGGTCAGGGAGCTCATTCTGAAAAAGTGTTTCTCGACTATTCATGAGAGCATTAAAGTTCAGATCATCTTTGATGTGGTCTGTACTCCTAAATTGTCAGCGAGCGAGCTCTAAAAAAAGTGTTTATTGGGTACTTCATGAGCACATGAAAGTTCACAACATCTTTGATGTGGTCTGTGCTCATAAATCAGCTGAGAGGAGCTCAGAAATGGATAAAACTTACAACCTCTTAGCCAGAACCGCTCACTGATGGGTTCTCAGGTAACTCATTCTGCAGTCAGCAAAGAAAAAAAAATTGTATTCAATCAAATTTTGCTAAATTTTTAATGCAATCTGATTGCATTTTTTTTTAACCCAAAACATATGCATTATCCAGCTGAGAGGAGCTCAGAAATGGATAAAACTTACAAGATCTTGGCCTGAACCGCTCACTGATGGGTTCTCCGTTAACTCATTCTGCAGCCAACATGGAGCAGAGAAAAAGATTGGTTTTCAATCAAATTTTGCTAAATTTTTACTGCAATCTGATTGCATCTTTTTGAACCCAAAACACATGAATTATCTAGCTGCGAGGAGCTCAGAAAGGGATAAGACTTACAAGCCTTTGGTCAGAACCGCTCACTGATGGGTTCTCAGTTAACTCATTCTGCAGGCAGCAAGGAGCAGAGAAAAAAGACTGGTCTTCAATCAAATTTTGAACCTGGTGGCAATTATTCAATTTCCCCACAGCTCCCCCGCAGGAGAAATGAAGTATTACACCGTTGATATCAATATTTGGGGTAACACGTGAGATGCGGCTCCTTCCTCCCCCCCACCAGTGTGAACCTTACACCTCGGCTTCCTGCATTGTAACCAGAGGATATGCAGCATAAACACTGAGCTCTTTTCCGAGAACAGAGAAATCATTGACGACCGTGTGTCAGGTACCGGGGGCCGACCAATAAATAAACATCCTACAATGTGGCCCCTATGCGAAAAAATGAGAAAAATGCAGAACGCCCCTCGCCGTATCCTCTGGGGTACGCAGCCCCTCTGGATGACCCCAGAACCATTATATCCAGAGGTACAGCCTATTATACCAGCACCTCCTTTTGTTTTGTACCCCTGGTGCATGAATCTAATCCAAAACTGCAGCTCAGCACCATTGAAATGTATGTGACTAAGCTGCACTACCAGATCCGTCCATGGAGGAGTATGGCACTGTTGCTTTCAAAACAGCGCCACTCCTATTCACAGGCCGAGTCGGGTATTGCAGCTCAGCACCAATTAAATGAATGAGGCTAAGGTGCAATACCAGATCCGTCCATGGAGGAGAAATAGCACTATTGCATTCGAAACAGCGCCACTCCTATTCACAGGCTGAGTCGGGTATTGCAACCAAGCGCTATTGAAAATGAATGAGGCTAAGCTGCAATACCAGATCCGTACACGGAGGAGAGTGGCACTGTTGCACTCAAAGCAGCGCCACTCTTATTCACAGGCTGAGTCGGGTATTGCAGCTCAGCACCATTGGAATGAATATGACTAAGCTGCAATACCAGATCTGTCCATGGAGGAGAGTGGCGCTGATGCATTCAAAACAGCGCCACTCCTATTCACAGGCTGAGTCGGGTATTGCAGCTCAGCTCCAATGAAATGAATGAGGCTAAGCTGCAATACCAGATCTGTCCATGGAGGATGGTGGCGCTGTTGCTTTCAAAAGAGCGCCACTCCTATTCACAGGGTGAGTCGGGTATTGCAGCTCAGCTCCATTGGAATGAATGAGGCTAAGCTGCAATACCAGATCCGTCCATAGAGGAGGGTGGCGCTGTTGTATTCAAAACAGCGGCACTCGCAGTCACAGGCTGAGTCGGGTATTGCAACCAGGCACCATTGAAATGAATGAGGCTAAGCTGCAATACCAGATGCATCCATAGAGGAGGGTAGCGCTGCTGACCATTTTTTTTCCTCTACTCTCAGACGTGTTTAACTATTGCCTTTCCAAAATGAGTCAGTTTTTTAGAGCTGGGTGTGGCTGGAAGTGCATTAATTGATGGGTTGGGAGCAGGTGCGGGGATCATTGCTCCTGTGAGGGTCAGTACAGAGGAGGTGAGGCAATGTTTGGAGACAGGAGTCAGACAATGGTGTAACTGTTCTAAAATGTCTTAGGCTGGGGGCATACATGATGAAAATATAGGGCAGGATGGGTAATGAAGGGGGGGGGGGGGGGTGCATAATAACAACATGGGGCAGAAGGGGTAACGAAATGGGGGGAGACTTTGGGTGACAATTTTTTTTGCAGGTTCTCCTCTTTCTTCTCCCAAGCTCCTGAGCGTCCATGGCCGACTACAGTATTTCCACCCTGCTCCTGCTATTATCCACCCTTGGAGCTCTATGGAGCGCCAGATCTGATCCAGACCCCCGTGCAATAGAGAAGGGGAAGACGCAGCTGCAGCTGCTGCAGAACTTCGCTCAACACCCCCGCTATGGAGATTGCTGGAGACGAGCTCTGCAGAGAGTGGACGTGGGATGCAAGGAGCTCAATGAGGAGGAGCAGAGCAGAATCGCTCTGGCCTTCACCCACTGTCACTTGGAGAGGTTAGTTTAGGTTTTTTTTTATACCTGCCTGTATGAATGAATCTGATGCCATATTGAAAGGTGTCGCGTGTGTCGTCTTACAGATCCGGGCGAGAATTCCCTGTCTGTACGGAGAGGAGTACGGTGCGGGAGTGCACACACAATATGGATACCGCGGCATTTAATGCGTACACTGAGTTCTTCACCCATGCACATAGCATCTGCTATTACCTGCAGAATGAGCTGTGGCAGGAGAAGACCCAGGACATCATCCTCAGGTATGTGACGTTGGCATTCTGGCAAGTTTAGACAATGGCCCCTTTGTAGTTTTTGTGTATTACCTTGTCCCAGCCATCGTCTGGCCTTTTTGCATCAGGCGCATCTGTCTTCAAGCCGTTTCTGCCCATGGTAGGCCCAAACGATGACCTAGCACCTTCCCACCACACTAAGGCAGTACTACTGCTATTTGGGAAACCTCCTGTATTATATGATATGTAAGGCATACTGGATAGGGCATTATTCAACTTAAAGGGAGTGGCCAGCATACCGTGTACATATAGAAATAGTCTTATGGCTGTGTACTCTCTTTTCCCCCAATCAAAATGACACCTTTTTTGGACAGATCTGATATACCAGTCATGGGAAATTCAGTGTAGAAGTTATATGCAAATCAGACGAAGTGCTCTTGAGGGTGTGTCACTGCAAGTACAGTGCCATGCCCCCACAGGACCAAAATTTGCATAAAATCTTTAACATTCGATTTCTCATGACTGGCTCATCGGATCTGTACAAAAAAGGTGTCGTTTTTATTGGGAGTGAAGCGCCTATACAGCCGTATCACCATTACTACCATATGAAATGTGTTCATTTCAGTTTTACTGTATTAATGATTACATGGAGTCATAAAAGTCTGTGAAATTGGAATGTAGCAATGGTAATGTGAATAATTTTGGGAAACTATCTCTTCATCGCCATCTGGTGGTTTGTTTTGGTTTTGTATGACAGATCAGCTTTGCTTATGTATGTGAAATCTTATCCAAAAATTTTGGCTGGGAGACTATTTGAGGAGAGTGCTGAGTCCATAGAAAAATGAACATTTTCTTGTATTTTTGCTGGCAATATAGAATTCTCCATTGATTTGATTTTTCCATTTTTCTGCATTTTTAAAAAGCATCGGCTAATCGTAAAATTGTGGTCTATGTAATTCCAGCTACTCTCCTTTCTCAAAATCCTCATACATAAATGCACACGGGGCCCGCATAGTGGCCGAGGCGCGCACACGGGGCCCGCATAGTGGCCGAGGCGCGCACACGGGGCCCGCATAGTGGCCGAGGCGCGCACACGGGGCCCGCATAGTGGCCGAGGCGCGCACACGGGGCCCGCATAGTGGCCGAGGCGCGCACACGGGGCCCGCATAGTGGCCGAGGCGCGCACACGGGGCCCGCATAGTGGCCGAGGCGCGCACACGGGGCCCGCATAGTGGCCGAGGCGCGCACACGGGGCCCGCATAGTGGCCGAGGCGCGCACACGGGGCCCGCATAGTGGCCGAGGCGCGCACACGGGGCCCGCATAGTGGCCGAGGCGCGCACACGGGGCCCGCATAGTGGCCGAGGCGCGCACACGGGGCCCGCATAGTGGCCGAGGCGCGCACACGGGGCCCGCATAGTGGCCGAGGCGCGCACACGGGGCCCGCATAGTGGCCGAGGCGCGCACACACACCACATAAAGTTAATAGTATAGTACGATAAAGCCTATGGCTTCCTGACTGCCTTCTTTGATGTTTTCTATCTCCTGCAGGTTGACTGTGAATTCGGACAGCGTGGCCAAACAACTGGAAGCCACAAACCTAATGGCGGAAGAAATGATGCAGGCTCAGAATGCCACCCTGCAGTCTCAGGAGGAGATCCTGCGCAACGGGCACCTGCTCAAGAAAACCCTCCTGGAGTCCACAATAGGTGTGTAGCTTAATCGGTGATCACCACATTGCTTCCTGCTGCGACCACTAGGGCTCGCCTACATCGGCGACTGCAGCTGAGAAGACTGGAGCAGAAGTCCAGACCTGGCAGTGGTGAAACCCAAGATTCCAGTAAGGCCATCATCACTGGTCATTGGATCTGCAGAAGAGCCCAAACTTTAGCCATCCTGGGCTCATCCATGGCCGGTCTTCTCATTTCCCCATATACAATGGGTGGACCATCCCCGCACACGGTGCCACCTCATTAGTATCATTGTTCTTTGGCCTTCAGATCTCACTTTGTTTTGCCCATTTGATAAATTGATGCACCATTCGGTGTTTACGGGTTGACGTTGACCCTTGTTCTCCAGGCGTCCGACAAGCCTTTGAAGAAATGCAGCAATCGGCCAGCGAGCAGCGCCTCCTCTTCTCCGAAATCTTCAACCGGATCACCTACCTGCACCAGTTTGTGGTGGGAGAATCGCACACGCTCTACTCCTTCCTGTACAACCTCATGGGCTGCGGAGTGGTTTTCTTGGTGACCTCCACCCAGCGCACTGCTGGTGCCAGGTAATCTGGACCCCCCATGTTACCTTGGCACCACATATGGCAAATCTGGATCTGATTTCTTCCCACAGGCTGGTTCTCTTCGGTCTGGTGGCAATGAACGTCTATACGGAGAGGATGATCTGCTCATTTATATTGGGAGGCTCTCCGCCCAGCTACGACCAGACGGTGAGGAGACTTAAACCTTACTTCTTGAACTTTTTTGCACCTGATGATGTCTCTTGATCTGCCCCTAGGAACAAGTCACCTTCTGGATTGGGATGGCAAGAAAGATCTCGATTGGCCTTGGATTATTGGTTCTTCTGTATGTCTCTGTGACACATCGGGATGTCCAGAAGCAAAGCCTGGAGGTGCTCCATGGACTGCAGGAGACTAAAGCCGAGCTACAGAGCATTATACGGGAAGCTGGTAATGTATATGGTCAATATAATAAACAGAAGCGGTTCCGCACTGGACCGTGCAATACCTTACACCAAATACCTTGGAACAGCCTCAGGTCCTCCTTTTAGAAGAAATGGTAATGGGTGGACGAGGAGAAGAGATATCCAGAACAAGAGTCCATGAAGTAGAAAACCACAGCATACACCATCCAAGATCCAAAAAGTGCTTTTACTCTATATGATGTGCAGGAAGGAGAGAGTCGGGTGCAGGGCCCCCAAGGACGACTGCCGTTTCGCACCTTGTGTGCTTCTACGGGTCCAAACTGGAATAAAGGCACTTTTTGGATCTTGGATGGTGTATGTCGTGGTTTTCTACTTCATGGACTCTTGTAATGTATATGGTCCTCCTTATTCATGGGGGTCATCCAAGAGTGGGAAAAACCATGGTGGCTTTCTTCTAGAAATGACATCATGAATAGTCTCGAGAGAGCCGCAAATTCAGACGCAACCTGTGCTTGGAAGAAATCCGGCATAGTTTTCCAATCTTTAGAAGGTTTTCTGTAACGCTCACGGCCAGTGTAGTGGCGGTGAGTGGGATTAGTGGACCCACTGAACCACAGGGAGGACCTGGGCTTACTGCTCATAGGGATGGGCTTAACTAAGCACCGACCGCGAGGCGGACGCCAGGTACCACTCCCAGGGCAGTGACCGGGACTGTTACAGCTGACCCCTAGGACAAGTGACACACAGGTATAGATGGGTACAGGCAGGTACTGAGAGGAATGGTAGGTACCGCAGGGATAGACACGTATGGGAAGGCAGGTACAGGACACAGGGGTAAGAGAGCAGGAGCTCAGGACTTGATAACTAGCTAGGTATGAGAACGGAGACTGACTAGAGGCATTGTGCAGGCACCTTCCCTAATGGGAGGGTGCCTTAAATACATATTGCCTCTCAGCCATAAGCTGAGAGACATTCCTGGAAATGGCATGCTGTTCCATTAAGAGGAGGTTAAAAGTATAAATGGTGTGAACACTGCTTTTGCGGTAGTTTGAGGTGCTAGTGAGGGGACCAAGGTCCAGACTATAGAATTTTAATTCAAAACACTGCACTCTCATCAAGATGAGGTAGAAGTAAAGAAATCAACAGATTCGTTTTTTTTCTTATGCAAAAAATGTTGGTGTATTTATTTACAAATAATGCAAGTGGGAGGGACTAAGGGGACGTTTCGGCCCAGACATGGGCCTTCTTCACGCCAAGTCACACTGGAAAAAGGTAGAAAAAATGGCAGTCACTATTTACATCTATCACAAGGGGTACATATTTACAAATATTATACATATATACAAAATGAAGATGTATCATGTCAGAATTAGATTTTAAGTGAACAAAGTAATATCATATTGGCAGTCATAATAACGGTATTTCCCAGAGCGTTGTAAGAGATGAAATAGTAGTAGTAACACAGAAGCAAGAAATATGGGATACATATGAAAATATGTGAAAAATATATGAAAAAATAGCATACCTCCATTCAAAGAAGAACTAGTTTTTTTTTCCAGAGTTATTGGTGCAGGGGTAGTGATAATGAGGAAATCCACCCTGGGTATACTGATTATGGTGGTCACAGAATATAAGCCCTGTAGGTAAAGGGTATAAGTATAAGGGGATCATGGTTTTATATAGAGTTAATGTAACACTATAGGGGAGAAGCGCAAATGACCTTACTGGTATTGTCAAATAAATCCCTATTGCAGTATCTTATAGAAGAGGGAGAGTTTTGAGGCTCGTAGTCCCTTAAAAATGAAACCATCTACGATCAATAAAGCAAGATAGTATATTGTACTCCCATATAGTGTGTAACTTGTTGTTGCTACCTTGGATTTTTAGTGAGTAGTAAAGGTCATATGTTGTGAGAATTCACTTGGACATACAAGGAGCTTTTTATCATCTGAAATAATGGTATATGGAAAAAGGTTAGCCACAACATTGTATCCCGGGAGAGGAGTAACAGGCAAGGATATTACATTGGTGTTTAAAGGTTGGAGTTCATGGAGTGACACATATTACCTGTGGGTTTCAAGATGTGTACATAGGGGTGGGTTGTAGATTCCTCTAAAAGGCAAAAGGAATGTAACGTTATCAGAGTAAAGGTGCAAGAGATTAGGAGTAAGTAGGTTAGTTGCATACCTTAACGGCCGTCTTCCCAGACTGTGGCTTGGTGCAGCGTGTAGCTGGGTTTGTGGGCTATTTAACTCCACAACCCGGAAGTATGGTGAGACGCCGGCGCATGCGCAGTAGCGATCTGCGTTTATATTAGTGTATTAGCGGTACCGCTAGGACTTGAATAGATGCGCCTGCGCAGTAGGGCAAATCTCATACTTAGACGTGGGAAGTGCTGGGAAGACGTTTCTTATGAAGGAGCTGCTATTGTTTTGTATAGGGACAAAGAATGCGAGGAGGGGGCACTACGGATGTGACTGACAGCATGAAGGTGAATACTGACAGTTAATGAGAGAGAGATATACACAATATTATCTGTAGATGATAATATGGTAAGATATAGTCCGCATATAAGGATAGGGACATAATTATATGCTAATATAATACATTTCATAGTCATACTCAAAAATGACATCATATTTCAAACAAAGTCCAATAGTAACAAAATACATGTTAGCATTAGAGGTATTTGGAGGAGAGCATGACCTGGAATAAGAATTTTTGATTAATGCACAAAAAGGAAGGGTCCCAATATGCTATCAGAGTGAATTAGCATTACCATATAGGATAACTAGGTAAAGGGCGCTGGTTTATACGTTACCATCTATCAGTGAGTGGATGATGGAAGAAGGAAAGGTGAGGATGGTGTTTTTCAAGATTTCTGCAAAGAATATCATGACAAGATTAGTACGATTCTGATCATATCCTAAGGACCAGACAAGAAGGTTATTGTTATGGTTATGTTAGCCAATCTATCTCTATTTAGACCTTTCGGTGTTGGAGTTTGTAGTTTGTGGATCCAGAAGCTCTCTCTTTTTTTGAGGAGCTCAATATGATTGCCTCCACGCCTTGGTCTATGTACTTTGTCGATGACTTGATAACGTAATTGCGCTACATTGTGCTTGGCTTCGTGGAAATGATGAGGAATAAGTAGCCATAGTTTCCCACATCTAATGGTGGACTTGTGGCTTGCTATGCGGTCACCAACGTGTTGAATTGTTTCCCCGACATACAGTAGGCCACAAGGGCATTCGTACACACTTATCATCCATCTATGCCTAAAATATATAACATAATCAACCGCCACTGGCCATTACTAAAGAAAGCACATTACTAAAGAAAGGTAAATATCGGGTAACCAGGGAAAGGTCTTCCCTTGGTTACCCGATGTTTACGCTGGTTACAGCTTACCGCAGCTGCCAGTGTCGGCTCCTGCTCGCTTCATTTCGTCGCTCTCTCGCTGTCACACACAGCGATGAATGTGTCACAGCGGGAGAGTGGCGACCAAAAAATGAAGCTGGACATTCAGCAACGACCGGCGACCTCACAGCAGGGGCCAGGTCGTTGCTGGATGTCACACACAGCGACGGGACGTCGCTGCAACGTCACAGAAAATGGTGACGTAGCAGCGACGTCGTTGTCGCTGTGTGTGACACCAGCTTTACTCTAACGTTACATTCCTTTTGCCTTTTAGAGGAATCTACAACCCACCCCTATGTACACATCTTGAAACCCACAGGTAATATGTGTCACTCCATGAACTCCAACCTTTAAACACCAATGTAATATCCTTGCCTGTTCCTCCTCTCCCGGGATACAATGTTGTGGCTAACCTTTTTCCATATACCATTATTTCAGATGATAAAAAGCTCCTTGTATGTCCAAGTGAATTCTCACAACATATGACCTTTACTACTCACTAAAAATCCAAGGTAGCAACAACAAGTTACACACTATATGGGAGTACAATATACTATCTTGCTTTATTGATCGTAGATTGTTTCATTTTTAAGGGACTACGAGCCTCAAAACTCTCCCTCTTCTATAAGATACTGCAATAGGGATTTATTTGACAATACCAGTAAGGTCATTTGCTCTTCTCCCCTATAGTGTTACATTAACTCTATATAAAAACATGATCCCCTTATACTCATACCCTTTACCTACAGGGCTTATATTCTGTGACCACCATAATCCGTATACCCAGGGTGGATTTCCTCATTATCACTACCCCTGCACCAATAACTCTCTGGAAAAAAAACTAGTTCTTCTTTGAATGGAGGTATGCTATTTTTTCATATATTTTTCACATATTTTCATATGTATCCCATATTTGTTGCTTCTGTGTTACTACTACTATTTCATCTCTTACAACGCTCTGGGAAATAGTCATTATGACTGCCAATATGATATTACTTTGTTCACTTAAAGAAGGGAATTTTGTTTACTTACCGTAAATTCCTTTTCTTCTAGCTCCAATTGGGAGACCCAGACAATTGGGTGTATAGGCTATGCCTCCGGAGGCCACACAAAGTATTACACTAAAAGTGTAAAGCCCCTCCCCTTCTGCCTATACACCCCCCGTGCTCACGGGCTCCTCAGTTTTGGTGCAAAAGCAAGAAGGAGGAAAAAATTATAAATTGGTTTAAAGTAAATTCAATCCGAAGGAATATCGGAGAACTGAAACCATTCAACATAAACAACATGTGTACACAAAAAAACAGGGGCGGGTGCTGGGTCTCCCAATTGGAGCTAGAAGAAAAGGAATTTACGGTAAGTAAACAAAATTCCCTTCTTCTTTGTCGCTCCATTGGGAGACCCAGACAATTGGGACGTCCAAAAGCAGTCCCTGGGTGGGTAAATAATACCTCGTAATAGAGCCGCAACCGGCTCCGTCCTACAGGTGGGCAACCGCCGCCTGAAGGACTCTCCTACCTAGGCTGGCATCTGCCGAAGCATAGGTATGCACCTGATAGTGTTTCGTGAAAGTGTGCAGGCTCGACCAGGTAGCCGCCTGACACACCTGCTGAGCCGTAGCCTGGTGCCGCAAAGCCCAGGACGCTCCCACGGCCCTGGTAGAATGGGCCTTCAGCCCTGAGGGAACCGGAAGCCCCGAGGAACGATAAGCCTCGAGAATTGGTTCCTTGATCCATCGAGCCAGGGTTGATTTGGAAGCTTGTGACCCTTTACGCTGGCCAGCGACAAGGACAAAGAGTGCATCCGAGCGGCGCAGGGGCGCCGTACGAGAAATGTAGAATCTGAGTGCTCTCACCAGATCTAACAAGTGCAAATCCTTTTCACATTGGTGAACTGGATGAGGACAAAAAGAGGGTAAGGAGATATCCTGATTGAGATGAAAGGGGGATACCACCTTAGGGAGAAAGTCCGGAACCGGACGCAGAACCACCTTGTCCTGGTGAAACACCAGGAAGGGGGCTTTGCATGACAGCGCTGCTAGCTCAGACACTCTCCGAAGTGAAGTGACTGCTACTAGAAAAACCACCTTCTGCGAAAGGCGTGAGAGAGAGATATCCCTCATTGGCTCGAACGGTGGTTTCTGAAGAACCATCAGCACCCTGTTCAGATCCCAGGGTTCTAACGGACGCTTGTAAGGAGGGACGATGTGACAAACCCCCTGCAGGAACGTGCGTACCTGTGGAAGTCTGGCTAGGCGCTTCTGAAAAAAACACAGAGCGCTGAGACTTGTCCCTTAAGGGAGCCAAGCGACAAACCCTTTTCCAATCCGGATTGAAGGAAGGAAAGAAAAGTGGGCAAGGCAAATGGCCAGGGAGTAAAACCCTGATCAGAGCACCAGGATAAGAATATCCTCCACGTCCTGTGGTAGATCTTGGCGGACGTTGGTTTCCTAGCCTGTCTCATAGTGGCAATGACCTCTTGAGATAACCCTGAAGACGCTAGGATCCAGGACTCAATGGCCACACAGTCAGGTTGAGGGCCGCAGAATTCAGATGGAAAAACGGCCCTTGAGACAGCAAGTCTGGTCGGTCTGGTAGTGCCCACGGTTGGCCGACCGTGAGATGCCACAGATCCGGGTAACACGACCTCCTCGGCCAGTCTGGAGCAACGAGGATGGCGCGGCGGCAGTCGGCCCTGATCTTGCGTAACACTCTGGGCAACAGTGCCAGAGGAGGGAACACATAAGGGAGTTGAAACTGCGACCAATCCTGAACTAGGGCGTCTGCCGCCAGAGCTCTGTGATCTTGAGACCGTGCCATGAATGTCGGGACCTTGTTGTTGTGCCGGGACGCCATTAGGTCGACGTCCGGCACCCCCCAGCGGCAACAGATCTCCTGAAACACGTCCGGGTGAAGGGACCATTCCCCTGCGTCCATGCCCTGGCGACTGAGAAAGTCTGCTTCCCAGTTTTCTACGCCCGGGATGTGAACTGCGGATATGGTGGAGGCTGTGGCTTCCACCCACAGCAGAATCCGCCGAACTTCCTGGAAGGCTTGCCGACTGCGTGTCCCGCCTTGGTGGTTGATGTATGCCACCGCTGTGGAGTTGTCCGACTGAATTCGGATCTGCTTGCCTTCCAGCCACGGCTGGAACGCCTTTAGGGCAAGATACACTGCCCTTATCTCTAGAACATTGATCTGAAGGGAGGACTCTGTCTGAGTCCAAGTCCCCTGAGCCCTGTGGTGGAGACAGACCGCTCCCCACCCTGACAGGCTCGCGTCCGTCGTGACCACCGCCCAGGATGGGGGCAGGAAGGATTTCCCCTTCGACAGAGAAGTGGGGAGGAGCCACCACTGAAGGGAAGCTTTGGCTGCCCGAGAAAGGGAGACGTTCCTGTCGAGGGACGTCGACTTCCTGTCCCATTTGCGGAGAATGTCCCATTGAAGAGGGCGCAGATGAAACTGCGCAAAAGGAACTGCCTCCATTGCTGCCACCATCTTCCCTAGGAAGTGCATGAGGCGCCTCAGGGGGTGTGACTGACCATGAAGGAGAGATTGCACCCCTGTCTGTAGTGAACGCTGTTTGTTCAGCGGAAGCTTCACTATCGCTGAGAGAGTATGAAACTCCATGCCAAGATATGTCAGTGATTGGGCTGGTGTCAGATTTGACTTTGGAAAATTGATGATCCACCCGAAACTCTGGAGAGTTTCCAGAGCAATGTTCAGGCTGTGTTGGCATGCCCCTTGAGAGGGTGCCTTGACAAGGAGATCGTCTAAGTAAGGGATCACAGAGTGTCCCTGAGAGTGTAGGATTGCCACCACTGTTGCCATGACCTTGGTGAAGACCCGTGGGGCTGTCCCCAGGCCAAAAGGCAGTGCCACGAACTGAAGGTGTTCGTCCCCTATGGCGAAGCGCAGGAAGCGCTGATGCTCTGGTGCAATCGGTACGTGGAGATAAGCATCTTTGATGTCTATTGATGCCAGGAAATCTCCTTGGGACATTGAGGCGATGACGGAGCTGAGCGATTCCATCCGGAACCGCCTGGTTTTCACATGCTTGTTGAGCAGTTTTAGGTCCAGAACGGGACGGAAGGATCCGTCCTTTTTTGGCACCACGAACAAGTTGGAGTAAAAACCGTGACCCCGTTGCTGAAGAGGAACAGGGATCACCACTCCTTCCGCCTTCAGGGTGCCCACCGCCTGCATAAGAGCCTCGGCTCTGTCGGGGAGCGGAGATGTTCTGAAGAAACGAATCGGAGGACGAGAGCTGAACTCTATCCTGTAACCGTGAGATAGAATGTCTCTCACCCATCGGTCTTTTACTTGTGGCAGCCAGGTGCCGCAAAAGCGGGAGAGCCTGCCACCGACCGAGGATGCGGTTTGAGGAGGCCGAAAGTCATGAGGAGGCCGCTTTGGGAGCGGTTCCTCCGGCGGTCTTTTTAGGACGTGACTTAGACCGCCATGCATCGGAGTTCCTCTGACCTTTCTGAGGCCTTTTGGACGAGGAAAATTGAGACCTGCCCGCGGTCCGAAAGGACCGAAACCTCGATTGTACCTTCCGTGGTTGAGGTCTGTTTGGTTTGGACTGCGGTAAGGATGAATCCTTCCCCTTGGATTGTTTAATGATTTCATCCAATCGCTCACCAAACAAGCGGTTGCCAGACAATGGCAAACCGGTTAAGAACTTTTTGGAAGCAGAGTCTGCCTTCCATTCACGTAGGCACATGGCCCTGCGGAGTACCACCGAATTGGCGGATGCCACCGCCGTACGGCTCACCGAGTCCAGGACAGCATTAATGGCGTAGGACGCAAACGCCGACGCCTGATTGGTTAAGGACACCACTTGCGGGGCAGATGTACGTGTGACAGCATCAATCTGCGCCTGACAAGCTGAGATAGCTTGGAGCGCCCATACGGCTGCGAATGCTGGAGCAAAAGACGCGCCTATAGCTTCATAGATGGATTTCAACCATAGTTCCATCTGTCTGTCAGTGGCATCTTTGAGTGAAGCCCCATCTTCCACTGCAACTATGGATCTAGCCGCCAGTCTGGAGATTGGAGGATCTACCTTAGGACACTGAGTCCAGCCCTTAACAACCTCGGGGGGGAAGGGATAACGTGTGTCCTTAAGGCGCTTGGAAAAACGCTTGTCTGGACAGTCTCGGTTTTTCTGGATTGCCTCTCTGAAGTCAGAGTGATCCAGAAACATATTTAATGTACGCTTTGGAAACCTGAAACGGAATTTCTCCTGAGAAGCAGACTCCTCAATTGGGGGAGCTGGGGGAGAAATATCCAACACCTGATTGATGGTCGCTATAAGGTCATTCACTACGGCGTCACCTTCAGGTGTATCTAGGTTGAGAGCGGCTTCAGGATCAGAATCCTGATCTGATACCTCCGCTTCATCCTCCAGAGAGTCCCCCTGCTGGGACCCGGAACAGTGTGATGAAGTGGAGGGAATTTCCCAGCGACCCCGCTTGGGCGGCCTGGGACTGCGGTCCGTGTCAGAGACCTCACCCTGTGACCTATGGGTTACCCCAGGGGCACTTTGCTGTTCCAAATGAGGGGGACCAGGGGTCAAGGATTGGACAGTGCCCGGGGCCTGAATCACCGGTCTGGACTGCAATGCTTCCAGTATTTTAGCAGACCATTTATCCATACTCTCAGACAGTTTGTCAGCAAAGGCTGCAAACTCCGTCCCTGTCACCTGGACAGTGGTAGCAGGTGGTTCCACCTGGGCCACCTGTAGCAGAGGCTCCGGCTGAGTAAGTGCCACAGGGGCCGAGCATTGCACACAATGAGGGTCAGTGGAACCTGCCGGTAGTACAGCTGTACAAGAGGTACAGGTTGCAAAGTACGCCTGTGCTTTGGCACCCTTGCTTTTTGCGGATGACATGTTGTCTCCTCTGAGATCAACCAGGAGGGTATATAGCCAAAAATAAACAGAGCGACCGTACAGTGCAAATGTATAGCCTATAAGCCTATATATATATGTGTATATGTATGTATGTATGTATATATGTGTATGTATATATATATATATATATATATATATATATATATATATATATATATATATATATATATATATATATATATGTATATGTATATATGTATGTATATGTATGTATGTATGTATGTGTATATATATATATATATATATATATATATATATATATATATATATATATATATATATATATATATATATATATATATATATATATATATATATATATATATGTATATATGTGTGTATATATATGTGTGTATATGTATATATAGATATGTATATGTATATATAGATATGTATATGTATATATAGATATGTATATGTATATATAGATATGTATATGTATATATAGATATGTATATATAGATATGTATGTATATATAGATATATGTATATATATAGATATATAATATACACACTTCGGTACTCAGTGGGGCCAGCACCAGAGGTGCTGCTTACCGACCGCTGAGAGCGGTTGTGTGATCACCAGATTCCCTGCCTGGGTCTCCCTGTGTTGTCTCTCCTCTCTAGCATCTGAATCGCTGACAGGAATGGCTGCCGGCGTTCTGTGGGGAGGAGGGGACCGTGGGCGTGCCCAAGAAAAGTGCGGGAATCTAGTGCCCCAGTGTACTGAGGGAGGAGGATACAAATGTATGCTCCAGCCCTCGGCGCTGACGATCTGTGCAGCGTCCCGCCCCTCCCCTGACTGGCAGGCCTGTGGGCGGGAATAAACGACACTAGGCCGCAGAAGCCGGGGACTAAAGTTATAAGCGCGGCCGGCAATAAGCGCGGCCGCGCGGTAGTCCCCCGGCGCACTAACACCTCCAGCAGTGCTGGAAAGTGTCTGGCACAAGCGCTCCATGCCCGGCGCACTAACACACCCAGCAGTGCTGGAAAGTGTATGGCACAAGCGCTCCATGCGCGACAGTCCCCGGCGCACTAACACTCCCAGCAGTGCTGCAATGTGTGTGGCACCAGCGCTCCATGCGCTGTCCCCACGGGGACACAGAGTACCTCACAGTAGCAGGGCCTTGACCCTGACGATACTCGGCTCCTATCCAGCAGATTCCCAGGGGCTGCGGAGGGAGCACGGTCCCAGTGCCTGGAGACCGATCCGGATCCCACTTCACCCAGAGCCCATTAAGGGATGGGGAAGGAAAACAGCATGTGGCTCCTGCCTGTGTACCCGCAATGGGTACCTCAACCTTAACAACACCGCCGACAAAGTGGGGTGAGAAGGGAGCATGCTGGGGGCCCTGTTATGGGCCCTCTTTTCTTCCATCCGACCTAGTCAGCAGCTGCTGCCGACTAAGCTGTGGAGCTATGCGTGGATGTCTGACCTCCTTCGCACAAAGCATAAAAACTGAGGAGCCCGTGAGCACGGGGGGTGTATAGGCAGAAGGGGAGGGGCTTTACACTTTTAGTGTAATACTTTGTGTGGCCTCCGGAGGCATAGCTATACACCCCAATTGTCTGGGTCTCCCAATGGAGCGACAAAGAAATCTAATTATGACATGATACATCTTCATTTTGTATAAATGTATAATATTTGTAAATATGTACCCCTTGTGATATATGTAAATAGTGACTGCCATTTTTTCTACCTTTTTCCAGTGTGACTTGGCGTGAAGAAGGGGACGTTTCGGCCCAGACATGGGCCTTAGTCCCTCCCACTTGCATTATTTGTAAATAAATACACCAACATTTTTGCATAAGAAAAAAACGAATCTGTTGATTCCATTAAGAGGAGGGTCTGTGCGTGCGTGCGTGCGTCTTAGGAGCACTCCTGGGAACCCTGTGCGGCATGTACAAGGCCTGGGAGGGGAAGGAGGCAGCAGAGCACGTGGATGGCTGGGCGAGAATGCGACCTGGCTGGGGCAGAGAAGCGGCCCTACATTACCTATCGCTTTCGACATGGTGTTGATTAGTCCAGGTGCGGAGATCCCCCAACCTGTTATTGAAACCCTTTATCTAGCGCTGTGCCCTATCTTTTCTCATCTTCTCCTTTTGAGAGCCAAGTCTTCCATGTACTGCTAATCATTTTTTCGACTAGTATCTTAATTACCTCACCCCTATTTGTTAAAGCTTTGATGATGTATTTGTTTCTATACCAACTTGGCAAATGTCAAATGTCCAAGGAACAATCAATCTTCTGCTGGCATCCAACTGAAATGGACACTGGGAGGAGCACATTGTGGAAAAAAGAATTTTGTTTACTTACCGTAAATTCTTTTTCTTATAGTTCCATATTGGGAGACCCAGACCATGGGTGTATAGCTTCTGCCTCCGGAGGACACACATAGTACTACACTAAAAAGTGTAGCTCCTCCCTCTGAGCTTATACACCCCCTGGAGAACCAGATCTAGCCAGTTTAGTGCAAAAGCTGAAGGAGAATAGCCACCCACAAGTAAAATCAGAGCAAGAACCGGAACAAGCGGAGCCTCTGTCTACCACAACAGCCGGTGATAACACGCGGAACAAGAAACTGCCAACAGGCAACAGGGAGGGTGCTGGGTCTCCCAATACGGAACTATAAGAAAAAGAATTTACGGTAAGTAAACAAAATTCTTTCTCTTCATCGTTCCTATGGGAGATCCAGACATTGGGACGTCTCAAAGCAGTCCATGGGTGGGAATAAACAGAAAAACTGAGCAGTAGGCGGAGCCTAACTTCACAAGTGGGCGACAGCCGCCTGAAGGATGCGTCTGCCCAAGCTCGCATCTGCCGAAGCATGAGCATGCACTTGGTAGTGCTTTGAAAAGGTATGCAGACTAGACCAAGTGGCAGCCTGACAGACTTGCTGAGCCGTAGCCTGGTGCCTGAAAGCCCAAGAGGCACCGACAGCTCTGGTCGAGTGTGCCTTGATCCCCGGCGGGAGAGGCACCTGAGAACACTGGTAGGCATCCAAAATGGTTGACCTAATCCAACGGGCTAAGGTCGGCTTAGAAGCAGAGAGGTCCTTACGCCGACCTGTGGTTAGCACAAAAAGAGAGGTGCACCGCCTAAGAGCAGCAGTGCGAGACACATAGATCCGGAGAGCACGCACCAGATCCAGAGTATGCAGCGCTTTCTCAAAGCGATGAACAGGAGCCGGACGAAAGGAAGGTAGGGTAATGTCCTGGTTAAGGTGGAAAGGAGAAACCACCTTAGGGAGAAAGTCCGGAGTCGGACGGAGAACCACCTTGTCTTGATGAAAAACCAAAAAGGTGACTCCGAAGAGAGCGCAGCTAAATCAGAGACTCTCCTGAGGGAAGTTATGGCCACTAGAAAGACCACCTTCTGTGAAAGACGAAACAAAGAAACCTCCCTAAGAGGCTCAAATGGGGGTTTCTGCAAGACCGTGAGAACCAAATTGAGGTCCCAGGGATCCAAGGGCCGCCGGTAAGGCGGAATGATGTGAGATGCGCCCTGCATGAAGGTGCGGACCTGAGCCAGCCGGGCGATACGCCGCTGGAACAGCACTGACAGAGCCGAGACTTGTCCCTTGAGAGAGTTGAGGGATAGTCCTAGCTGCAGACCGGACTGTAGAAAAGACAGAAGTGTCGGCAAGGAAAAAGGCCAAGGAGAATGGCCGGAAGAGCGACACCAGGACAGGAAAATCTTCCAAGTCCTGTGATAGATCTTGGCAGAGGAAGACTTACGGGCCCGAGTCATAGTGGAGATGACTTCAGGAGGGATACCAGAAGCCGTCAAGATCCAGGACTCAAGAGCCACGCCGTCAACCTGAGAGCCGCAGAATTCTGGCGGAAAAACGGACCTTGTGAGAGAAGGTCTGGACGGTCCAGAAGATGCCACGGCACCTCTACGGACAGATGGAGCAGGTCTGGGTACCAAGCTCGCCTGGGCCAGTCCGGAGCAATGAGGATGACTCGACGGCCCTCCATTCTGATCTTGCGCAGAACTCTGGGCAAGAGAGCTAGAGGGGGAAACACGTAGGACAGACGAAACTGGGACCAGTCTTGAACCAGAGCGTCCGCTGCAAAGGCCTGAGGATCGTGGGAGCGAGCCACGTAAACCGGAACCTTGTTGTTGTGACGGGATGCCATTAGGTCCACTTCCGGAGTGCCCCACTTGCGGCAGATTGACTGAAACACTGCCGGATGCAGGGACCACTCGCCACTGTCCACGGTTTGACGGCTGAGATCTGCTTCCCAGTTTTCCACGCCTGGGATGTGGACTGCGGATATGGTGGACTTGGAGTCCTCCGTCCACTGAAGGATGCGTTGAACCTCCAACATTGCCAGGCGGCTGCGTGTCCCGCCTTGGTGATTGATGTAGGCAACCGCTGTTGCGTTGTCTGACTGGACTCGGATGTGCTTGCCCGCCAACAGGTGGTGAAAGGCTAGGAGAGCTAGAAGCACAGCTCTGGTTTCCAGCACATTGATCGAGAGGGCTGACTTGGACGGAGTCCAAGTGCCCTGCGCTCGGTGGTGGAGACATATCGCTCCCCAGCCGGATAGACTGGCATCCGTGGTGAGGATCACCCAGGACAGGGCCAGGAAGGAGCGCCCCTGAGACAGAGAGAGGGGCCGAAGCCACCACTGAAGAGAGCTCCTGGTCTGTGGCGTCAGAGCCACTAGCCTGTGCAAGGAGGAAGGCCGCTTGTCCCAACAGCGGAGAATGTCCAGCTGCAGAGGACGCAGATGGAACTGGGCAAAGGGAACAGCCTCCATTGACGCCACCATCTGACCCAGCACCTGCATCAGGTGCCTGATGGAATAACGGCGGGGCCTCAGCAGAGAGCGCACCGCCAGTTGGAGGGACTGTTGTTTGACTAAGGGCAGCTTCACAAGTGCCGGCAGAGTCTCGAACTGCATCCCTAGGTACGTGAGCCTCTGGGTCGGAGTCAGAGTGGATTTGGGTAGATTGACAAGCCACCCGAATTGGGCTAGAGTGGCGAGAGTGAGCGAAACACTCCGCTGACAGTCTGCGCTGGATGAAGCCTTGACTAGAAGGTCGTCCAGGTAAGGAATCACTGCCAACCCCTGGAGGTGCAGAACCGCAACCACTGCTGCCATGACCTTGGTGAATACCCGAGGGGCCGTGGCTAACCCGAAGGGGAGAGCCACGAATTGGAAATGTTCCTCTCCGATTGCAAAACGTAGCCAACGCTGGTGTGAAACTGCAATTGGCACGTGCAGATAGGCATCTCTGATGTCGATGGATGCCAGGAAATCCCCTTGGGTCATTGAGGCAATGACTGATCGCAGAGACTCCATGCGAAAATGCCGCACCTGAACATGCTTGTTGAGAAGCTTGAGATCCAGGATGGGCCGGAAGGAACCGTCCTTTTTGGGAACTAGGAAGAGATTTGAGTAGAAACCTCTGAACCGTTCCCGGACGGGAACCGGTACAATTACTCCGTTGGCCTGCAAGGACGCCACGGCATGCGAGAAGGCGGCTGCCTTGGAGCAGGGGGGAGTTGACAGAAAAAATCTGTTTAGCGGGCTGGAAGAGAATTCTATCCTGTAGCTGTGGGAGATGATATCCCGCACCCACTGATCGGAGACGTGTTGAAACCACACGTCGCCAAAGTGGGAGAGCCTGCCACCGACTAAGGACGTTGCTGGCGCGGACAGATAGTCAAGAGGAGGCTGCCTTAGTGGCAGCAGCTCCTGCGGTCTTCTGTGGACGCGCTTTTGTGCGCCAGCTGGATTTTTGGTCCTTGGCTGAGTTAGTGGACGAGGCCGAGGGCTTAGAGGACGACCAGTTGGAGGAACTAAAGGAACAAAACCTCGACTGATTCCTACCCTGGACAGGTTTCCTGGTTTTGGTTTGTGGCATGGAAGTACTGTTCCCGCCAGTAGCTTCCTTAATAATTTCATCCAGTTGTTCACCGAACAGCCGGGAACCAGCAAAAGGGAGTCCAGCAAGGTACTTCTTCGAGGAAGCATCTGCCTTCCACTCTCGAAGCCACAGGATCCTGCGGATAGCGAGGGGATTAGCCGAAGCCACCGCAGTGCGGTGAGAAGCCTCCAGCATGGCAGACATGGCATAGGATGAAAAAGCTGAAGCTTGGGAAGTTAAAGCAACCATTTCGGGCATAGATTCCCTGGTGAGGGAATGCATCTCCTCTAGAGAAGCAGAGATGGCTTTGAGAGCCCACACTGCTGCAAAAGTTGGGGAGAACGAGGCCCCCGCCGCTTCATATACGGATTTGGCCAGAAGGTCAATCTGGCGGTCAGTGGAATCCTTAAGTGAGGTGCCGTCAGCCACTGATACAACGGTCCGGGCTGAGAGCCTAGACATCGGAGGGTCTACCTTTGGTGAATGAGCCCACTCCTTGACCACCTCAGGTGGAAATGGAAACCGGTCATCAGAACCACGCTTTGGGAAGCGTTTGTCAGGACAGGCCCTAGGCTTGGACACAGCGGCCTGAAAACTGGAGTGGCTAAAGAACACACTCCTTGTCCTCTTAGGCGAGGTAAACTGGTGCTTTTCTGCCAGAGAGGGTTGCTCCTCTGATACTGGCGGATTGAGATCCAGTACAGAATTAATGGACGCAATCAAATCACTAACATCTGAGTAACTTTCGGACAGATCAATGGGGCACATGGAGGTAGCCTCCGAGCCCCCAGTAAAGGCATCCTCCTCGTCCTGCGAGTCAGCTCCTCAATCAGAGCCGCGGGACGAGGAAGGAGAGGGAGCCCTGCGTCTCTTCTTAGGAGGACGGGGTCTGGGACAAGATGATGAATCCTCTGTGAGCTCCGCTGAGAGCCCTAGCAGCAGAGGCACCCTGTGAAGGGGGCTGATGCATGTTCAGCAAAGTCCTGGACAGCTGTCCCATAGTCGGCAAAAGACTGGGAGATAGACCTAGAAAAGGATTCTACCCAAGCCGGGGGTTCAGCCACAGGGGCCGGAGCAGCCTGAGAGACCACTGGGGGGGGCGATTCCAGGCTGAGGCATCGTCAGGTTAGAGCAGGCATCACAATGTGGATAGGTGCTCGGTTCAGGCAGTAGGAGCTTACATGCAGTGCATACTGAATACAGCTATGGAGCCTTGCTCCTCGTGTGTGACATGCTGCTGAAGTGGGGGCTCAGCCAGAATGACCCCCAGAGAGTATATACAGAAGGTCCACAACCGGAGGTTGTGGCTTACCAGACCGCTGGAGCGGTTTGTGTGCCCTCCAGACCCCAAAGCCCGGACTCCCAAGCACCTCAGCAGGGATGCTGCAGACCAGTGCTGATCGCAGGGAAGAACGCTGAGAAAATGGCGCCAGAGTGAAGAGAGGGGGCAGGACTCACTCTGAGAGCGGGATCTGAAGGGCCATAGAGACCTACAGGGGAGGAGACATGAACTCAGTGAGGAGTGTCTCTCCCCTGTGTAGAACGGCCGCTGGGCGGAGCCGCACTGTCCCTCCTGCATGAATGACATGTGAGGGCAGTGAAACCGAAAGTAGGCCTCCGGCGAAGCCGGGGCCTAAATTTGAGCGGTGCGGCCGGCGCGCAGGCACCATTGGCGCGGTTCTCAGGCGACAGCCAGAGAACCCGCCGGAAATGTCCGAAAACACACTCGGCACACTCTCCCCAACAATAAAGTACAAGGGACCCCCATATATAAACGTCTTAGGTACTTAGCTTGCTGAGACGCAGGGTTCCAAGTCCCTGGGGGCGAGTGCTCCGGTCCAGCAGGATCCTGAAGGGCTGCGGATGGAGACCGGTCTCCTGCCAAGCATGGAGAACCGTGCTGGCTCCCACATCAAGCCAGAGCCCAGAGGGATGGTGAAGGAGCGCGGCATGTAAGGCTCCAGCCTTGGAATCAACCTTAACAGCACCGCCGACACAGTGGGGTGAGAAGCGACATGCCGGGGGTCCAGGCTTGGACCCGCTTTTCTTCAAACTCTTTCCAAAAATGAAAAATCAGATGAGACTGCATGTGTGGATGTATGCCTCCTGAACACAAAGCGATAAATTGGCTAGATCTGGTTCTCCAGGGGGTGTATAAGCTCAGAGGGAGGAGCTACACTTTTGAGTGTAGTACTTTGTGTGTCCTCCGGAGGCAGAAGCTATACACCCAATGTCTGGGTCTCCCATAGGAACGATAAAGAAAAGGGGCTCGGCTGCTTGTAGCCAATCGACCTTGTTTACAACACTTCCGTAATGCTGATTGGCTGAGATCGGATAACCGAGCTCCTCCCATATGCAATTTTAGCTGGATGCCAGGCACAGTTTGCCAAATTCTTTGACACAAGTCTGCAAAATCTGTAGAATCACTTCTAGTTGGGAAAATACAAAATCCCTCTAACCCTACATATCCCTGTAGAAAAACTGCTCAACAAGCCGGAGTGTTCTCAGGAGAGGGTGTTTCTGAAGGAAGATTTGATGTTTGGAGATTCCGGGATTCCCGATCCGTCGTTTATTCAGGACGTTCCACTGAGTGACAGCGTGCGAGAGTCTCTGTACAGCGGGCAACTCGGTGAGAAGTGATTCTTAGTATTTTTCAAAGCCACTAAATGAAAATTTAAAGGGTTCGTCCACTTTTTACAAAGGTTTTGTAGAATCTGGTTCTACCGTATTGTGTATACAGCTCCTCTGCAGACCTATGTGTAACTATAGACTATAAACAATATTAACTATTGATTTTGCAAATTGTTCTGATACATTTAGAATTTAATTTCTCTCTTCAACAGCAGCACAAATTACAAGCACGCCGAGAAGACGCTCGCGGTCACGTTCACGCAGCTGCAGTCGCAGGAGGAGCTCTAGACCCTTAGAGCCGGTGGTCTACCATATCCCCATTAATGAGCCAACAGTGAGTGCGACCAGTGACAGAAATTCACTTTCATGACCCATATACGGATTGCATTGACCGGGTGGTGGGGGGTGGGGTGGTGTAATTTGGGGGGGGGGGGGGGTTAGGGGAGATAATGACTTGAGCTTTTGCCCCCTGACATGAGGTTGAAAGTTTGTGAGGCACAAAATTCACGGTCAAGGGCGGCCATTCTAGTTCCTATATGGACAATGAAATATGCCTGTCCGAACACTTGAAAAATGGTTACCTTATCTGTAATGGGTACAGATCTAAAGGGATACATACAGCTGCACTCTAGAATGCTAACAATGAATAAGTGAACTCTGGCATTGCATTACTGGTATGGGAATATTTGGGGAAAAAGGATACTTAGCTTATGTATTGGCCAATGCATG
Organism: Anomaloglossus baeobatrachus; assembly: GCF_048569485.1. Lineage (NCBI taxonomy): Eukaryota > Metazoa > Chordata > Amphibia > Anura > Aromobatidae > Anomaloglossus > Anomaloglossus baeobatrachus. Next base: position 206,009,415 of record NC_134361.1, on the reverse strand, counting down.
TGAGCCCAGTCACCAGCGACAAGGTGATCGCTTGAGTACTTTGCCCCTAACTTACAATATCTCTATCTGCGTTAAATACCTACATGTCTGGGCAGCTTTTTACAATCCTCCTTTATAGCTGGTTCCTAGCTGCCCAGACATGTAGGTTTTTAACCCAGATAGAGGCATTCAGTTATAGTCTCAGTATGCAAGAGATCACCTTGCCGTGGTGACTGGGCTCACATGCATTAGCCAATACAAATTTTTTTTTTCTTCTTCAAATATTCCTTAGCAATACCAGAGTTCCCTTATTCAATGTTAGCATTTTAGAGTGCAGCTGTATGTATTTTGTAGTTGTGTTTTCAGTTAGCACCTGTTGGATGTGCGGGTCAGTTTTTTTTTTCTTTTCCATAGATCTATATGGGAGTCTGAGAGCTCTGGCTATAGTCGCTACTCGACAGAGATTGCAAAGAATGAAGGTTAAATGTGCGCCCTGCTACCACTAGGGGGCGCATATTCTGATATATGGGTCACATATCGGATAACTGAGCATTTACTGTCCTTCCTTTCCTTAGACTCCACGTTATAACCTGCGCAGTGCGGCTTCAATCAACCATTCGACATCGTAAATGCGGAGTATCTATATGCGGCTGCCATATTACCTGTCCGGTTCTCGGCCTCAAGTGCATCAGTGTCTTCTACAGAGAGTGAATTGAAGATGATTTTAACTTTTATATTAAATAAATGTCTTCTTGTATCTCAACTGTCAAGTAATTTTTGCCCTTGTTAAACCCAATTTTTTTGGCGATATTTTCTAGGCCAGTCATGGCGAACCTTTCACAGGCCGAGTGCCCAAACTGTAGCCCTAAACCCATTTTTTTTTTCCAAAGTGCCAACCAATCCTATTATGTATAATTTATTTTAACCTTGCCTTTGCAGTTTTCTCTTCTCTCCAGCAGGGGGCATCACGCTCATGCTTACCACACATTGAAGCTGAGCCCTTTCCAGACACAGCAGTTGCATTGATCTTTCTGGGAAAAATTGCAGCATATTAGAGATTTTAGCATGGAATGCAATCAGAGGTCGCCCTGTAATCCACATCTACATTTCAAAGTCTGAACATCCTGAATCCCATAAAGATGTACGAGTTGCTCCCCTCCCCCTTCATTGTGTAGTTATATCCCCCTTCCTGGCAAACCCGTCCCCCATCCTGATATATATTTCCTACATTCTGGTATATTTAATGAAGAAAAAACAAAAAGCCAGCACCAAATGTGCACTACAGCACTAAACATTCCAAACTGTACTTATTATAAAAAAAATTTTGAGATTTTTGGCAAAAAATTGCAATTTCTTGAGCTGCTTCGCCACGTCACGGCAAATCTCATTTGAAGCAGTCCTACACTAAAATATTTTTATAAAATGTGCCATACGGCCTCACATATGAATAGTAGAACTGCTCTTAGCAGCACTCACCTGGTCTATTTCAATCCCGTACCCATGACTGAGTCATGGCTGTGGGCGGGACAGGTCCAAGCAAATGCTGCATGAAGTAAATAGCCTGTGGACAAAGCCTGATGACTTAATGTGAACAGTCACCAACCGCCAAAATCCAGACAGATGGAATACATCCCAAATTGGGGTGCATAGCAAGGTGGAGGTCAACCACCGACCAATTCAATGAAGAAAAAACAAAAAGCCAGCACCAAATGTGCACTACAGCACTAAACATTCCAAACTGTACTTATTATAAAAAGAAGGGAATTTTGTTACTTACCGTAAATTCCTTTTCTTCTAGCTCCTATTGGGAGACCCAGACGATTGGGTGTATAGCTACTGCCTCCGGAGGCCACACAAAGCATTACACTAAAAAGTGTAAGGCCCCTCCCCTTCTGGCTATACACCCCCAGTGGGATCACTGGCTCACCAGTTTTAGTACAAAAGCAAGAAGGAGGAAAGTCAATAACTGGTTTAAACAAATTCACTCCGAAGTAACATCGGAGAACTGAAAACCATTCAACATGAACAACATGTGTACCCGAAAACAACCAAAAATCCCGAAGGACAACAGGGCGGGTGCTGGGTCTCCCAATAGGAGCTAGAAGAAAAGGAATTTACGGTAAGTAACAAAATTCCCTTCTTCGGCGCTCCATTGGGAGACCCAGACGATTGGGACGTCCAAAAGCTGTCCCTGGGTGGGTAAAGAAATACCTCATGTTAGAGCTGCAAGACAGCCTTCCCCTACGGGGAGGCAACTGCCGCCTGCAGGACTCTTCTACCTAGGCTGGCGTCCGCCGAAGCATAGGCATGCACCTGATAATGTTTGGTGAAAGTGTGCAGACTCGACCAGGTAGCTGCCTGGCACACCTGTTGAGCCGTAGCCTGGTGCCGTAATGCCCAGGACGCACCCACGGCTCTGGTAGAATGGGCCTTCAGCCCTGATGAAACCGGAAGCCCAGTAGAACGGTAGGCTTCAAGGATTGGTTCCTTGATCCATTGAGCCAGGGTGGATGTTGCAGCCTGCGATCCCTTGCGCTGACCAGTGACAAGGACAAAGAGTGCATCCGAGCGGCGCAGGAGCGCCGTGCGGGAATGTAGATTCTGGGTGCTCTACACCAGATCCAACAATGCAAAGCCATTACATATCGATGAAATGGATAAAAGGAAGGTAAGGAGATATCCTGATTGTGATAAAAAGGGGATACCACCTTAGGGAGAAACTCTGGGATCGGACGCAGCACTACCTTATCTTGGTGAACACCAGGAAGGGAGCTCTGGATGACCGCGCTGCTAGTTCTGACACTCTCCGAAGAGACGTGACCGCTACCAGAAAGGCCACTTTCTGTGAAAGTCGAGAAAGTGAAAACAACCCTCAGAGGCTCGAAGGGCGGCTCCTAGAGAGCAATTAATACCCTGTGCAGATCCCATGGGTCTGACGGCCTCTTGTACGGAGGGACAATGTGATAACCCCCCTGCAGGAACGTGCGTACCTGAGGAAGTCGTACTAGGCGCTTCTGAAAGAATACCGACAGCGCTGCGACTTGTCCTTTAAGGGAGCCGAGCGACAAACCTTTTCCCAATCCAGATGCAGGAAGGGGGGAAAAAGGAGACAATGCAAATGGCCAGGGAGACCCTCCCTAAGCAGAGCACCAAGATAAGAATAACTTCCACGTCTTGTGGGAGATTTTGGCAGACGTCGGCTTCCTAGCCCGTCTCATGGTGGCAATGACGTCTTGAGATAATCCTGAAGACGCTAGGATCTCGGACTCGACGGCCACACAGTCCGGATCAGGGCCGTAGAATTCAGTGGAAAGAACGGCCCTTGGGACTGAGAGTGCCCACGGTTGGCCGACCGTGAGATGCCACAGATCCGGGACCACGACCTCCTCGGTCAGTCTGGGACGACGAGGATGGCGCGGCGGCAAGCGGAGCTGAGCTTGCGTAGCACTCTGGGCAACAGTGCCAGAGTAGGAAACACATAGGGCAGCTGGAACTGCGACCAATCCTGAACTAGGGCGCCTGCCGCCAGAGCTCTTTGCTCGTGAGACCGTGCCATGAAAATCGGGACCTTGTTGTTGTGCCGAGACGCCATTAGGTCGACGTCCGGCATCCTCCAGCGGCTACAGATTTCCTGACACCATACTGGGTGCAGAGGCCATTCCCCTGCGTCCATGCCCAGGCGACTGAGGAAGTCTGCTTCCCAATTTTCTACGCCCGGGATGTGAACTGCGGATATGGTGGATGCTCTGTCCCCCACCCACATCAGAATCCGCCGGATTGCCTGGTAGGCTTGGCGATGCGTGTTCCGCCTTGGTGGGCGATGTCTGCCACCGCTGTGGAATTGTCCACCTGAATTCGGATCTGTTTTCCTTCCAGCCACTGCTGGAAGGCTTGCAGGGCAAGATGCACTGCCCAGATTTCCAGAACATTGATCTGAAGGATGGACTCCTCTGGAGAGAGTCCTTGACCGTCTGAGAAGGGAAACGTTCCTTTCTAGGGACGTCGACTCCCCAACCCATTGGCAAAGCATGTCCCATTGAAGTGGACGCAGATGAAACTGCGCGAAAGTGACTGCCTCTGCATGAGGCGTCTTAAGGGGTGTGACTGGCCTTGAAGGAGAGACTGCACCCCCGTCTGTAGTGAACGCTGCTTGTCCAGCGGAAGCTTCACTATCGCTGAGGGAGTGTGAAACTCCATGCCCAGATATGTCAGCGATTGGGTCGGTGCCCGATGTAACCTTGAAAAGTTGATGATCCACCCGAAACTCTGGAGAGTCTCCAGCGCCACGTTCAGGCTGTGTCGGCATGCCTCTTGAGAGGGTGCCTTGACAAGTGGATCGTCCAGTAAGGATCACAGAGTGACCCTGAGAGTGCAGGACTGCTCCCACTGCTGCCCTGAACTTGGTGAAAACCCGTAGGGCTGTCGCCAGACCGAAGGGCAGTGGTACGCACTGAAGATGCTCGTCTTCAATAACGAAACGTAGCAAACGCTGGTGCTCTGGAGCAATCGGCACGAGGAGATAAGCATCCTGATGTCTATTGATGCTAGGAAATCTCCTTGAGACATTGAGGCAATGACGGAGCGGAGGGTTACATCCGGAACCGCCTGGCCTTCACGTGCTTGGTGAGCAGTTTTAGGTCCAGAACGGAACGGAAAAAGCCACCCTTTTTTGGCACCCCAATAAGATTGGAGGAAAAAACCGTGTCTTGTTCCTGAAGAGGAACAGGGATTACCACTCCTTCTGCCTGCAGAAGAGCATCGGCTCGGGGGGGGGGGGGGGGGGGAGTTCTGAAGAATCGAGCCGGAGGACGAGAACAGAGCTCTATCCTGTACACGTGAGACACAATGTCTCTCACCCACCGGTCTGTGACCTGTGGCAGCTAAATGTACCCAGAAGCGGGAGATTCTGCCACCAACCGCGGATGCGGGGAGAGAGAGCTGAAATACATGAGGAGATCGCCTTGGTAGCGGTTCCTCCTGCTGCCTTCCTTGGGCGTGAATGAGCCCGGCCGGAATCTGAGCCCCTCTGAGCCTTTTGAGCCCTTTTAGACGAGTACAATTGGGACTTGCCCGAGCCTGGGAAGGACCAACCTCGACTGTCCCCCCAGGACAGCATTACTAGGGTAAGTCGCAATGCAGACATTGCGAGGTTAAGGACACCACCTGCGGCACAGATGTACATGTGCTCAAGACCAGCTGCAAGACCAGCTGAAATAGCTTAGAGTGCCCATACGGCTGCGAATGCCGGAGCAACCGACACGCTGATAGCTTCACAGACAGATTTCAACCAGAGGTCTATCTGTCTGTCAATGGCATCTTCAAGTGAATTCCCATCTCCACTGCAACTATGGATCTAGCCGCAAGCCTGGAGATTGGGGGAGCCACCTTTGGACCCTGGGTCCAGGGCTGTACCACATCAGGGTAAAGGGATAACGTGCATCCTTAATACGTTTGGAGAAAACGTTTATCTGGTAAGCGTGGTGTTTCTGAACTGCGTCTCTGAAGTCAGCGTGGTCAGAAAAAGTACTCAATCTACGCATGAGTACTGAAAAAGGATTTCTCCTGCTGTGAAGCTGACTCCTCCACTGGGGGAGCTGAGGGAGAAATATGCAACATTCCATTGATGGACGCTATAAGATCATTCACTATGGCGTCCCCATCCGGTGTATCCGGATTGAGAGCGGTGTCAGGACCAAAGCCCTGATCAGCTACGTCTGTCTCATCATACAGAGAGTCCTCCCGCTGGGACCTTGACCAGTGATGAAGCCGAGTGTCGTACCCAGCGAGCTAGCTTAGGCTGTCTGGGACTGCCGTCCGTGTCAGAGCCTTCACCCTGGAATGCCTGGGACCCCCCCCGGAGCACTGAGTACGTTCCAAATGAGGGTGGCCAGGGAGCATTAATCAAGATTGCCCATGGCCTGTCTGGAGTGCAAAGTCTCCATCCCATGACAATCTCCGTCCCTGTCCCTGGACAGGGTTCACAGGTGGTTCCTTTGGCCACCTCTAGTAGAGACCCCGGCTGACCAAGTGCTACAGGGGAGCATTGCCCACAATGGGGGTCAGTGAAACCTGCCGGTGGAACAGTATCACATGCAGGAAAAGCAGCATAGAAAGCCTGTGTTGCTTTTTTGCTGCTGTATTCTAGCCATCTATGCAATGTATAGCATACAAGCATAAACACTTCAGCACATGCAATACAAGCAGCATAGAAAGCCTGTGCCTTGGCACCCTTGCTTTTTTGCTGCTGTTGTCCAGCCATCTAGGAGAATATAGCCCAGAGTAGCGACCGTACAGTGCAATGTATAGCATACAAGCATATATACAAATGAACACTTCAGCACATGCAGTACAAGCAGCCTATAAAGCCTGTGCCTTGGCACCCATGCTTTTTTGCTGCAGTTGTCCAGCCCTCTAGGAGAATATGGCCAAGAGTAGCGACCGTACAGTGCAATGTATAGCATACAAGCATAAGTACAAATGAACACTTCAGCCATGCAATACAAGCAGCCTAGAAAACCTGTGCCTTAGCACCCTTGCGTTTTTGCTGCTGTTATCTCGCCATCTAGAAGGGCATATAGCCAAAGATAGCGACCTACAGTGCAGTGTATAGCATACAAGCAGAAAATACAAATGGACACTTCGGTATTTAGTGGGGTCAGCACTTCAGGTGCTGCTTACCGCCCGCCTATAACGCGGGTGTGTGGTCGCCAGAGCCCTGTGTTGGTTGCCCAGAGCATGTCTCCGTTCCCCAGCTCGGACTGCGTGCAGGAATGGCTGCCGGCGTCCTTCTCCAGCTCGTGTGACGAGGGGCGGGCCGTGGGCGTGCCCCAGACAAGAGCGGGAAACTGGCGTCCCACTGTGTCCAGTGAAGGGGGCTGGAGAATGCAAAGCAGACTCCAGCCCTCGGCGCTGACTGTCTGTACAGCGTCCCGCCTCTCCCCTGACTGGCAGGGCTGGAGGCGGGAACGAAACGAAAACTAGGCCGCAAAGCCGGGGACTCGAGTAATAAGCGCGGCCGTCCATGTGCACGGCCAGCGCGGAAGTCCCCGGCGCACCACAAGTCCCAGCCGCGCCACAGTGTAAAAAACACCCAGCAACGGCCGGCGCGGCAGTTCCCAATACATAAAGTCACTCAGCAAAGCTGTAGTGACTAATAGCACGAGCGCTCTGCGCTGTTGCCCCCCGGCGCACTAACACTCCCAGCAATGCTGGTGTGTGTGTGCGCGCTTGCCCGGGGACACAGAGTACCTTAATGTAGCAGGGCCTGTCCCTGACGATACTCAGCTCCATATCCAGCAGGTTCTCTGGGTCTGTGGATGGAGCCCGGTCTCAGTGCTTGGAGACCTGTAAGATCCCACTTCACCCAGAGCCCTGAGGGGGGATGGGGAAGGAAAACAGCATGTGGGCTCCAGCCTCCGTACCCGCAATGGGTACCTCAACCTTACAAACCGCAAGTGGGGTGAGAAGGGAGCATGCTGGGGACCCCATATGGGCCCACTTTTCTTCCATCCGACATAGTCAGCAGCTGCTGCTGACTAAACAGTGGAGCTATGCGTGGATGTCTGACCTCCTTCGCACAAAGCAGAAAACTGGTGAGCCAGTGATCCCACTGGGGGTGTATAGCCAGAAGGGGAGGGGCCTTACACTTTTTAGTGTAATGCTTTGTGTGGCCTCCGGAGGCAGTAGCTATACACCCAATCGTCTGGGTCTCCCAATGGAGCGCCGAAGAAAATTATATAAACATTTTATAAAAATATTTTAGTGTAGGACTGCTTCAAATGAGATTTGCCGTGACGTGGCGAAGCAGCTCAAGAAATTGCAATTTTTTGCCAAAAATCTCAAAATTTTTTTTATAATAAGTACAGTTTGGAATGTTTAGTGCTGTAGTGCACATTTGGTGCTGGCTTTTTGTTTTTTCTTCATTGAATTGGTCGGTGGTTGACCTCCACCTTGCTATGCACCCCAATTTGGGATGTATTCCATCTGTCTGGATTTTGGCGGTTGGTGACTGTTCACATTAAGTCATCAGGCTTTGTCCACAGGCTATTTACTTCATGCAGCATTTGCTTGGACCTGTCCCGCCCACGAGCCATGACTCAGTCATGGGTACGGGATTGAAATAGACCAGGTGAGTGCTGCTAAGAGCAGTTCTACTATTCATATGTGAGGCCGTATGGCACATTTTATAAAAATATTTTAGTGTAGGACTGCTTCAAATGAGATTTGCCGTGACGTGGCGAAGCAGCTCAAGAAATTGCAATTTTTTGCCAAAAATCTCAAAATTTTTTTTATAATAAGTACAGTTTGGAATGTTTAGTGCTGTAGTGCACATTTGGTGCTGGCTTTTTGTTTTTTCTTCATTGAATTGGTCGGTGGTTGACCTCCACCTTGCTATGCACCCCAATTTGGGATGTATTCCATCTGTCTGGATTTTGGCGGTTGGTGACTGTTCACATTAAGTCATCAGGCTTTGTCCACAGGCTATTTACTTCATGCAGCATTTGCTTGGACCTGTCCCGCCCACAGCCATGACTCAGTCATGGGTACGGGATTGAAATAGACCAGGTGAGTGCTGCTAAGAGCAGTTCTACTATTCATATGTGAGGCCGTATGGCACATTTTATAAAAATATTTTAGTGTAGGACTGCTTCAAATGAGATTTGCCGTGACGTGGCGAGGCAGCTCAAGAAATTGCAATTTTTTGCCAAAAATCTCAAAATTTTTTTTATAATAAGTACAGTTTGGAATGTTTAGTGCTGTAGTGCACATTTGGTGCTGGCTTTTTGTTTTTTATTCTGGTATATTTGTCCACATCATGGCCCCATCCTGGTAAATGTCACCCTCCCTGCTAAATGTACCCCATCCTGGCATGTTTCCCTCCGCCCCCCCCAATCCTTTCAGTCATGTTTCCCTCCCTCCCCCCCCAATCCTTGCAGTCATGTTTCCCTCCCTCCCCCCCCAATCCTTGCAGTCATGTTTCCCTCCCTCCCCCCCATCCTTGCAGTCATGTTTCCCTCCCCCCCCCATCCTTGCAGTCATGTTTCCCTCCCTCCCCCCCCCCATCCTTGCAGTCATGTTTCCCTCCCTTCCCCCCCCCCATCCTTGCAGTCATGTTTCCCTCCCTTCCCCCCCCCATCCTTGCAGTCATGTTTCCCTCCCTTCCCCCCCCCATCCTTGCAGTCATGTTTCCCTTCCTTCCCCCCCCCATCCTTGCAGTCATGTTTCCCTCCCCCCCCCATCCTTGCAGTCATATTCCCTCCCCCCCCATCCTTGCAGTCATGTTCCCTCCCCCCCCCATCCTTGCAGTCATGTTCCCTCCCCCCCCCATCCTTGCAGTCATGTTCCCTCCCTCCCCCCCATCCTTGCAGTCATGTTTCCCTCCCTCCCCCCCATCCTTGCAGTCATGTTTCCCTCCCTCCCCCCCATCCTTGCAGTCATGTTCCCCCCCCCCCCATCCTTGCAGTCATGTTCCCCCCCCCCATCCTTGCAGTCATGTTCCCCCTCCTCCCCCCCATCCTTGCAGTCATGTCCCCCCCCCATTCCTTGCAGTCATGTTTCCCTCCCCCCCCCATCCTTGCAGTCATGTTTCCCTCCCTCCCCCCCCCATCCTTGCAGTCATGTTTCCCTCCCCCCCCCATCCTTGCAGTCATGTTTCCCTCCCTCCCCCCCATCCTTGCAGTCATGTTTCCCTCCCCCCCCCATCCTTGCAGTCATGTTTCCCTCCCCCCCCCATCCTTGCAGTCATGTTCCCCCCCCCATCCTTGCAGTCATGTTTCCCTCCTCCCCCCCCCCACCATCCTTGCAGTCATGTTTCCCTCCCCCCCCCCCCCACCGCCATCCTTGCAGTAATGTTTGCCCCATGCTCTGTCTGTATGCTCCGTGCCAGCTCTGTCCCCCACACCTTGGCACAGCCTCACACAGCTTAAAAATAAAAAATAAAAACTCCCCTTCTAGCACCCGCTCCACCGCGCGGCCACAAGACTCCGTCGCTGCCTACTGAGTGACGCTGCTCCGTCTCCTAGGCAACAGGCCTGCGGCCCAGGAGAGGGGGATTGTCAGAGGGAGGAGAAATGTCTCCTCTGCTAAACACCACTTTGAACGGCCGGCGCGATTACACCGACAGTTCAAAGTGGCTCAGTGTGGCGACAGCGCGCGTGCCATAGGTTCGCCATCACTGTTCTAGGCTGATAGCGGGTGTTTTTAACTCGTACTTATGGCATTATTTGTGTAGAAAGTGTCTGATTCTTTTCACACCCTAAACTGGTGGGTATAAAGGCATCTTGGCCTCTTGAGTTTGGCTGTGTACTGACCCCAGTTTTTTTTTGTTTTTTTTTAAACCATAAATTTTTATTAACAAAGTGTGAAGTATTACATCATATTGACAAGTTCTCAACAGTCAACACAATAATAAGGACCCTCCCCCCCCCCCCGTTATATCTATATATACATGTCTGCGATAAGATTGTCCCTTTTAAAGGGGGTGTCCACTACTTTGACATCGATGGCTTATCCTTAGGATAGGTCATCAATGTCTGATCAGCCGGGGTCCGACACCCCGCACCCCGCCGATCAGCTGCTCTCTGTCCCGGCGGCCAGAAAATGCTCAGTTCCGGAGTACCCGAGTACTGCACATCCACCTCCCATTCTAGTCAATAGGAAGCAGTACCCGGCCGTGGCCTCTATCAGAAGACTGAACTGAGCATTTCTGGCCACCTCCTGCTGCCGCCTCCGGGACCAAGATCATATGATCGGTGTCTGACCCCGGCCAATCAGACATTGATGGCCTATCCTAAGGATAGGCCCATCAATGTCCAAGTAGTTGGACACCCCCTTTTTAACAGTGAAGATGGCTTCAGGCATTAAATCATCAGATCTGGTGGCTTCAAATTGACAATCTTAAGACCCCCATAAACTTTTTACTTGGAAAAACAGAAGTCGTCCGCTACAAATGTTATTAATTGGTGTAAAAATATCCAACTTGTCATAGACCCAAATATCGCCCGAGCTTTCACGTGCGGCCGGTCCCGGGAAACATCCAACTTTTAACTTTTCACTCAACAAATCAAAAATTCAATGCGTGCGTTAATGAGTCCGACAACTTGATGGCGATTTTATCTGTAAGAAAAAAACAAAAAAAAAAAAGCTCATTTACGCATATAATGTGGATTTATGGTTATATTGTCAGCAGCACAAATACCAATCTCCCATAGACAGATTATATAGGAAGTCGGCTCAGCCGTCCGAGGGAAACCGGACTTGTCGGCGGACTACTGGATCCATAAGAGACGCCCGGTGTTCAGGCTTCATAAAAACTAACTGATAAAGTCACAAATCCTCCAAAAATGCGTTTTGGACTGGGGTCATTGTATAATCAAGACTGCGCGTAACCAGCGACTGGTCACTCTCCATTTATCAGCAATGACTGAAACGCGGCTGCGCTGCATGTGTTTTATTCTGAATTTTTGAGGATCTATTTGTAAATTAGGCTGTGCCCACATTGTGTTTATGTGCAAAAATCCTGCACTTAAAGCATATGTTAGCAGCTGAGAGCGCGCATTTTTATTGCGTTTGTTTATTCTTCCCATCCTTTTTTTCTTCTTCTCCCCCCCATCCTTTTTTTTTCTTCCCCCCATCCTTTTTTTCTTCTCCCCCCCCATCCTTTTTTTCTTCTTCTCCCCCCCCCATCCTTTTTTTCTTCTCCCCCCCCATCCTTTTTTCTTCTCCCCCCCCATCCTTTTTTTCTTCTCCTCCCCCCATCCTTTTTTTCTTCTCCTCCCCCCCATCCTTTTTTTCTTCTTCCCCCCCATCCTTTTTTTCTTCTCCCCCCCCATCCTTTTTTTCTTCTCCCCCCCCCATCCTTTTTTTTCTTCTCCTCCCCCCCATCCTTTTTTTCTTCTCCTCCCCCCCCATCCTTTTTTTCTTCTCCTCGCCCCCATCCTTTTTTTCTTCTCCTCCCCCCCATCCTTTTTTTCTTCTCCTCCCCCCCATCCTTTTTTTTCTTCTTCTTCCCCCCCCCATCCTTTTTTTCTTTTTCTCCCATACCCATCCTTTTTTTCTTCTTCTTCCTCCCCCCCATCCTTTTTCTCTCTCCCCCCGCCCCCCCCATCCTTTTTTTCTTCTTCTCCCCCCCATCCCCATCCTTTTTTTCTTTTTCTCCCATACCCATCCTTTTTTTCTTCTTCTCCTCCCCCCCCCATCCTTTTTTCTCCCCCCCCCATCCTTTTTTTCTTCTTCTCCCCCCCCCATCCTTTTTTTCTTTTTCTCCCCCCCATCCTTTTTTTCTTCTTCTTCCCCCCCCATCCTTTTTTTCTTCTCCCCCCCCATCCTTTTTTTCTTCCCCCCCCCCCATCCTTTTTCTTTTTCTTCCCCCCCATCCTTTTTCTTCCCCCCCCATCCTTTTTCTCTTCCTACCCCCCCCCCATCCTTTTTCTCTTCCTCCCCCCCCCCATCCTTTTTCTCTTCCTCCCCCCCCCCCATCCTTTTTCTCTTCCCCCCCCCCCCATCCTTTTTCTCTCCCCCCCCCCCCCATCCTTTTTCTCTTCCCCCATCCTTTTTCTTCTCCCCCATCCTTTTTCTTATCCCCCCCCATCTTTTTTTTGCGTGCGTTTAATCATGGTGACCACAGGGGTTCTGTACCCCCGTGATCGTCAGCGGCTGAACTTACAGCTGGGACCTGGCTCTCTGCTCAGAATGGTGCCCGCGCCACTCCAGGTAGTTTAACTCCCTGAATGCTACGATCAATGCAATTGCAGCATTCAGGAGGCAAGGAAAGGAATCTCTTACCTCTCCCTGGTGCTCAGGTCCCTGTATTGCGATCACAGGCACCCATCGCTGCCATAGTAACTGAGTCATCACCATGATGATCCTGGGTTACTGAGGTACGGATCATCTCACAGACCAGGGCAGCAAAGTCCCGTGGGTAAAGACTGCGAATGAGAAAATGTTTGTGGCCTAGATGCAGGGAACTCCGGTGATGTCATAAGGTAAACAGAGTTCATGCTGGCGGATCTGCAGGAAGCCTCGGTGATCAGTCAGCATGAACTCTATTCACCTCGTGATGTCACCGGAGTTCCCTGCAGCAAGGTCCCAAGGAAATGGCAAAAAATCAACGTGGGCACATGGCCTTAAATGACTTAAAGAAGGGAATTTTGTTACTTACCGTAAATTCCTTTTCTTCTAGCTCCTATTGGGAGACCCAGACGATTGGGTGTATAGTACTGCCTCCGGAGGCCACACAAAGCATTACACTAAAAAGTGTAAGGCCCCTCCCCTTCTGGCTATACACCCCCAGTGGGATCACTGGCTCACCAGTTTTAGTGCAAAAGCAAGAAGGAGGAAAGCCAATAACTGGTTTAAACAAATTCACTCCGAAGTAACATCGGAGAACTGAAAACCATTCAACATGAACAACATGTGTACCCGAAAAACAACCAAAAATCCCGAAGGACAACAGGGGCGGGTGCTGGGTCTCCCAATAGGAGCTAGAAGAAAAGGAATTTACGGTAAGTAACAAAATTCCCTTCTTCTTCGGCGCTCCATTGGGAGACCCAGACGATTGGGACGTCCAAAAGCTGTCCCTGGGTGGGTAAAGAAATACCTCATGTTAGAGCTGTAAAACAGCCCTTCCCTACAAGGAGGCAACCGCCGCCTGCAGGACTCTTCTACCTAAGCTGGCATCCGCCTAAGCGTAGGTATGCACCTGACAATGCTTGGTGAAAGTGTGCAGACTCGACCAGGTAGCTGCCTGGCACACCTGCTGAGCCGTAGCCTGGTGCCGTAATGCCTAGGGCGCACCCACGGCTCTGGTAAAATGGGCTTTCAGCCCTGATGGAACCGGAAGCCCAGCAGAACAGTAGGCTTCAAGAATTGGTTCCTTGATCCATCGAGCCAGGGTGGATTTGGAAGCCTGCGACTCTTTACGCTGATTAGCGACAAGCACAGAGAGTGCATCCGAGCGGCGCAGAGGCGCCGTGCGGGAAATGTAGATTCTGAGTGCTCTCACCAGATCCAACAAATGCAAATCCATTTCATATCGATGAAATGGATGAGGCAAAAGGAAGGTAAGGAGATATCCTGATTGAGATGAAAGGGGGATACCACCTTAGGGAGAAACTCCTGAATGGGGCGCAGCACTGCCTTGCCTTGGTGAAACACCAGGAAGGAAGCTTTTGGATGACAGCGCTGCTAGCTCGGACACTCTCCTAAGAGACGTGACCGCTACCAGAAAGGCCTCTTTCTGGGAAAGTCGAGCAAGTGAAACATCTCTCAGAGGCTCGAAGGGCGGCTTCTGGAGAGCAATTAGTACCCTGTTCAGATCCCATGGGTCCAACGGCCGTTTGTACAGAGGGACAATGTGACAAACCTCCTGCAGGAACGTGTGTACCTGAGGAAGTGGTGCTAGGCGCTTCTGAAGAATACAGATAGCGCTGAGACTTGTCCTTTGAGGGAGCCGAGTGACAACCTTTTTCCAAACCAGATTGCAGGAAGGAAGGAAAAGTAGGGAATGCAAATGGGCAGGGAGACACTCCCTGAGCAGAGCATTAAGAGAAGAATATCCTCCACATCCTGTGGTAGATCTTGGCAGACGTCGGTTTTCTAGACTGTCTCATGGTGGCAATGACGTCCTGAGATAATCCTGAAGACGCTAGGATTCAGGACTCAAAGGCCATACCGTCAGGTTCAGGGCCGTAGAATTCAGATGGAAAAAACGGCCCTTGGGACAGTAAGTCTGGCCGGGCTGGTAGTGCCCACGGTTGGCAGACCGTGAGATGCCACAGATCCGGGGACTACGACCTCCTCGGCCAGTCTGTGGCGATGAGGATGGCACGGCGGCAAACGGACCTGATGTTGCGTAGCCCTCTGGGCAGCAGTGTCAGAGGGGGAAACACATAGGTAGCTGGAACTGCGACCAAACCTGAACTAAGGCGTCTGCCGCCAGAGCTCTTTGATCGTGATACCGCGCCATGAAAATCGGAACCTTGTTGTTGTGCCGAGACGCTATTAGGTCGACGTTCAGCATCCCCCAGCGTTGACAGATTTCCTGAAAACCGTCCGGGTGAAGATACCCTTCCCCTGCGTCCATACCCTGGCAACTGAGGAAGTCTGCTTCCCAGTTTTCTGCGCCCGGGATGTGAACTGCGGATATGGTGGATGCTCTGTCTTCCACCCCCATCAGACTCCGCCGGACTCCCTGGGAAGCTTGCCGACTGCGTGTTCCGCCTTGGTGGTAGATGTATGCCACCGCTGTGGAGTTGTCCGACTGAATTCGGATGTGTGTGCTTTCCAGCCACGGCTGGAAGGCTTGCAGGGCAAGATACACTGCCCAGATTTCCAGCACATTGATTTGAAGGATGGACTCCTCTGAAGAGAGTCCTTGACCGTCTGAGAAGGGGGACGTTCCTTCTAGGGACGTCGACTTCCCATCCCATTGGCAAAGAATGCCACATTGGAGTGGACGCAGATGAAACTGCGCGAAAGTGACTGCCTCTGCATGAGTCGTGTTAAGGGGTGTGACTGGCCCTGAAGGAGAGACTGCACCCCCGTCTGTAGTGAACGTGTCCAGCGGAAGCTTCACTATCGCTGAGGGAGCGTGACACTCCATGCCCAGATATGTCAGCGATTGGGTCGGTGTCAGATTTAACCTTGAGAAGATGATGATCCACCCGAAACTCTGGAGAGTCTCCAGCGCTACGCTCAGGCTGTGTTGGCATGCCTCTTGAGAGGGTGCCTTGACCAGTCGACCGTCCAAGGAAGGATCACCGAGTGACCCTGAGAGTGCAGGACTGCTCCCACTGCTGCCCTGAACTTGGTGAAAACCCGTAGGGCTGTCGCCAGACCGAAGGGCAGGGTTACGAACTGAAGATGCTCGTCTTCAATAACGAAACGTAGCAAACGTTGGTGCTCTGGAGCAATCGGCACGTGGAGATAAGCATCCTGTGTCTATTGATGCTAGGAAATCTCCTTGAGACATTGAGGCAATGACGGAGCGGAGGGACGCCATCCGGAACCGCCTGGCCTTCACG
Source organism: Anomaloglossus baeobatrachus (assembly GCF_048569485.1). Lineage (NCBI taxonomy): Eukaryota > Metazoa > Chordata > Amphibia > Anura > Aromobatidae > Anomaloglossus > Anomaloglossus baeobatrachus. The sequence continues at coordinate 205,993,414 of NC_134361.1, read as the reverse complement.
TGCTTGTTGAGCAGTTTTAGGTCCCCCACAATCAGATTGGAGGAAAAACCGTGTCTTGTTCCTGAAGAGGAACAGGAATCACCACTCCTTCTGCCTGCAGAAGAGCATCGGCTCGGTGGGTAGGTGGGGAAGTTCTGAAGAATCGAGCCGGAGGCCGAGAACAGAACTCTATCTTGTACACGTGAGACACAATGTCTCTCACCCACCGGTCTGTGACCTGTGGCAGCTAAATGTCGCCAAGGCGAGAGAGTCTGCCACCAACCGCGGATGCGGAGAGAGAGAGCTTAAAGTCATGAGGAGACCGCCTTGGAAGCGGTTCCTCTGGCTGCCTTCCTTGGGCGTGATTGAGCCCGCCTGGAATCTGAGCCCCTCTGAGCCTTTTGAGCCCTTTTGGACTAGGACAATTTGGACCTGCCCGAGCCTGGGAAGGACCGAAACCTCGACTGTCTCTCTCGGACAGCATTAATAGGGTAAGTCGCAATGCAGACATTGCGAGGATAAGGACGCTACCTGCGGCACAGATGTACCTGTGCTCAAGACCAGCTGCGCAAGACCAGCTGACATAGCTTAGAGTGCCCATATGGCTGCGAATGCCGGAGCAACCGACACGCCGATAGCTTCATAGACAGATTTCAACCCGGGGTCCATCTGTCTGTCAATGGCATCTTTAAGTGAAGTCCCATCTCCACTGCAACTATGGATCTAGCCGCAAGCCTGGAGATTGGGGGATCCACCTTTGGACCCTGGGTCCAGCGCCTGACCACGTCAGGGGGAAAGGGATAACATGTATCCTTAATACATTTGGAGAAACGCTTATCTGGTAAGCGTGGTGTTTCTGCACTGCTTCTCTGAAGTCAACGTGGCTAGAAAAGTACTCAATGTACGCTTGAGATACTGAAATGGGATTTCTCCTGCTGGGAAGCTGACTCCTCCACTGAAGGAGCTGGGGGAGAGATATCCAACATGCCATTGCTGGACGCTATAAGATCAGTCACCATGGCGTCACCATCCGGTGTATCCGGATTGAGAGCGGTGTCAGGATCAAAGTCCTGATCAGCTACGTCTGCCACATCATACAGAGAGTCCTCTGTGACCCTGACTAGTAATGAGGCCGAGTGCCGCTCCCAGCGAGCTCGCTTAGGCTGTCTGGGACTGTCGTCCGTGTCAGAGCCTTCACCCTGGAATGCCTGGGACCCCCCCGGAGCACTGATTTTGTTCCAAATGAGGGTGGCCAGGGAGCAATGATCAAGATTGCCCATGGCCTGTCTGGACTGCAAGTCACTATCCCATGACAATCTATCAGCCGAAACTGCAACACCGTCCCTGTCCATGGACAGGGTTCACAGGTGGTTCCTTTGGCCACCTCTAGTAGAGACCCCGGCTGACCAAGTGCTACAGGGGAGCATTGCACACAACGGGGGTCAGTGGAACCTGCCGGTGGAACAGTATCACATGCAGTAAAAGCAGCATAGAAAGCCTGTGTTGCTTTTTTGCTGCTGTAGTCTAGCCATCTAGGAGAATATCGCCAAGAGTAGCGACCGTACAGTGCAATGTATAGCATACAAGCATAAAGTACAAATGAGCACTTCAGCACATGCAATATGAGCAGCTTAGAAAGCCTGTGCCTCAGCACCTTTGCTTTTTTGCTGCTGTAGTCTAGCCATCTAGGAGCATATAGCCAAGAATAGCGACCGTACAGTGCAATGTATAGCATACAAGCATAAAGTACAAATGAGCACTTCAGCACATGCAATATGAGCAGCTTAGAAAGCCTGTGCCTTGGCACCCTTGCTTTTTTGCTGCTGTAGACTAGCCATCTAGGAGAATATCGCCAAGAATAGCGACCGTACAGTGCAATGTATAGCATACAAGCATAAGTACAAATGAACACTTCAGCACATGCAATACAAGCAGCCTAGAAAAACTGTGCCTTAGCACCTTTGCTTTTTTGCTGCTGTAGTCTAGCCATTCTAGGAGAATATAGCCAAGAATAGCGACCGTACAGTGCAATGTATAGCATACAAGCATAAGTACAAATGAACACTTCAGCACATGCAATACAAGCAGCATAGAAAGCCTGTGCTTTAGCACCCTTGCTTTTTAGCTGCTGTTGTCTCGCCATCTAAGAGGGCATATAGCCAAAAATAGCGACCTACAGTGCAGTGTAAGCATAAAATACAAATGGACACAACGGTATTTAGTGGGGTCAGCACTTCAGGTGCTGCTTACCGCCCGCCTATAGGCGGGTGTGTGGTCGCCAGAGTCCTGTGACTTGGTTGCCAGCTCGGACTGCAGGAATGGCTGTCGGCGTCCTTCTCCAGCTCGTGTGACGAGGGGCGGGCCGTGGGCGTGCCCCAGGCAAGAGCGGGAAACCGACGTCCCACTGTGTCCAGTGAAGGGGGCTGGAGAATGCAAAGCAGACTCCAGCCCTCGGCGCTGACTTTCTGTACAGCGTCCCGCCTCTCCCCTGACTGGCAGGGCTGGGGGCGGGAACGAAACGAAAACTAGGCCGCAAAGCCGGGGACTCGAGTAATAAGCGCGGCCGTCCTATGCACGGCCAGCGCGGAGTCCCCGGCGCACCACAAGTCCCAGCCGCGCCACAGTGTAAAAACACCTAGCAGCGGCCCGGCGCGGCAGTTCCCAATACATAAATTCACACAGCAAAGCTGCCGTGAATAATAGCACGAGCGCTCCGCGCTGTTGTCGCCGGCGCACTAGCACTCCCAGCAATGCTGGTGTGTGTGTGCGCGATGTGTACGGGGACACAGAGTACCTTAATGTAGCAGGGCCCTGTCCCTGACGATACTCAGCTCCATATCCAGCAGGTTCTCTGGGTCTGTGGATGGAGCCCGGTCTCAGTGCCTGGAGACCTGTAAGATCCCACTTCACCCAGAGCCCTGAGGGGGGATGGGGAAGGAAAACAGCATGTGGGCTCCAGCCTCCGTACCCGCAATGGGTACCTCAACCTTAACAAACACCCGACAAAAGTGGGGTGAGAAGGGAGCATGCTGGGGGCCCCATATGGGCCCACTTTTCTTCCATCCGACATAGTCAGCAGCTGCTGCTGACTAAAAACAGTGGAGCTATGCGTGGATGTCTGACCTCCTTCGCACAAAGCAGAAAACTGGTGAGCCAGTGATCCCACTGGGGGTGTATAGCCAGAAGGGGAGGGGCCTTACACTTTTTAGTGTAATGCTTTGTGTGGCCTCCGGAGGCAGTACTATACACCCAATCGTCTGGGTCTCCCAATGGAGCGCCGAAGAAATCTGTTTTTATGAAGCCTGGACGCCGGACCATTTTGGATAAAATAGAGACTGTGCTGCTAATATACAGGCACGGAGCGATCTGGCGGTATTACACCACTGACTATGAAGCGTCCCAGGGACTCACTCGCTCTCTTCTGCAGCTTCTTCCGCCTCTTGCCGGCCGCCCTCAGGGCCTGTCCTTGTTGCAGTGGATCCACGGATTGGATGTCCTTTAGGCTCGGCGCTCGGGGCACCGGCTCCACTTTTTCCTGGGTTTTGCTTTTGGCGGTCTTAATTTCGACAGTCATGAGTCCAAACTATAAGATACAGCAGAGATGACGAGATCAGTATCCAAATACATAGGAGTCCGATCAGGCGGCGTCTTATGATTTACCCTTTAAAGGGGATGGTGCAGGATTATGGGGGCAAAAAAAGGCCACTTTCTTTGATCAACTGCCCCATATCGCTCCACTGGCTGTAGCGAGGTAGGATGCAGTTTATCATAAGGAAGCAGCCATTTTTTTTTTTTAATCAGATAATTATATCCCCACTTCCCAATGCAGTTGTGAGCTGTAACCCTTTAAGATACGCCAGATTTTAGAAGATGTGTGTACCACGGACAGATTAGGGACTAGAAACAGCGCCACAGCTGGTGACAGGCCGTGTCCGATATTACAGTCCAGAGCCACTTCCCTGATTGAGCTGCAATACCAGACTATGCCACCAGGGACAGGCGTGATACCAATCTTGAAAAATCCCTTTTGGTCCAGAGGAGCCGTTACCTTTACTACCAGCCCTGTCCTTGTAAATAGTGCACAAGAGCTGACACTCATGACCCAGCAGCCAGCCCCAGGTGTGGAAGTGAAGACACCCGGATTGTCCCTTTACGCCTGGTTTCACGTACCTCCTCATCCATGTCCTCGTCCATCCGGCCGGGCGGTGCCTCTAGATCCTCTACCCATTCTGTGTCCTCCACCTCGGCTGCGGCTCCGGCTGTCAAATCTGCGCTCTCCATGGCAATACCCTGAGGAGCGGACTGGACCCCTGTACAGAGAGCGGAAACATAAGACGTAGTGCTGTACAACTCCCCCGGGCAGGATCGGCGCCGGGCGCGGCTCGTACTTACGTGACAAAGACTCGTTATTGTCCATCTCCAAGGCCTCAAAATCAAACGCCTTCCCCATTTCTGTGACGATCTCCGCACTGATGTGAGTGGGTAACGTGTGCGTCTCGGGGGGGTGGGTGAAGTAACTGATTCTACCGCTGCGGGGGACATAAGACGGGCGTTATATATACACGATGGATGACCGCTCGTATACACATATCCATGCCCCAGGGCTGAGGGAAAAGCTGCCCCTTCTTTGAGACTAACAGTGTGCCTTTTTGGATGGACCTTTTCAGGTGCCTTAGGAGAAGAACGCCCCCCCTCCCGGGGGTAAAGAACCTACCCAATTTAAGTTCAGTTTTATTAAATTAAAGGGGGGCTGCCATAGTTTCTGCCAGCCAAATGCAAATGGAGCCATGGTACATAGCTTTCTTAAAGGGAACCTCTCAGGAGGTCGCGGCTTCCTGTTATCGGGAGGTTGCGGTGGTCAGACCCTCAGCAACCCTCAGCAACCAGAAAGTGATACTGTATCCTACAGATAGGAATAACTTCCAGATTGTGGCGCCCCACTCTCAGGAGGGAGCAGCGCCCCGCTCTCGGAGAGGTCGTGGCGCCCCCACTCTCGGATAAGTCGCGGCGCCCCCCACTCTCGGATAGGTTGCGGCGCCCCCCACTCTCGGATAGGTCGCGGCGCCCCCACTCTCGGATAAGTCGCGGCTTCCTATTATTGGAAGGTTGCGGTGGTCGGACCCTCAGCAGCCAGAAAGTGATACTGTATCCTACAGATAGGAATAACTTCCAGATTGTGGCGCCTCCGTCTCAGGAGGTAACATCACCCCACTCTCGGATAGGTCGCGGCGCCCCCACTCTCGGCTAGGTCGCGGCGCCCCCACTCTCGGATAGGTCGCGGCGCCCCCACTCTCGGATAGGTCGCGGCGCCCCCATTCTCGGATAAGTCGCGGCTTCCTATTATTGGAAGGTTGCGGTGGTCGGACCCTCAGCAACCAGAAAGTGATACTGTATCCTACAGATAGGAATAACTTCCAGATTGTGGCGCCCCCGTCTCAGGAGGTAACGTCACCCCACTCTCGGATTGGTCGCGGCGCCCCTTCTCTCAGGAAGTCGCGGCAGTTGGACCTCCTGCAATCAAAGTTATACTGTATCCTACAGATAGGAATAACTTCCAGATTGTGGCGCCCCACTCTCGGAGAGGTCGCGGCTTCCTGTTATCGGGAGGTTGCGGCGGTCGGACCCCCAGCAACCAGAAAGTTATACTGTAAGTTATGCCGTACCAATAGGATTAGAACTGACTGGTTGATTCCAGGCACAGGCTCTATAAAAGTCCTGTCCTGTATTGATACTGTATCCTACAGATAGGAATAACCTCCAGATTGTGGCGCCCCCGTCTCGAGAGGTGGCGGCGCCCCTTCTCTCGAAAGGTCGTGGTGCCCCTTTTCTCTCGGGAGGTCATGACGGTCTGACCCCCTGCAATCAGAAAGTTATACTGTATCCTGCAGATAAGAATAACTTCCAGGTCGCGCCGCCCCCACTCTCGGATAGGTGGCGCCGCCCCCACTCTCGGATAGGTGGCGCCGCCCCCACTCTCGGATAGGTGGCGCCGCCCCCACTCTCGGATAGGTGGCGCCGCCCCCACTCTCGGATAGGTGGCGCCGCCCCCACTCTCGGATAGGTGGCGCCGCCCCCACTCTCGGATAGGTGGCGCCGCCCCCACTCTCGGATAGGTGGCGCCGCCCCCACTCTCGGATAGGTGGCGCCGCCCCCACTCTCGGATAGGTGGCGCCGCCCCCACTCTCGGATAGGTGGCGCCGCCCCCACTCTCGGATAGGTCGCGCCCCACTCTCGCATAGGTCGCACCACCCCACTCTCGGATAGGTTGCGGCGGTCGGACCCCCAGCAACCACAAAGTGATACTTTATCCTACAGATAGGAATAACTTCCAATCCTTTAACGTTGCCTTCATTTGTCAATGAAAAATACAATCTATCGGGGTAAGGTTATTGAATCGGATACAGAAATTAAATTCTCATTGTCTGTATAACCCACAGGCTGACTGGGCATGCTGGGAGTTGTAGTTCTCCACACATCACTGTAGTAGGACACAATTTGGAAACCTCTCACTTTTCAGCTAGAAAAATGGGAATTTATCATTCGGGTGCGTTCACACAGGACTGATTTGTCACGGATGTTGTGCAGTAGAAAATGTACAACAAATCGGGGATTTTTTTTAAATGAATTTCATGACATAAATGCTGCACATTTTTTTGTTTACATATCATCGCCTAGGAGACCGACCACCGCTGCGGTCTAGTTTTTAAGCCCTGCCCTGTCCTGGCCGAGATTCAGAATCAACAGGGAACTCCAGAAATCCTGGCCAGATTCAGAGCAGCGCTTACAAGCCCAATAGAAAAAACAAAGCTTGTAAGTGCTGAGCATGTTTTGCTATCCAGCAGCAGTGGTCGGTCTCCTACGCAACAAAAGAAATAAGTGCTAATATCTCAAGAACGGCTGCAAATTTTAATAAGTAGTAAATTGCAAATGTGCTTTCCAACAGTACCCCTTTATCAAGATGGGGATTAACCCTTTAAAGTCTGCGTTAGTTGGTAGAAGCATAAACCGCTTAGATTTGCCTACCTGACCCAGTCTGTTAGAACGGACTTGGCGGCTTTCTCGTGGTCCGGCGTGCCCCCCTTCTTCAGCTTTCCCTGTCGTTTCGCCAGCATGGCCAAGAACTCCAATGTGTTTCTGAAGTCCGTCACCTTGTAGTGCTGCATGATCTGCGGGACGAGAGCAGAGCGATGAACGAGGCCTCAAAGACGCAGCCTCCGAGACCCCAACATAGCAATCTCCATAAAGAAGGTGCCCATCTGGGGGATTAGTTGATGCGTCTACATCCCACCAATTATAGCGCCTACTAGTGGTGAGGATTAATCCTGTGTGATCGTTGCCCCCGGCCTTAATCCTTCACATCAGACTACCCTATTTTCCGGATTATAAAACGTACTTTTTTTCCCCCCAAAACTGGGGGTAAAATGGGGGTGCGTCTAATTATCCGGATATGGCTTACCGGGGCGATGGTGGTGGAGCGGGGTCACAGGAGGCAGGGTTGGCGATACTAAAGGCTCCGAGGAGGGGGTGTCACTGCAGCGGAGCGGATCAGGAGGGTCAGCAATGCAGCGGGTGCCATTAAATCGCATGTGGTTGACACGATGGACTTCAAGAAAATGGCTGTAGAGGTGGCGCGTGCGTAGACTAACGCAAAGGACTTCAAAAAAATGGCCGCGGAGTCCGCTCTACGCCACCTCCTTGAAGTCAATCTCGTCAAATGTGGGTGATTCAATGGAGCACGCGGTCCACCGGCAGATCAATGGCACCTGCCACCACTAACCCTCCTGAACCACGACAGCCCCTCCTCCGAGCCCACAGTATCACCGACCCTGCCTCCTGTGACCTTCCTGAGCCGCTCCCCCTGGTGAGATATTATAAGACGGGCCATCATTTTAACATTAAAAATTACTTTTTCCTATTTTCCTCCTCTAAATTTGGGGTGCGTCTTATAAAACGAAAAATACTATATTTATTTCTACCCTGAATATTAATAAACGTTGAATTTCCGTCCCTGACGTCAGAGATGATCACCTGCTCTTTATTGCAGCGTCTAAGGATGGTCTCCACCGGTCCCACCGGGTCGACTAACTGCTCGATTTTCACACAATTACGCAAGATCATGGCGGCATCGGATGTAGAAGTCGCCATCACGATCCCCGGGCAGTCCAGAAGCTTGATGTGTTTGTCTAGGTGAACCTCCTGCAGACACCTGTATATTCAGATATAGAGACATATTATTCTGTTCAATACATTTTAATAATACAAATATATATATATATATATATATATATATATATATATATATATATATAAAAATATTAATACTATGTACATTATATATTTATTTTATTAATATATATAATATATATATATATATATATATATATATATATATATATATATATATATATATATATATACACAATCTATATTTATTAATGTATGTGTGTGATGATATATATATGTCAATAATTGAAAAGGAAGGGCACTACCCGTGGGATCTCCTGGTCCCAATGGGACAGGTTTTTCTTATGCCATAGGCTTTTTTTAAATGTTTTTATTACCTTCTGTGTGTACTATACCTCTGCTGAGGGCATGTGTTTTCTTGTGTTTTTTTGTATAATAAAGTGAATTTTTCATATGTACCCTAACCTTGTGGTGATCCCGTATTGGTATATTCTTTTTCTTATTTTATGATATATATATGTATAATATAATTTTTTTCTATTATATATCTAATATATTTCTTTATTGTTTATATTTTTTTTATTAACAAAACAGAAGGGAATTTTGTTACTTACCGTAAATTCCTTTTCTTCTAGCTCCTATTGGGAGACCCAGACAATTGGGTGTATAGCTTCTGCCTCCGGAGGCCACACAAAGTATTACACTTTAAAAAGTGTAACCCCTCCCCTCTGCCTATACACCCTCCCGTGCCTCACGGGCCCATCAGTTTTGGTGCCAAAGCAGGAAGGAGGAACTTATAAATTGGTCTAAGGTAAATTCAATCCGAAGGATGTTCGGAGAACTGAAACCATGAACCAAAGAACAATTCAACATGAACAACATGTGTACACAAGGAACAACAGCCCGAAGGGAACAGGGGCGGGTGCTGGGTCTCCCAATAGGAGCTAGAAGAAAAGGAATTTACGGTAAGTAAACAAAATTCCCTTCTTCTTTGTCGCTCCATTGGGAGACCCAGACAATTGGGATGTCCAAAAGCAGTCCCTGGGTGGGTAAAAGAATACCTCGATAAAAAAAGCCGAAAAAACGGCCCTCTCTTACAGGTGAGCAACCGCCTCCTGAAGGACTCGCCTACCTAGGCTGGCATCTGCCGCCGCATAGGCATGAACCTGATAGTGTTTCGTGAAAGTGTGAAGACTCGCCTAGGTAGTGCTGACACACCTGCTGAGCCGTATCCTGGTGACGCAATGCCCAGGATGCCCCTACGGCTCTGGTAGAATGGGCTTTCAGCCCTAAAGGACTCGGAAGCCCCGAAGACGGTAGACTTCAAGAATCCGTTCCTTGATCCACCGAGCCAAGGTTGACTTGGAAGCCTGCGACCCCTTACGCTGGTTAGCGACAAGGACAAGGAGCGCATCAGAACGGCGCAGGGGCGCAGTGTGCGAAATGTAGAGCCGGAGTGCTCTCACAAAATCTAAGAAGTGCAAATCCTTTTCACACTGGTGAACTGGATGAGCCAAAAGAAGGTAAGGAGATATCCTGATTGAGAAGAAAAAGGGGGATACCACCTTAAGTAGGAATTCCGGGACCGGACGCAGGGCCACCTCGTCCTGGCGTAACACCAGGAAGGGGGCTTTGCATGATAGCGCTGCTAGCTCCGACACTCTCCAAAGTGATGCGCCTGCCACTAGGAAGACCACCTTCTGCGAAAGGCGTGATAGAGATAACTCCGAGGACGCTAAGAGCCAGGCCACAATGGCCACGCAGTGAGGTTGAAGGCCGCAGAATTCAGATGGAAAATGGCCCTTGAGACAGCAAGTCTGGTCGTTCCGGGAGTGCCCACGGTCGACCCACCGTAAGGTGCCACAGATCCAGGTATCACGACCTCCTCGGCCAGTGTAGAGCAACGAGGATGGCGCGGCGGCAGTCGGACCAGATTTTGAATGACACTCTGGGCAGCAGTGCCAGAGGGGGAAATACATAAGGCAGTCGAAATTGCGACCAGTTCTGAACTGATGCGTCCGCCGCCAGCGCTCTGTGCTGGTGGTTGATGTACGCGACCGCCGTGGCGTCGTCCGACTGTATCCGGATCTGCCTGCTGTCCAGCCACCGCTGGAACGCCTGTAGGGCTAGCTACACTGCCCTTAATTCCAGAACATTGATCTGAAGGGAGGACTCTGTCGGAGTCCAGGTTCCCTGAACCCTGTGGTGGAGGAAGACTGCTGTCCACCCTGACACTCTCGTCCGCCCAGGATGGGAGCAGGAAGGATTTTTCTTTCGACAAGAAGTTAAGAAGCAACCACTGAAGAGAGGTTTTGGCTGCCAGAGAAAGGGAGACGTTCCTGTCTAGGGACGTCGACCTCCTGTCCCATTTGCGGAGAATGTGCCATTGGAGTGGACGCAGATGAATACTGCGCAAAGGGAACTGCCTCCATTGCTGCCACCATCTTCCCTAGGAAGCGCGTGGGGCGCCTCAAGGGGTGTGACTGGGCTCGAAGGAGAGAGTGCACCCCTGTCTGCAGCGAACGCTGTTTGTCCAGCGGAAGCTTCACTATCTCTGAGAGAGAATGAAACTCCATCAAGAGGTAAGTCAGTGATTGGGTCGGTGTCAATTTTTACTTTGGGAAATTGATGATCCACCCTAACCTCTGGAGAGTCTCCAGAGCAATGTTCGGACCGTGTTGACATGCCACCCGAGAGGGTGTCTTGACTTAGGAGATCGTCTAAGACAGGGATCACCAAGTGTCCCTGAGAGTGTAGGCCCGCCACCACTGATGCCATGACCTTGGTGAAGCCCCGTGGGGCTGTCGCCAGGCCGAAAGGCAGAGCCACGAGCTGAAAGTGTTCGTCCCGGATGGCGAAACACAAGGCGCGTTGATGCTCTGGTGCAATCGGAACATGGAGATAAGCATCCCTGATGTCGATTGATGCTAGGAAGTCTCCTTGGGATCGAGACGATGACAGAGCGGAGAGATTTCATCCGAAAAAGTCTGGTTCTCACGTGTCTGTTGAGCAGAATGAGGCCCAGGACTGAACGGAATGATCCGTCCTTTTTTGGTACCCCGAACAAGTTGGAGTAAAGCCGCGACCACGTTCTTGAAGCGGAACGGGGATCACAACTCCATCTGCCGTCAGAGTTGACCGGCTGAAAAAATGCATCGGTTCGCTCGGGGGGCGGAGATGTTCTGAAGAAACGAGTCGGAGGACGAGAGCTGAACTCTATCCTGTAACCGTGAGACAGAATGTCTCTCACCCATCGGTTTTGGACATGTGCCCACCAGGCGTCGCAAAAGCGGGAGAGCCTGCCACCGACCGAGGACGCGGTCTTGGTGAGGCCGAAGTCATGAGGAAGCCGCCTTGGAGGCGGTTCCTCCGGCGGTCTTTGTAAGACGTGACTTAGACCGCCATGCAGAAGAGTTCCTCTGGCCCTCCTCTGACCTGTTGGACATGGAGGAACGGAACTTGGCTGAAGACCGAAAGGACCGAAACCTCGATTGTATTTTTCGTTGCTGAGGTCTGTTTGGTTTGGACTGGGGTAAGGACGAGTCCTTTCCCTTGGACTGTTTAATAATTTCATCCAATTGCCCGTCAAACAAACGGTCGCCAGAAAATGGCAAACCGGTTAAGAACTTCTTGGAAGCAGAGTCTGCCTTCCATTCACGCAGCCACATGGCCCTGCGGGCTGCCACCGAATTGGTGGATGCTACCGCTGTACGGCTCGCAGAGTCCAGGAACGGCGTTCATGGCGTAGGACGAAAAAACCTACGCTTGAGAAGCCAAGGACACAACCTGCGGGGCAGAGGTACGTGCGACCGCATTAATCTCAGCCAGAGAAGCTGAGATAGCTTGGAGTGCCCACACGGCTGCGAATGCTGGAGCAAAAGATGCGCCTATGGCTTCATAGATGGATTTCATCATAAGCTTTATTTGCCTGTCAGTGGCATCCATGAGAGATGAACCATCTGCCACTAATACTACGGATCTAGCCGCCAGTCTGGAGACTGGAGGATCCACCTTGTGACACTGAGCCCAACCCTTAACTACGTCAGGGGGGAAAAGGGTAACGTGTGTCATTAAGGCGCTTAGTAAAGCGCTTGTCCGGAAAGTTCTGTGCTTCTGGACAGCCTCTCTGGAGTTAGAGTGATCGAAAAATGCACTCCGTGTACGTTTGGGAAACCTAAACTGGTGTTTCTCCCGCTGTGAAGCCGACTCCTCCATAGGAGAAGATGGGGGAGAGAGGTCTAGCACCTGGTTGATGGACGCTATAAGGACATTTACTATGGCGTCCCCTTCAGGTGTATCCAGATTGAGAGCAACGTCAGGGTCAGAGCCCTGAGCTGCGACCTCCGCTTCATTCTACTGAGAGTCCTCAAGCTGAGACCCCGAACAGCGTGATGAAGTCGTGGAAGGTTCCCAGCGAGCCCGCTTAGCCTGTCTGAGGCCGCGGTCCGTGTCGGAGTTCTCACCGTGAGATCTGGGTGTTACCCCAGGAGCCCCTTGTTGTACCGACCCAGAGGGGCCTGGGAGCGATAAACTCACAGCGCCCTGGCCCTGTGTTACCGGTCTGGACTGTAAAGCTTCCAGTATCTTAGCAGCCCCTCTGTTCATAGACTGGGCCATGGAATGTGAAAGCGACTCAGAGAGTTGCTCAGTCAAACGTGCAAACTCTGTCCCTGCCATCTGTGCAGTGGAAACCGGTGGTACCACCTGAGCCGAGGGTCCCACCAGTGCCGGAGGCTCCGGCTGAGTGAGTGCCCCAGGGGCCAAGCATTGTACACAATGATAGGTGGAACCTGCCGGCAATATAGCCGCACAAGGGGTACAGGTTGCAAGAAAGCCTGTGCCTTGGCACCCATACTGTTTGCGGACGACCTGCTGTTGTCACCTCTTAGAGTAATCAGTGAGGGTATATAGCCAAAAGCAAATAGTGCTGCCGAACAGTGAAATCATATACCATATAAATATATATATACACTTTGGCACCCAAGGGGGGCCAGCACCTGATTGGGAAACTGGTGCCCCACAGTGCTCAGTGAGGGGGGAGGAGGATACCAAGTATGCTCCAGCCCTCACTGCCGACGTCCCGTCGGCCGTCCCGTCGTTACCCCTGACTGGCAGGCCCGGGAACGGGAGTATATGGTACTAGGCCGCAAGAGCCGGGGACTAAAGTTAAAAACGCGGCCGGCAAACAGGCGCGGTCGGCGCGGTAGTCCCGGTCTCACAAAGCACACAGCAACCGCTGCGGCGTTTGTAACCCAGGTGCTGCATGCAGCGTCCCAAGGGGGACACAGAGTACCTTATGGATGCAGGGCTCTGTCCCTGATGATGTCCAGTCTCCTGTCCGTCAGAATCCCCCAGGGGCTGCGGATGGAGCCCGGTCCCAGTGCATGGCGACCGGTTAGGAACCCCCTCTCCCAGAGCTGCAGAGCACATTCTGAGATCCTCCACCGGCAGAATCATACTGAGACCCATATAACAATGGCTGCCGGCGTTCCGAGGGGAGGAGGGAGCCGTGGGCGGAACCACAAAAGTGCGGGAATCTTGCCCCATAGTGATCAGTGAGGGGGGAGGAGGACAGCGAAGTGTGCTCCAGCCCTCACTGTCGGCGTCCTACCGACCGTCCCGCCCTTCCCCCTGACTGGCAGGCCCAGGGGCGGGAGTTTAATACACTAGGCCGCAAAAGCCGGGGACTAAAGTAAAAACCGCGGCCAGCAAACAGGCACGGTCGGCGCAGTAGTCCCGGTCAAAAAACCACACCGCAGTCGCTGCAGCGTCTGAAGGCCAAGGTGCTTCATGCACCGTCCCAAAGGGGACACAGAGTACCTGTAGATGCAGGGCCATGTCCCTGACGGTACTCAGTCTCCTGTCCGGCAGATACCACCAGGGGCTGCGGAGGGAGCCCGGTCCCAGTGCCTGGATGACCGGTTAGGATCCCACTTCACCCAGAGCCCCTAAGGGATGGGGAAGGAAAACGGCATGTGGCTCCAGCCTGTGTACCCGCAATGTGTACCTCAACCTTAACAGCACCGCCGACTCAGTGGGGTGAGAAGGGAGCATGCCGGGGGCCCTGTTATGGGCCCTGTCACAAACCACCGGGGGGGTCACTCAGAAATCCCCCGCGCTGGCTACCAGTACGTCACAATCGGGGGGGTAACAAGTGGGGGTCACCCCTCCTTTATACCTCCCGACCGACAGACAGAGCACGTGACGCGCTCTCTAGCGCCCCTCTTATAGTCAGGCCAATTATGGAATTGCCCGACCATAAGCAAGGAGGCCGCTATACTACTTATGCCGATTATTGAAGGGTCCCCGGTGAGAGTAAGGTATATATTCCCCCGACCTCCGCGGGCGGAATATATAAAATCTCCCCGAATCTCACTGGCCTCCCCACAATAATCCTTGGCACAATTCGCTGCCACCAACCGCTTCACGGTAACTATTAGCCGAACACACAGACGTGGGATTCAAGATCGAGATAACAGAACAGCCCAAGATTAATTATATAATTTAATCAGCCTAAAGCACACTAGAAACTACAATATATACAATAGGGAATCTACAGAATATACATATGTCAGAGTACAGTTACAGATAAAGCATGGTTTACAGACAGGTATGCAATTCAATCAGTTACCTTGTGCGTCTGGCCACAGGGGGGCGCTGTAGACCAGGTTTCCAGGAACTCCCACAGATGTTTCCTACACGTGACCCCCAGCGAAAGAACACTGGAAAATGGCCGAAGTAGGGTTATCAACCTGGGCAAATCCAGGTCCCCTCCTACCTTAGTGACCTCAGAGGGAGCACTGCTCCACCCCTGGCGTGAGTTATGGACAATCCACAACATGGAATATGGGCCATAACATTGCCTGGGAGCGTCGTAGGCGGACGCCAATGCTCTCATTGTGACAGTTATGAATTTAGCTACAGAACGAGGGGACTCATGACCTGTCTGCCAGTTCCCCATTGGCTGATATCACGCCTGGGGCATTTCCCAATGTCCTGCTCCCATAAAAAGGGTGTGCCGGCATCGTCCGCATGCGGAGACACCATTTTTATGGTTGCCATATTTATCGGAAATATGGCTTGCGAGATATGAACCATTTTTTACTGGAGTCGTTCTGTCTGGCTATTTCCATAGCCTTGCTAACTAGCTAGCAGCCCCCACTACAGGGTCACGGCAGGGAGTCATCCTGTGTCCATTGTCCCCAAGCCACCTAATTTCCATATCACAGGACATGGCCATGGAGGTGTAAGTGGAACACTGAGAACAAGAAGGGAGGGGGCACTGCCAGGGAGTGATGAGGGATTATGACTGGAGTCATAATTCATCTTCATATCCCGGGATTTGCCTCACACCTCCCCCCTTTTGAGGGCGCTAGGGGGCAGCACACTCCGGTGTTCCCCCGTGCGCCCGTCCGCGACCTCTCCTTGTCGGGACAGCCCGTCTGCGTTACCGTGGTCACGGCCCCTTTTGTGGCGAATGGTGAAGTTGTATTGCTGGAGCGCAAGGCTCCATCGCAACAATCGCCCATTCGTCCCAGAGACGGTGTGCAACCAGCTGAGGGGATTGTGGTCCGTCTCCACGATGAAGTGGCGCCCGTATAGATAGGGTTGCAGACGCTGCAGGGCCCACACTATGGCCAGGCACTCCTTCTCCATCGTGGAATAGGCAACTTCCCTTGGTAACAGCTTCCTGCTCAGGTACAAGACTGGGTGCTCTTGGCTCGCAGAGTCCACCTGGCTGAGCACCGCACCGAGGCCGAAGTCACTGGCGTCGGTCTGTACTACAAACGGCCGCGTGAAGTCGGCTGCCTGTAGCACGGGCGGGCTGGACAGGGCGTCCTTTAGGGCCCGGAAGGCTGTCTCGCAGTCCATTGTCCAATCGACTGCAGAGGGCAGCTTCTTCTTGGTGAGGTCCGTCAAGGGCTTTGCCAGGCTACTATAGCATGGAACAAACCTCCTATAGTACCCAGCGGTCCCCAAGAAGGACATCACCTGCTTCTTGGTCCTGGGGGTGGGCCAGGATGCGATGGCTTCCACTTTCTCAGGCTCGGGCTTCAGTGTTCTCCCACCTACCCGGTGACCGAGGTACTGGACCTCGCTCATGGCCAGCTGACACTTTCCCGGCTTGATGGTCAAACCTGCCCGGTGGATCCGCCTGAGCACCTGTGCTAGATGCTCTAGGTGGTCCTCCCAGGTGGGACTGAAGACGGCAATGTCATCCAGGTACGCGGCCGCGTACCCTTCAAGTCCCTTGAGCAGGGTGTTGACCATCCGCTGGAAAGTGGCAGGGGCATTCCTCATCCCGAATGGCATCACCGTGGACTCGTACAGTCCAAATGGGGTAATAAAGGCAGAGCGTTCCCTGGCCTTGCGAGTCAGGGGGATCTGCCAATATCCCCGGCTCAGGTCCATGATGGTCAGGTACTGAGCCCCGGCCAACTGATCGAGCAGGTCATCGATGCGTGGCATTGGGTACGCATCGGCGACCGTGACAGCATTGAGCCCCCTGTAGTCCACGCAGAACCGAGTGGTTCGGTCCTTCTTAGGGACGAGGACTACAGGCGAGGCCCAAGCGCTGTTGGATGCCTGGATCACCCCCAGCTTCAGCATCTCGTCAATCTCCTGGCGCATGTTTTGCTGCACCTCCAGGGAGACCCGATATGCTGAACGCCGGATCGGGGGATGATCCCCAGTGTCCACGTGATGGACAGCCAAGTCAGTCCTTCCGGGCTGGTTGGTAAACAACCCCCGGAAGGGGAGGAGGGTGGCCCACAGCTGGGACCGTTGGTCTTCCAAGAGCTGGTGGCCAACCTCCACATCCTCAATGGATCCGCCTGCCCTAACCTGGGCTAGCATATCCAAGAGGGTTTCCGCTTCTCCCTCCTCGGGCAGGTTGCACACGGGGAGCGCACATGCCTCCCGCTCATGATGTGCCTTCATCATGTTCACATGGAAGGGCTTCCGCCTTCCACGGGCAGGGTCCAGGGTGACCAGGTACGTTACAGGGTTGAGCTGCTGGTACACGAGGTATGGGCCTTCCCAGGCTGCCTGAAGCTTGTCCTGTGGTACGGGGACCAGTACCCACACCTTTTGACCCACTTGGTAGGTCCTCTCACAAGCGTTCTGGTCGTACCAACGCTTCTGATCGGCCTGGGCTTGAGCCATATTGTCGTGTACCAGTTGCGTCAAGGCCTGCATTTTGTCCCGGAAGCGCATGACATACTCGATAACCGACACTCCAGGGGTGGCCAAATCCCCTTCCCAAGCCTCTTTCACCAGAGCCAGGGGGCCCCGCACACGTCGCCCGTACAGGAGCTCAAACGGTGAGAATCCCGTTGAGGCCTGTGGAACCTCCCGGTAAGCAAATAACAGGTGTGGGAGATACCGCTCCCAGTCACGCCCATGGGAGTCGACCAACATCTTAAGCATCTGCTTTAAGGTGCCATTGAACCGCTCGCACAGGCCATTAGTCTGTGGATGGTACGGGCTGGCCACCAGATGTCGCACCTGGACTTGCTTACAGAGGGCCTCCATCAGCTGGGACATGAATTGGGTCCCCCGGTCAGTGAGCATTTCCTGGGGAAAACCCACTCGGGAGAAAATCTCCAGCAATGCGGTGGCCACCTTGTCAGCCCGAATGGACGACAAGGCCACTGCTTCTGGGTACCGGGTGGCATAGTCCACTACCGTCAGTATGAAGCGTTTCCCGGAGCTGCTGGGGATGGCCAGCGGGCCGACCAGATCCACAGCCACCCTCCTGAAAGGCTCATCGATGATTGGCAGAGATACTAGTGGGGCTTTGGGGTGTGGCCCCGCCTTCCCCACTCTCTGACAGGTTTCACACGAACGGCAGTAGGCAGCCACATCGGCCCCCATTTTTGGCCAGTAGAAATGCTGGTTTAACCTGGCCTTGGTCTTAGCGATCCCTAGGTGTCCGGCCATCGGAATCTCATGTGCGATCCGCAACAACTCCGTCCGGAACGGATAGGGTACCACCAACTGTCGGTCCCTGGGCCACGCCTCCGGTGAACCCTGCTGGACCGTGGCCCGGTACAGCCGTCCTTGGTCCCAGACCACTCGCTCCGGGTCCGAGTCCGAGGGAGGCTGTGCCGCCTGCTCCTTAAGAGCTTTCAGGCTGTCGTCAGCTTCTAACGCTGCCTGAAACCCCTGACTAGATGTGGCCAGAATCGACGAGACTGTCACATCTTCGGTCAGTACCCCGGGACCTGTGTCCTGGCCTCCACCTGACTCGGCTGCCACTTGGTCAGAAGGGGAAGAGCTATCGGACCTCCGGGAGGCCCCTTGGCTTCCAGCACTCCCACTGCGGGTGACAGCGGCCACAGCCGCTGCGACCGTGGGTCGTGCCTGCTCCTCCTCCGTTCCTGACCAAGTCGCCGGTTCAGGCAGACCTACCTGGCTTCCTGACACCCCGGTTGTGGGGGAACCATGCACCGAGATCTTACCTGGGAGCACTTCCGCTCCTGGACCGGCCCCAATCTCACCTGCCTGTTCCCCTCCTGCAGCAACAGAACCCCGCTGTGAAATCTCTGGGGACCCCACATTTGCTGTGGTAGCCCCCACCCCACACACTGGTCCTCCCCCTGCAGCACCCTGCTCTCTGCTTATCCCTGCAGAGGGCAACAGATCCCAGCTCACAGGCTGGTTACTTGTAGAGGCATTGTCACACCTTTCTCTGACCCCCTCCCCTGTCACAGCTGCAGCTGAGTGTGTGTCTATGGTGTCTATGCAAGCAGAAATATCAGAGTTCACTCCCTCCTCCCTTACATCATTCATAGATAACACATTAACATTGTTAGGAGTCATGTCAGTACGGGCTGAAGGTTCAGCCCTTGGGGGGGGCCCAAACTGGGAGGTTATCTGCCCCAAATCTGTCCCAAGTAGCACGTTTGCAGGGATCCGATCAGTTACCCCCACCTCCCTCACCCCCCGCCCTGCGCCCCAGTCCACATAAATGTCAGCAACAGGCAGCGCCGGGTCAGTGCCTCCAATCCCGGAGACAGCGAGGGTTTTTCCAGGGATCAAGTCTTGGGGGGACACCATCTCAGGCCGCACCAGAGTCACCTCCGAGGCGCTGTCTCGCAGTCCTATGGTCACAGACCGGCCGACGGTGACAGGTTGGAAGCTGTCCAGGGACCTACCACCACCCCCACCCACACAATACACCTTGGGCGGCCCTTGGGACGGGGACGGAGCCGGGGCCTTGGGACGCTGAGGGCACATGGCCTTGAAGTGTCCAGGTAGGTTGCACTGGTGGCACCGTCTTGGCTCTGCCACGGGCCTGGAGAGGGGAGTTGAGGGGGACACCCCCTGCAGTCTAGGGGCAGGTGGGGCAGTCGCAGAATTCATCTTACCCCCTCTCCAGGTGCTGCTGGTGGCTGCTCTCCTGGCTTCAGGAGCCCGATTGTTGGTGTAGTCATCGGCCAGGGCAGCTGTAGCCGTGGACCCCTTTGGCTTCTGGTCTCGGATGAACTGGCGGAGATCCTCAGGGCAGTTCCACAAGAGTTGCTCCGTGATGAACAAGTCCAGGATCTCCGGTCCGGTGGAAAGCTGCAGGCCTTGGGTCCAGTGGTCGGCAGCTCGGGCAAGTGCCCGCCGGTGGTCAGCCCAGGAGTCCTTTGGTCCCTTTTGCAGGGTCCGGAACTTCTTGCGGTAGGACTCTGGAGTGAGGTTGTACTGTTGGATCAGGGCCCGCTTGATGGTGTCGTAGCCCTGATCTGCCTCAGCAGGCAAGTCCCCAAGGATTTCCAGGGCCTTACCCCTTAAACGGGGGGTCAGGTATTTGGCCCACTGGTCCTTGTCCAGATGGTGCTGCAAGCAAGTCCGTTCAAAAGCAGTCAGGAAAGAGTCCAAGTCTCCATTCTTCTCCAGCACTGGGAAGTCCTCAACACGGACCTTTGGAAGTTTGGTGTCTCGAAGGTCACATGTGGCTGATGAGGGCCGGAGCTGAGCTAGCTGCAGCTGGTAGTCACGGTCTGCCTGTCGCTCTCGCTCTTCACGCGCTGCCTGCCGCTCTCGCTCCGCAGCCTCACGCTCTGCGTGCCGCTCCGCAGCCTCAGCGTCACGCGCTGCCTGCCGCTCTGCCCTGCGCTCTGCCAGGAGTTCCTTGTAGCCCTTCTGGTCTCCAGCCTGGAGAAGGGCCATAGCCATTTGAAGAAGGCTATCCGAGCCTCCCAGGCTCGGTGGAATGGCACGTGGTGATCTGCGGCACGCTGCAGAGCTAGGCGATTCACTGTCCCTTTCAGAGCGGAGGGCTGGCATCTGGCTCGTTGAGGAACCTTGGGTGAGCTCCTCCTCCTCTTGTCCAGCAGTGCCAGGTTGCGCAATGTCCTCGGCAGAACGGTTTTCTGGCGTCGAGCTCCTGGAGGACTCGTGGGCAACCTCCTCATTGCTGTCCACAGCACCGTCCTCCCTCTCTTCGGCTCCTGCCTTAGCATTGGCCAGTTGCATAGCTCTGCTCCTGGTGCCATCAGCCATTCTTGCAGACTTTTGGTCACTGACACAGAACTGACACCTGATGCCTCCACACACCTTACAGTATCTGCACTCTGACACTCTAGTGTTGAGCTAGTCTGAAGACCCCAGCAGCCACAGCTGCTGCAGGCAGTCTTTAGTGTCTGGGAGTATGGGTCTCACACTCACACACACTATTATCTCGATCCCACCGCTATGCCACCAATATGTCACAAACCACCGGGGGGGGTCACTCAGAAATCCCCCGCGCTGGCTACCAGTACGTCACAATCGGGGGGGTAACAAGTGGGGGTCACCCCTCCTTTATACCTCCCGACCGACAGACAGAGCACGTGACGCGCTCTCTAGCGCCCCTCTTATAGTCAGGCCAATTATGGAATTGCCCGACCATAAGCAAGGAGGCCGCTATACTACTTATGCCGATTATTGAAGGGTCCCCGGTGAGAGTAAGGTATATATTCCCCCGACCTCCGCGGGCGGAATATATAAAATCTCCCCGAATCTCACTGGCCTCCCCACAATAATCCTTGGCACAATTCGCTGCCACCAACCACTTCACGGTAACTATTAGCCGAACACACAGACGTGGGATTCAAGATCGAGATAACAGAACAGCCCAAGATTAATTATATAATTTAATCAGCCTAAAGCACACTAGAAACTACAATATATACAATAGGGAATCTACAGAATATACATATGTCAGAGTACAGTTACAATCAAAGCATGGGTTACAGACAGGTATGCAATTCAATCAGTTACCTTGTGCGTCTGGCCACAGGGGGGCGCTGTAGACCAGGTTTCCAGGAACTCCCACAGATGTTTCCTACACGTGACCCCCAGCGAAAGAACACTGGAAAATGGCCGAAGTAGGGTTATCAACCTGGGCAAATTCAGGTCCCCTCCTACCTTAGTGACCTCAGAGGGAGCACTGCTCCACCCCTGGCGTGAGTTATGGACAATCCACAACATGGAATATGGGCCATAACTTTGCCTGGGAGCGTCGTAGGCGGACGCCAATGCTCTCATTGTGACAGTTATGAATTTAGCTACAGAACGAGGGGACTCATGACCTGTCTGCCAGTTCCCCATTGGCTGATATCACGCCTGGGGCATTTCCCAATGTCCTGCTCCCATAAAAAGGGTGTGCCGGCATCGTCCGCATGCGGAGACACCATTTTTATGGTTGCCATATTTATCGGAAATATGGCTTGCGAGATATGAACCATTTTTTACTGGAGTCGTTCTGTCTGGCTATTTCCATAGCCTTGCTAACTAGCTAGCAGCCCCCACTACAGGGTCACGGCAGGGAGTCATCCTGTGTCCATTGTCCCCAAGCCACCTAATTTCCATATCACAGGACATGGCCATGGAGGTGTAAGTGGAACACTGAGAACAAGAAGGGAGGGGGCACTGCCAGGGAGTGATGAGGGATTATGACTGGAGTCATAATTCATCTTCATATCCCGGGATTTGCCTCACAGGCCCTCTTTTCTTCCATCCGATATAATCAGCAGCTGCTGCTGACTAAAATGTGGAGCATTGTGTGAATGTCAGCCTCCTTCAACACAAAGCATAAAACTGATGGGCCCGTGAGGCACGGGAGGGTGTATAGGCAGAGGGGAGGGGTTACACTTTTTAAAGTGTAATACTTTGTGTGGCCTCCGGAGGCAGAAGCTATACACCCAATTGTCTGGGTCTCCCAATGGAGCGACAAAGAAAAAATCTATCTACCGTATTTTTCGCTTTATAAGGCGCACTTTTCCTCCCAAAAATTTGGGAGGAAAATGGGGGGTGCGTCTTATATAGCGGTACCTGGGGGGGGGGGGGCCTGTCTGAGGCGATCGGGCGGCCGGGTGCCTGTGGCTGCATGCAAGCGACCGGGTACCTGTGCTTGCGTGCGGTGGCAGCCGGGTACCCGTGGCTGTGTGCGGGAGGCAGCCGGGTGCTGTGTGGGGTCGGCAGTCGGGTACCTGTGCTTGCGTGCAGTGGCAGCCAGGTACCCATGGCTGTGTGCGGGCGGCAGCCGGGCGCTGTGTGCAGGCGGCAGCCGGGTGCTGTGTGCGGGCGTCGCTGCCCTCACACAGGCACCCAGGTGCCGCCCGCACACAGCACCCGGCTGCCGCCCGCACACAGCCACGGGTACCCGGCTGCCACCGCACGCAAGCACAGGTACCCGGCCGCTTGCACGCAGGGTGAGCGGGCAGCCTGCTGGCTGCCACTCTGTGCGTGCGGGGCGGGCGGCTGTGCAGCAAGTTACCAGTTGTCCGCGGTCCCACTTTCAAATGATGGCGCCGGTGGAGCTCTTGGATGAGAGCTCCATCTGCGCACGCGCTGCTCCGGGAGTCAGCGCGGGCGAAGATGGAGCCCTTGGATGAGAGCTCCATCTGCGCATGCGTCGCTCCAGGCGCCATTACTTGAAACGGGACTGCGGACACACTGCCACCACTGAGCAGTCCCCGCCGTTGCCACCACTGAGCAGTCCCCGCCGCTGCCACCACTGAACCGGGACCGCGGACACTCACTGCACCGGCCTGCTGCACGGCTCACCCGCCGCCACTGCTGCCGACACCACGGACCCCACGGCTCCTGCCACCACGGACGCCACCGCGCCTGCAACCACGGACGCCACGGCACCTGCAACCACGGACGCCACGGCACCTGCAACCACGGACCCCGCTGCCACTGACCCACCGTGCCTCCTGTGACCCCGCTTCACCACCACGGCTGCCCCCTTCCGGTAAGAGAACACCGGAGTATAAGACGGACCCCATTTTTCTTTTTTTTACCTTTTTTTTATGTCTAAATTTGGGGTGCGTCTTATAATCCGGTGCGTCTTATAAAGCGAAAAAATACGGTGTGTATATATATATATGATTTGTTAATAAATAAATATATAAACACTAAAGAAATATAGAAAATCAGACAGAACCGGAGTGTTTATAGGCAAAATACAAAAGTTTTTATTGAAGTTAATTTACATCACATTTAAAAGATGAAACATACAGTTAAAAGTTAGTGCTGAAAAGAAGGGGGAAAGAACACCCATGAAAAGTGAGACTACAGGGCAAGCTCATATATCTATCAAAGGTATAGGGTTTTTTTTGGCCATACCTGCTCAAGTAGTGAGCTAAACATAAAGGAAAATATCCAGAGCCTTATGCCAAACACTTACCCATTATGGTTGAGCTTTGCACCTGCGTCTCACAGTTCAGAAGGACCCAACCGACGTACGTTTCGCATAGTACATTTACAGCTTCCTCAGGGCGGGTTCACGATCTCAAATCCCAAACCGGAACTTATATATACATAAAAACATGTTCCCATTGGTTGTCCCACATGTCCGTCAAGAAGGATTGCAATATCGGCGCATGCGCCTCACGGACGAGACGTCCACTTCCGCCCAGCCCGGCAATACATAGAGGGGAGGTACCCGGAAATCCAGGTTACCATGGACGCCTGTACGTCACTACCCTCATCATAGATGCGCCGGGCAGGGCGGAGGGACGAATCGTACCCATGACGCGCACGCGCACCACGATCCCTCAGAGCATGAAAGGAAGTACTGCAGACCGATACGTATATACCGTTAACTCTGCATATACCAGTAAAGAATTAACAGGAACATGTCTCGTAACCATAGCATGGAGAGATGAAGGCATCAGATTCATATAGAGTATACACATATGTTAAACACAAAGGTAAAAGAGAGATTTGTTATAGGAAAGAATACACCGATTTCTGATTCTCTTCAATTGATGGTAGTCAGGTGTTACTTTCATATTTTCTTCCATATTTTATATCACTCTTATTCTTCCCTTTGTTCTCATATTATTATCTCCTCCTTTCATACTCAATACCATTCCATGTCTTAAGCCACACTATAGATCCTATAGGTCAGAATTGAGAAAGAATGGTTTTAGAAAACAAATAGCACAAGAATTAAAAAGGACAAACATTTAAAAATACAATTAAAAAAGATATCCTCTTAACACGGGAAAAGGTCTTATAACATAAATCATAGGAATTCAGAAAAGGAGGATTTTATTAACCTCCTATTTTCATAAAAATGGTGCAAAATTGACTGCTTCATTCAGTCCAATGGGGGCAATGGTATCTAACAGAATGATCCATCGCATTTCTTTCTGCGCCAACAATTTTTTAACATTCCCCCCTCTTATTCCTAAATGGATCACATCTATCCCTCTTGCCATAAATGTCTTCGGATCACATGAGTGAAATTGCCTAAAGTGGCGAGGGATAGTTTTCAGTGTTGTAATATCGGTTGCTGTCTTTGCTGCCACAATGTCCCTCACATGCTCTCTAATCCTTATTCTTAGTTCTCTCGATGTTAAACCAATGTAGATCTTATCACAGCCACAAGTGGCGTAGTATATTACATTGGTGGTATCACATGAGATATGTTCCCTAATGGAATAAGTTTTTGTACCATCACTGGTCACAAACTCTGAGCAGCGAGAGACATTGGGGCAGGAAAGACAGCGACCACACGGGAAACAGCCATGAACCGGACCAGGTAATCCAAAAATATATTCTTTTTGTGGGGCAACATAATGGCTTTTCACCAAAATATCTCTCAAGTTTCTGCAACGCCTGGCAGTCATCATAGGCACATCTGGCAAGAATGATTTAATAGAGGGATCCGATTGGAGGACATGCCAATATTTTTTAAAAATTTGTTTCATGTCACTCCACTTCTCATTAAATGTTGAAATGAATCTGATGTTTTGAGATTCATTCTGCACTGCCCTTTTAGTTCGTCCACCTCCCCCACGCAATAACTCATCACGGGGAGCTATGTTTGCTCGTTGGTATGCCCTCTTAACACAGCGATCACTATAGCCCCTTGCCTTAAATCTCATCCTTAGATCATTTGCTTGGTCATGAAAAGAATCTTCCCGGGAACAGATCCCGAAGACCTATCGTGTCAGGGATGGAGGGGCTGTGCAGTCCAATCTGCCAGTTTATCGAATACTATTTGAGACCATTAGTCGAGACCCTTCCGTCCTATGTACGTGACACGACTGAGGTATTGAAGAGAATTGACGGGATCCATGTGGACTCTGAGACCCTTTTGGTGGTGGCTGATGTCGAATCACTATATACGTGTATACGGCATGATGATGGTTTTGAGGGCAGTCCGATTCTTTTTGAGTGTCAGCAACTGGGATAGTCGTGTCTGCGAGTTGGTCCTCGAGCTTCTTGAATATGTGCTGACCCACAACCTGTTTGTCTTTAAAGACAGATATTATCTACAGAGGCGGGGGACCGCCATGGGCGCGGCCTGTGCGCCTTCGTACGCGGGCCTCTTTCTTGGGTACTGGGAGAGAGGCTTGTTCGAAGGCGGGGGCGCATGGGCCGCCCCCTTGACACAGCTGTGGGTCAGATACATTGATGACCTCTTCATAATATGGCATGGTACACCATCTGAGCTTGAGAGGTTCGGGGACCAGCTTAATGACAACATATATAACATCAAATTGACTTTTTGCCATAGTGCAAGTGAAATTGATTTTCTAGATATTAGAATTTCTGTGGATGGGGCGATGGCTCTACAGACGGATGTTTTCAGGAAGCCGACGTCTGTGAACTCATTGCTCCATGCCACCTCAGCACATACCAACTCAACTATTTCGGCTATCCCGGTTGGACAGTACCTTAGGATCAAGCGGATCTGTTCCCGGGAAGATTCTTTTCATGACCAAGCAAATGATCTAAGGATGAGATTTAAGGCAAGGGGCTATAGTGATCGCTGTGTTAAGAGGGCATACCAACGAGCAAACATAGCTCCCCGTGATGAGTTATTGCGTGGGGGAGGTGGACGAACTAAAAGGGCAGTGCAGAATGAATCTCAAAACATCAGATTCATTTCAACATTTAATGAGAAGTGGAGTGACATGAAACAAATTTTTAAAAAATATTGGCATGTCCTCCAATCGGATCCCTCTATTAAATCATTCTTGCCAGATGTGCCTATGATGACTGCCAGGCGTTGCAGAAACTTGAGAGATATTTTGGTGAAAAGCCATTATGTTGCCCCACAAAAAGAATATATTTTTGGATTACCTGGTCCGGTTCATGGCTGTTTCCCGTGTGGTCGCTGTCTTTCCTGCCCCAATGTCTCTCGCTGCTCAGAGTTTGTGACCAGTGATGGTACAAAAACTTATTCCATTAGGGAACATATCTCATGTGATACCACCAATGTAATATACTACGCCACTTGTGGCTGTGATAAGATCTACATTGGTTTAACATCGAGAGAACTAAGAATAAGGATTAGAGAGCATGTGAGGGACATTGTGGCAGCAAAGACAGCAACCGATATTACAACACTGAAAACTATCCCTCGCCACTTTAGGCAATTTCACTCATGTGATCCGAAGACATTTATGGCAAGAGGGATAGATGTGATCCATTTAGGAATAAGAGGGGGGAATGTTAAAAAATTGTTGGCGCAGAAAGAAATGCGATGGATCATTCTGTTAGATACCATTGCCCCCATTGGACTGAATGAAGCAGTCAATTTTGCACCATTTTTATGAAAATAGGAGGTTAATAAAATCCTCCTTTTCTGAATTCCTATGATTTATGTTATAAGACCTTTTCCCGTGTTAAGAGGATATCTTTTTTAATTGTATTTTTAAATGTTTGTCCTTTTTAATTCTTGTGCTATTTGTTTTCTAAAACCATTCTTTCTCAATTCTGACCTATAGGATCTATAGTGTGGCTTAAGACATGGAATGGTATTGAGTATGAAAGGAGGAGATAATAATATGAGAACAAAGGGAAGAATAAGAGTGATATAAAATATGGAAGAAAATATGAAAGTAACACCTGACTACCATCAATTGAAGAGAATCAGAAATCGGTGTATTCTTTCCTATAACAAATCTCTCTTTTACCTTTGTGTTTAACATATGTGTATACTCTATATGAATCTGATGCCTTCATCTCTCCATGCTATGGTTACGAGACATGTTCCTGTTAATTCTTTACTGGTATATGCAGAGTTAACGGTATATACGTATCGGTCTGCAGTACTTCCTTTCATGCTCTGAGGGATCGTGGTGCGCGTGCGCGTCATGGGTACGATTCGTCCCTCCGCCCTGCCCGGCGCATCTATGATGAGGGTAGTGACGTACAGGCGTCCATGGTAACCTGGATTTCCGGGTACCTCCCCTCTATGTATTGCCGGGCTGGGCGGAAGTGGACGTCTCGTCCGTGAGGCGCATGCGCCGATATTGCAATCCTTCTTGACGGACATGTGGGACAACCAATGGGAACATGTTTTTATGTATATATAAGTTCCGGTTTGGGATTTGAGATCGTGAACCCGCCCTGAGGAAGCTGTAAATGTACTATGCGAAACGTACGTCGGTTGGGTCCTTCTGAACTGTGAGACGCAGGTGCAAAGCTCAACCATAATGGGTAAGTGTTTGGCATAAGGCTCTGGATATTTTCCTTTATGTTTAGCTCACTACTTGAGCAGGTATGGCCAAAAAAAACCCTATACCTTTGATAGATATATGAGCTTGCCCTGTAGTCTCACTTTTCATGGGTGTTCTTTCCCCCTTCTTTTCAGCACTAACTTTTAACTGTATGTTTCATCTTTTAAATGTGATGTAAATTAACTTCAATAAAAACTTTTGTATTTTGCCTATAAACACTCCGGTTCTGTCTGATTTTCTAATGCTATCATGGAGTGGCAATTCTATGTGAAGAGAGCATAAATGGAGATGTGCATTTTGTTCAAGTATTTAACATAACTAAAGAAATATATTAGATATATAATAGAAAAAAATTATTATATATATATATATATATATATATATATATATATATATATATATATATATATATATATATATATATATATATATATATATACATATATATACATACATACATACACACACCGTATTTTTCGCTTTATAAGACGCACCGGATTATAAGACGCACCCCAAACTTAGACATAAAAAAAAGGTAAAAAAAAGAAAAATGGGGTCCGTCTTATAGTCCGGTGTTCTCTTACCGGAGGGGGGCGGCAGTGGTGGTGAAGCGGGGTCACAGGAGGCAGAGGTTGTGCTTGCAGGCACGGCGGGTCAGTGGCAGCGGGGTCCGTGGTGGCAGGTGTGGTGGCGTCTGGGGTGGCAGGAGCCGGGGGCCCCGTGGTGGCAGGAGCCGGGGGCCCCGTGGTGGCAGGAGCCGCGGGGCCCGTGGTGGTGGCGGCAGCAGCAGCGTCGGCGGGTGAGTCATGCAGCAGGCCAGTGCAGTGAGTGTCCCAGTGTCCGCGGTCCCGGTTAAAATAATGGCGCCTGCGCAGATGGAGCTCTCATCCAAGGGCTCCATCTGCGCACGCGCTGACTCCCGGGGGAGCGCGTGCGCAGATGGAGCTCTCATTCAAGAGCTCCATCTGCGCACGCGCCCGCTGCCATGATTTGAAACTGGGACCGCGGACAAACTGGGTAACTTGCTGCACAGCCGCCCGCCCCGCACACACAGAGTGGCAGCCAGCAGGCTGCCCGCCCACCCTGTGTGCAAGCGGCCGGGTACCTGTGCTTGCGTGCAGGCGGCAGCCATCTGCCGCCCGCACAGGCACCCGACCGCCGCCCGCACACAGCACCCGGCCGCCGGCTACTGCCTGCACACAGCACCCGGCCTCCGGCCGCACACAGGCCCCGGCCGCCGCCCGCACACAGCCGCCGGCCGTACACAGCCCCCGGCCGCCGCCCGCACACAGCCGCCGGCCGCCGGTTGCCGCCCGCACACAGCACCCGGCCGCCGCCCGCACACAGCCACGGGTACCCGGCTGCCACCGCACGCAAGCATAGGTACCCGGCCGCCCGATCACTGCACAGACAGGACCCCAGGTACCGCTCTATTCGCTTTAAAATAATAGAAAAAAAAATTATATATTGTAGTAAATTGTACTTTTTCGACTTACTTGGTCACCCCGGGGGTGGCTCCAACGTTGCACGCACGCGCCCTCTTCAGGCTGTTTATTAAACTGCTTTTTCCTACGTTAGGAAAACCTGGACACAACCGGATAAAATCAGGATACACAGGTGAAATTTTGAAGGGGGCACAAGACCCTACTTAAAAAATAAAAGAAAACATAACGCACCCACGACCCCAACCGTTATGGACGTCTTGATGTCCTGGTTCCTGCAGTAGTTTCCAAGAAGTTTCATTAGACAGTCGGCTCCTATGCAGGCACCGGAGCTGAGCAGATCCTCCGAGGCCTGAGTCACGGGAACGCGGCTCTGTTGCTGTGGTTAGATTTTAATAAATCATATTAAAAGGCATATTTTAAAGGATGTGGACGTGCATTTTGGGCTAAACCTAATTTTTACAATTGGATTTCACTTAAAATTTTGCACCAATAGGCTTTTACAGACTCTTCATTGTCCTGCACATTGCTGGCTGCCGAATGAGAAAACTGAGAATCCATCAGTGAGCTCGTTCTGATGGGAGAGTTTAACCCTTATCTGTTTTTTCTTGCAGATTTATAACCACATTGAGAATTATATTACAACCCTTCTCTCAGAAACAGCTCACTGACTGATTCTCAGTTAACTCACTGTCAGCAACTTGAAGGCTGTAAAAGCAAAAATAATCTTGCTGATGAGAAGGCAACTTTTTTTTGAATTAGGTTGTAATTCTTAGTTTTAACCTCTTGGTGGCAGCAGCGTACACCCATATTTCCTACTATATGTGTGCGCATACTCAACGGGTGGATTCGCATTTTGTTGCAGAAATTTCTACAAATTGTGCCGTTCATCTGAATGGAAGGTGCAGAAATGTGTGCGCTGCCTCCAAAACATCCCCCTTTAGATGAATGGAACGGATTTTGCTACAAAATATGCAGTATGTGAATATAGCCTATGGATGGGAGACTCATAAATGGTGATACAAGCGTATTCCCATCCTCAGTTGGATATTGTCAGATAAGGCTCCCAAAAACAAGCACTTTTGCAATTTACTGCTAATTAAAATTTCCATCCGTTCTTGAGATATGAACATTTTTCTTTTCAGCTTGTTGCCTAGGAGACCGACCACCGCTGTAGGTAACATCGATCCTGAGTATTTTCAAAACAGCGCTTAGGCGCAAATTCTGCTGTCTAGGGCAGGTGGTCGGTCTCCAAGGCAACGAGCTGTAAAGAAAAGTGTTAATATCTCAAAAACGGCTGAAAATTCTAATAAGCCGTAAATTGGAAAAGTGCTTCTATTTACAAGCTCTACCCGACAATACCCATTAATGACGATACCGGAATACCCCTTTAATTCTGGGAGGATGAAGATTAGTCTCAAACCCTAACTTAACAGTGTTAAGTACCAAGTTCTTATTTTGCTGTTGAGTAGACGCCTTGAAGGCCACCGTGGGAAACTCGTTTCGCAGATACTTCAGCCATTTCTCCACTATAGGTTTGGATACAAGATCTGAAAATATAAAAAAATAAATAAAATGATATTGTAATATAAAAAAAATAAAAATTAAACTCTGATCACACGACACGTTGGAGCACAGTAATAGTCATATAGTAATGACATCAGCTGACCTGGCTGTTGGTGGTTAATAACGCACATATCCGTCTACACAGATACAGGGCCGGTCAGCAATCCATATCCGTCTACACAGATACAGGGCCGGTCAGCAATCCATATTCGTCTATACAGATACAGGCCGGTCAGCAGTGCGTATCAGTCTGCACAAATACAGGCCGGTGAGCACTCTGCATCCATCTGCACAGATACAGGCTGGTCAGCACTCTGCATCCGTCTACACAGATACAGGTCGGTCAGCACTCTGCATCCGTCTACACAGATACAGGCCGGTCAGCACTCTGCATCAGTCTACACAGATCTGAGAGGTCGGTCAGCACTCTGCATCCATCTACACAGATACAGGCCGGTCAGTACTCTGCATCCGTCTACACAGATACAGGTCAGTCAGCACTCTGCATCAGTCTACACAGATCTGAGAGGTCGGTCAGCACTCTGCATCAGTCTACACAGATCTGAGAGGTCGGTCAGCACTCTGCATCAGTCTACACAGATCTGAGAGGTCGGTCAGCACTCTGCATCAGTCTACACAGATCTGAGAGGTCGGTCAGCACTCTGCATCAGTCTACACAGATCTGAGAGGTCGGTCAGCACTCTGCATCAGTCTACACAGATCTGAGAGGTCGGTCAGCACTCTGCATCCATCTACACAGATACAGGCCGGTCAGTACTCTGCATCCGGCTACACAGATACAGGTCAGTCAGCACTCTGCATCCGTCTACACAGATACAGGCCGGTCAGCACTCTGCATCCGTCTACACAGATACAGGCCGGTCAGCACTCTGCATCCGTCTACACAGATACAGGCCGGTCAGCACTCTGCATCCGTCTACACAGATACAGGCCGGTCAGCACTCTGCATCCGTCTACACAGATACAGGCCGGTCAGCACTCTGCATCCGTCTACACAGATACAGGCCGGTCAGCACTCTGCATCCGTCTACACAGATACAGGCCGGTCAGCACTCTGCATCCGTCTACACAGATACAGGCCGGTCAGCACTCTGCATCCGTCTACACAGATACAGGCCGGTCAGCACTCTGCATCCGTCTACACAGATACAGGCCGGTCAGCACTCTGCATGAGTCTACACAGATCTGAGAGGTCGGTCAGCACTCTGCATGAGTCTACACAGATCTGAGAGGTCGGTCAGCACTCTGCATCCATCTACACAGATACAGGCCGGTCAGTACTCTGCATCCGTTTCCACAGATACAGGCTACTTTTTTGGAATGTTTGCATTCACTGACAGGAAGCAGATCTACATATAGCGCGCTCCAATAGCTTTCAAGATAAGAAAGGACAAATCCGATCCGCTAGAATGGAGTTGGACTTTTGCACAGGACACCTACCTATTTTGTTGAGGACCAAGACTAACTTTTTGCTGGTGCCGCTCTGCACCACAGCCTGCTCCACCTGCGGGCAGCGACATCCCAGCGGATCCCGGGCATCCAGGACTTCAAGGATAACATCGGCTGCTTCTATCACCTACATGACAAGAGCGTAAAAGACTTAGGTGCGTTCAGAGATCTAGATTTTAGATTTCCGGGATTGGCCGTGGATTTTACCGCCGTGGGTCTCCTGACCTGAACTCTACAGCTGCTTATAGGCTTTTGGGGCTGTTCAGTTTGTGTCAGGAGACATCCATGAAGATGTTGGCCCGGCTCATCAGATGGGCACTGACCTTTTTAAACTCCCGGTAATAGGCTTTCCTGGAATTCTCGGTCTCCAGCTGTTCATGCTTCTCCAGGTCTCGCATATCGGCCTCCTGCAAACACGGGAAGGCTTATTATACCGAAAATAGATATATAGGGTATAACCTGTTATCTGTAAAGCCAGATAAGGACCCCCGCCCACATACCCACCTTGGCCATGGAAGGAAAGTTTAAGCACCCCTATTACATATGCATTGATTCATCCAAAAAATATTTTTTTTGTGGTGCCCGCTACCCCTTCCTTTTCATTTGAAAGTGTAAGGTTTACTGTATGGGGAAGGTGGACAGGTCCCCCATTTATTAGCCAAAGAATCTCTCTCTGGAGGACCCATATGTTCATGCATTACACCTGGGTCCAACAACCACGGGTCAGAGCCGTGAGAACCTGCAATGGTCTTTCATCATGTGATGCAGGCTGGAGCTCTGCTCCCCTTCTCCTCCCAAATCCACCCCCCTTTCCCTCCCAAATCCACACCCCCCTTCTCCTCCCCACCCAAATTCACCTGCCCTTTCCCTCCCAAATCCACACCCCCTTCTCCTCCCCACCCAAATCCACCCGCTCCCTTCCCTCCCAAATCCCACCCAAATCCACCCGCCTCCTTCCCTCCCAAATCCAACCCCCCTGCCCCTTCAAATTCACCTGCCCCCCCTTCCCTCCTAAATCCACCCACCCCCTTTCCACCCAAATCCACCCACCTCCTGTCCCCCCATCCCTTTCAAATCCACCCCCGCCTTCCCTACCGCAATGGGAAAAAGGATCAGGCATGTTAACATTTCAATAGGTCCCATCCCGTGTCCTTATGGCAAGGGAGAACTGCCAGGAACCTCCATATACAGTCATATGAAAAAGTTTGGGCACCCCTATTAATGTTAACCTTTTTTCTTTGTAAGAATTTGGGTTTTTGCAGCAGCTATTTCAGTTTCATATATCTAATAACTGATGGACTGAGTAATATTTCTGGATTGAAATGAGTTTTATTGTACTAACAGAAAATGTGCAATCCGCATTTAAACAAAATTTGACCGGTGCAAAATTATGGGCACCCTTATAAATTTCTTGATTTGAACACTCCTAACTACTTGTTACTGACTTACTAAAGCACTAAATTGGTTTTGTAACGTCATTGAGCTTTGAACTTCATAGGCCGGTGTATCCAATCATGAGAAAAGGTATTTAAGGTGGCCACTTGCAAGTTGTTCTCCTATTTGAATCTCCTATGAAGAGTGGCATCATGGGCTCCTCAAAACAACTCTCAAATGATCTGAAAACAAAGATTATTCAACATAGTTGTTCAGGGGAAGGACAAAAAGTTGTCTCAGAGATTTAAACTGTCAGTTTCCACTGTGAGGAACATAGTAAGGAAATGGAAGAACACAGGTACAGTTCTTGTTAAGCCCAGAAGTGTCAGGCCAAGAAAAATATCAGAAAGGCAGAGAAGAAGAATGGTGAGAACAGTCAAGGACAATCCACAGACCACCTCCAAAGACCTGCAGCTTCATCTTGCTGCAGATGGTGTCAATGTGCATCGGTCAATAATACAGCGCACGTTGCACAAGGAGAAGCTGTATGGGAGAGTGATGTGAAAGAAGCCATTTCTGCAAGCACGCCTCAAACAGAGTCGCCTGAGGTATGCAAAAGCACATTTGGACAAGCCAGTTACATTTTGGAAGAAGGTCCTGTGGACTGATGAAACAAAGATTGAGTTGTTTGGTCATACAAAAAGGCGTTATGCATGGAGGCAAAAAAACACGGCATTCCAAGAAAAGCACTTGCTACCCACAGTAAAATTTGGTGGAGGTTCCATCATGCTTTGGGGCTGTGTGGCCAATGCCGGCATCGGGAATCTTGTTAAAGTTGAGGGTCGCATGGATTCAACTCCGTATCAGCAGATTCTTGACAATAATGCTACAGGAAGCGACTAGAGGCTGTGATTTTTGCAAAAGGAGGATCTACAAAATATTAGTCACTTTTATGTTGAGGTGCCCATACTTTTGCATCGGTCAAATTTTGTTTAAATGTGGATTGCACATTTTCTGTTAGTACAATAAACCTCATTTCAATCCAGAAATATTACTCAGTCCATCAGTTATTAGATATATGAAACTGAAATAGCAAAAACCCAAATTGTTATAAAGAAAAAAGGTTAACATTAATAGGGGTGCCCAAACTTTTTCATATGACTGTACATGCAAGCAGGAACACTTGCATGTGTAGTGAGTACAGCAGTCCGCCGAATGGGAATTCGGCCCATAGCTATTGTACGGATTTAAAGGGATTGTCTCTTCAATCTACAGCACTGCACCTTTTTTGTGGTCACCTGGGGAGAGGCCGTGCTTCATGAAAATTGACAGCTTGGAGCGGCAGCATGGTTTCGCCGCCAATCCAACTTGTCCACCCTCCCTGTAGCATGGGGGGGGGGGCACTGAAAATGGCCAAATCCAGGGATCTGACCAGCAGCAGAGCAGCGTTTACAAGCTCTAAAGCAAAGAGCTTGCACGTGCGCACTTCCTCTTAGGGAAATGGCTGAATCCAGCGATCTGACCAGCGTCAGAGCAGCGTTTGCAAGCTCTGAAGCAAAGCGGTTGCACACTTCATCCTAGGAATCCAGGCAACCTCTGAATTTGCAGCCAGTAACCTGTATAATTAAACATTTTAATTAAAGGATTTTTTCAAAAATCCTTTAATTTTTGAAATTTTACTCAAGGAACATTTCCTTTAAGAAGGGTTGTGTCAAGTGGAGACTTACTGGAGGAGTTATTTCAAGAAAGGGACCAGCTAAGATCACATAAAGGTCTAATGAACCCCCCAAAATGTCCCAATTCTGCAGACGACAACCTTCTGCTCGAACTCCCGCTGCCGCCTCAGCGCGTCCTTCTGGAAGGTGTCCAGGTTCCTCCTCTTCGCCTGCTCCTTCTGCCTCGCTTCTTTCTGCTTTGTTCTCATATCTTCCACCTGTAAAAAAAAGAAAGATAAGATGGCCGAATCCAGACATCCGTACCTCACGGCCCAAGGGGGTGAAGACCTGTGGTGGTCTCAGCCATTGTACCCCATCCACTCCCCCCAAACAGCAGAAAGAAGACCCCATCCATCAGTTTGTGGCTGGTATTTCAGTTTAGTCTCATTCAATTGGGATGGCTGCAGTACCAGACATTGCCATATGTCCAGCAGGGGCGCTGTGTTCTGTATGGCATTGCGCGAGTGCTCCGCTTCCATATTTTCCTGACCATGGAAGTATTTTGAGAGCTCCTTATCTATTTTGACCCCTTTATGCAACTTTACGGATATATTTTAGGCCTTATTTAGTGTCTAAAAGGAAATCCGGCTTTGGTCGCCCATAGCAACCAATCACAGCGCAGCTTTCATTTCACAAGCTGCTGCGGCAATATGAAAGCTGCTCTGTGATTGGTTGTTATGAGTAAAAGAGTTTGTCTTTATAGACACTTCATAAATCTGTCCCTTTGCGTTTTTCGCTCCTTTTGGACTGGTTCTGACTTATTTTGCCCCCTGTACAATAAACTTAGGGCCTCATTTAGTGTTTAAAAGGAAATCCGGCGGCGTGGCCTGGCAATGGAGGAGTGAGGACGCTAAAAAACCTTGCTCCCGCGCCTGAACTGCCCCTGAGCCCTATTAATCATACCCACCCAGCATTATAGACGTAAATGCCGGCTAAAAAGAAGGGGACCGGCGGGGGGACGCTGACAGACTCTCCTGTGCCTCCCTCAGAAAGCATTGCAAGGTTCCTAAGGAGCTCAGCGGGACAGGGCCTGACGCAGACTGACCCCTTCATGGCGGCCGCTGAAGTGTCTGGGGGTTCTTCCATGCCCCATCACTGTCAGATGGAACGTGCCCAGGGAACCTCCTGGAGAGATGGGAGCCCCCACAAGCCGAACGGAACACAGCGAGCAGAGGAAGGAGCAGACGGGGGACTGCTGCATCAGGGTGCCCCCTCCTTACCTGGCATGGCGGCGGTCGCTCGTGGAAAGCATGCTCCCCACAGCAGCAGAGAGACGGAGGACATCGCAGACGCGGCAGCTACTGAACCAGGAATGCAGGCAGAGGGTAAGAAGTGTCAGACATCCCCACAGCCGCAGCAGAGATTATCGGTAACAGCAGCGCCTGTAGCCCTCTCAGAAAATAGGCGGGAATTTCAACACCTCAGCCCCACTGATAACACACTCTCATATGCTGCTGTGTGTGCGCTCCCTAACAACCTGAACGCTGCTGGTCAACATGAGGCTGCAGACACTGTGACTCTTATGCCTGCTCCTGATAACTCCTCATTGTCCCTGAATAATCAGCTCCTCGGGCAGTCAGAGATAAGATCCCCCTCAGTACATATGTCAGTGTCAACATCAAAAAGCAGTGCACTGACAGTGGAGACTCCCTCCTCCCCAGAAAAAGGCTTGACCCCTGCTGTATTTAGATCTTCACCATCTGTCTCAGGGGATGGGGATATACAGGAGGGAACGCAAGAGGACTGTGTGTGGGATGACCTTAAAGCCAGGATAAGGACCATCCCCACTAGAGAGGAAATGGAAAACTACATCTCCAGACTAGAAGCCTCTTACAGAGCAGAATCGGCCTCAATCAGGGGGGAGGTGCAACAACTGTCAGAACGGGTGACGGCGTCTGAATCCTGCACTACATCTATCTCAATGCAACTGAAGGCACAGGCAACAGCATTATTTACACAAGCCCAACAGATAGAACATTTAACAGATCTGCTTGATGAGTTGGAAAACAGAGGAAGGCGAAATAACATTAGGGTAAGGGGCATCCCAGAAACCCTCGCCCCCCAAGATATAGATGAGTCACTGCGGCATCTTTTTAATTCTATATTGGGCCTTCCACGGGACTCCCGTTTGGAATTAGACAGGGCACACAGATCTCTGGGCCCTAAACCAGTTGAAGGTTCTAGTCCACGGGACATAATATGCAAAGTTCATAAATACAAGATAAAAGATGAAATCCTGAGAAAGGCACGGCAGAAAGATCCCATTTTATTCAAGAACACGCCGATTCATTTGCTGCAGGACCTATCTCGGCACACATTACAAAAGCGCAGGGTTCTAAGGCCTTTATTAGATGCCCTGAGACAGAGAAACATCCTCTACTCATGGGGTTTCCCCTTTAAATTGCAAGTCCGACATGGCGGTTCCTCACATGCGATACAGTCTCCAAGGGATATCCCGGATTTCTGTGTGGCCCTTGGGATACCCGTGGTGCATATCAATGCTTCAGAATGGCCATACGTCCACGGAGTTCCAGGAGTGGAGGCACAGGCTCCTCGGTCGCAGCGGGTCCGTAAGAGAGATCGGGGCCCGCGGCGGCGGAGTGGAGTAAAGACTGGAGCACCATCACCAAGTGGAGACTGAGAGTCCCTGGACTGCCTCAAATGGGATCCACTGAAATGTGGGGAGAGAATGATGGTTTTGCCATTTAGGGCACTTTGGTCTGTGCAGGCGTTGTCACCATTATTTCTAATGATGGGATTGATAATTTTGACTCCATATCTATATAGAGTTTATGGTGTTTTAGGATTGATGGGTTGGGTACATTAAAGTTCACATATATAATTGAGTTGGGCCGGGGGCCGGTCCGGCGGGGAGCATGCCTCCCTTGAAAGTTCACGTTCCCTTGGGGCTCTACACGCTGCAGGCAGGTGTAGAACACATTGGCCCCCAATTGTTCACGGTTAACCTTTGCTCACTCTAAGAGTAAAATTTCATAGACAAGTTATTTGTATAACTAGTCCTTTGTTTGGTATTGTGATTCCTCGAATCTTCTACATCTTCCCTTTTTCTCTTGTATTCCTGAAGTAACCCTTCCCCCTCTCTCACCCCCCCTTTTTTTTTTTTTTTTTTTTTTTCTCTCTCTTCTTTCTCTCTTCTTTTTCTTTTTCTTTTCCTCTCCTTCTTCTCTCTCCCCGTTCTCTCCTTCCCCTTTTTTATCTTTGCCCACTTCTCTCTGTCTCCCTTCCCCTATCTTTCCCGGATCCCGTCACGCTCTCTAAAGCCCCTGGACCAACATGACCACCCTCAACTTTAGCTCTATTAACATAAGGGGGTTTAATACCCCTCAAAAGCGTTCACAGGTCCTGTATTCTATGCACAAAAAAAAGGTTCAGATTCTTCTATTACAGGAGACGCATTTCAAGAAGGATCATGTACCCATACTACGAGATAGATTTTATCCAGTATGGTTTCACAGCGTTAACCCAGAGGCCAGATCTAAAGGAGTATCGATTGCACTTCATAAACACTTAGTGCACACCATAGTCGACTCCTGTATAGACGAGCAGGGTCGCTATATATTTCTTAAACTGAAGGTCGCAAATTCGATGTTTACAATCGCAAACTGGTACCTACCTAACACTAATCAGATTTCTACCTGTAGGGCCCTTCTGACGCAGCTATCTGATTTTGCAGAGGGGACATTGGTGGTTGGCGGTGACTTCAATTTTACTCTAGACCCAGCCATGGACTCCTCCTCTGGACGCAGCAGTGTCCGCACTAAGGAACTTAGTGCCCTAAAGCGGACTTTTCACGCCCTCCGACTGATTGATGTATGGAGAATCCTAAATCCCCAAGGTAAGGACTACACATATTATTCCCCACCACACAACTCATACAGCAGGATAGACCTTTTTCTGGTAAGCCACGGAGCGTTGGCTTGGCATCCCATTACAGAGATAGGGGAAATTTTTTGGTCCGACCATGCCCCAGTCTACCTCTCCCTTCAGGTACCCTCCCTCCCCCAGCGCTCATGGACCTGGAAGTTAAACAACAATTTACTTAAAGACAATCTCTGCCTAACGGAGTTGAGAGATTCAATTGACTCCTTCACGCAAGTCCATAGTTCTGACCCAACTTCTCAGCCTACCCAATGGGAGACCTTGAAGTGTGTCTTACGTGGAATACTGATTAAGCACGGCTCTAGGATCAAGAGGGAAAGAGCTGAAGAGATTGATAACTTGTTAACACAGATCCATGAGCTGGAAAATACACATAAACTGACACGTACCCCCACAGTTCTGGCTGACCTCGTCCTTAAACGAACTAACCTAAAAACCCTATTGGACCAGAAATTTCTCTATCATAGAGAGAGAGTCAAAAATTTTTATTATAATTCATCTGACAAATGTGGTCGTCCTTTGGCACGACTGCTGCACCCCCGGGCCAACACCTCATACATTCCATGTATCAACACCAAAGGAGACAAAACATATGATCCAACAGAGATCCTGGAGGTCTTTCGGTCCTACTACAAAGACCTATATAATATTAAAGGGCAATATGCGGAGCTCCCACCTGCTGACCTGGCAGATAGAATCGGGAGATATATACAAGAGACAGCCTTGCCTTCCCTAGATAGCAATGTTATAGAGATCCTGGAGGAGGATATATCAGAATCCGAAATCTGTAACGCAATTCAAATTACTCCCTCAGG
The DNA here is from genome assembly GCF_048569485.1 of Anomaloglossus baeobatrachus. Classification (NCBI taxonomy): domain Eukaryota; kingdom Metazoa; phylum Chordata; class Amphibia; order Anura; family Aromobatidae; genus Anomaloglossus; species Anomaloglossus baeobatrachus. The sequence continues at coordinate 205,953,008 of NC_134361.1, read as the reverse complement.
TAAATCCCCTGGCCCCGATGGGTTCACCCCGGCTTTTTACAAATTGCTTAAGGATCAATTAGCCCCGATAATGGCCAAAACATTTAATTCTATTGATGAAGACACAAGGCTAACCCCTCAGTCTCTGGAAGCACACATTAGCGTGATCCCCAAACCGGGGAAAGACCCATTATTAGCTGCAAGCTATCGCCCTATCTCATTATTAAACGTGGACCTAAAACTCTACTCTAAGATTTTGGCTGATAGATTGTCCCCTTTCCTGCCCTCCGTTATTAACACAGACCAGGTGGGGTTTGTCAAAGGCCGTGAAGCAAGAGACAATACAATTAAAACCTTGTCTCTTATTGCTAAAGCTAAAAACAACTCGATCCCGCTGGGTCTCCTAGCCATCGATGCTGAGAAAGCCTTTGACAGAGTCCATTGGGGATTTCTGAGGGCAGCATTGGGTCAGTTGGGACTGGGACCCCGATTTATACAGAAAATTGGCGCTTTATATGACAACCCAACCGCTAAGGTCAGGGTTAACGGGGCTTTATCCTCCTCCTTTGCTGTACGAAACGGGACCAGACAAGGCTGCCCCTTATCTCCGCTTTTGTATGTAGTCATCATGGAACACTTAGCTAACGCTCTCAGGGGGAATAGTAATATCAAAGGACTCAAGATCGGGGATGCCCATCATAAAATTGCATTATATGCAGATGATCTCCTGTTATACATCTCTCAACCTCATATATCAATCCCGTCTATAATGAAGGAATTCGAACGATTTGGCCTCCTTAGTAACTTTAAAGTTAATCTATCAAAATCAGAAGCATTAAATATCTCTTTGACCCAAACTGAAGTTTCCCGGGCAATGTCTAACTTCCCATTCAAATGGAGACCTTCGGCCATTAAATATTTGGGTATTTCAATCCCAGCGGACCTCTCCAAACTATATACACTTAATCACTTACCACTACTAGAAGGTACAATCAAGAACTTAGTCTTACGGGGGACTGAAATTGTCTTGGATGGGCAGGATGAATGTAATTAAAATGGATATCCTGCCACGCTTTTTGTACTACTTTCAAACCATCCCCATTTCTCCTCCCAGTAGTTTTTTTCGTACCCTTCAATCTGCTATTATCCGATTCATATGGGGTAAAATTAAACCAAGAATCAACTTACGCACTCTTACCCTTCCAAGGGAGTGTGGAGGAGCAGGCCTTCCTAACTTCAGAGTCTACATGCAGGCTGCAGCCTTGACCCGTATATTAGACTGGCATTTCAACAGTGACTCTAAGCAATGGATACGGGTAGAGCAAGAAGGACTGGAGATCCCTCTTAAACACCTCCCTTGGATACCTCCTTCAGATCTTTCTAACGTGGGGATACTTTCAAATTTTATCAAAGAAACGCTCAAAGTTAGTCACATAGTATCCAAAAAAATGTCGCCTCCACAGTCAGTTAGTCCCCTCGCTTCCTTATTCTATACTCCATCATTTCACCCTGGATATAAACAGAGAAGCTACTTCGGCTGGAGGGCGGAGGAAGACATCCGCTTGGGACACATACTGATTGATGGTAAATTACCCTCATTCCAAACCTTTCGGACACAGCTTCCGTCTAGAGGTTCACAATGGTTAGAGTTTCTCCAACTACGGGCATTTGTCTCTCCGGGGAGAACAGTGGATCGAGTCCGAGGCACTTGTAGTGCCTTTGAGGAACTGTTTACTAAAAACATCCCGCCTGAACACACAATCTCCTTTCTGTACGGTATTCTTATCAGAGTTGGGGTCTCAGGCAAACGAGGCTACCAATTAGCTTGGGAAAAGGAGCTGAAGCAACACTTCTCTCCCGATGAGTGGAAGAAATGTTTCTTATTTACTCATAAATTGTCAGTCACGTGCTCTGCAGGGGAGAAAAATTTTAAGATTTTGACACGTTGGTACCAGTTTCCGTCAAAACTACATATTATATTCCCTTCAGTATCTGCGATGTGCTGGAGATGTGGGCAAGATGTCGGTACCATGACACATATCTGGTGGGAGTGTGATGGATTGAAACAGTTTTGGGGAAAGGTTCTTGCTAATTATCAGCTTATAACTGGGAAAGCAGTGAATAACTGCCCCAAGATAGTCCTCCTCTCTATGTTACCACACTCAATCGCTTATCATAAGAGAGACATACTCCGCTTCTGCCTGGCGGCGGCGCGCTCCGTCATACCTAGGTACTGGAAGTCCTCCACGATACCTCCCATCTCAGAGTGGTACTCTGAAATGGCAAACATATGTAGGATGGAGGAGCTCTCTGCCGACATTGCGGGCACTAGGGACAAATTTTGCAGGACCTGGGGAGAATGGATCTTATTTAAGGACTCTCCAGATTTTGTTAAACTGTTTTGACGGAGCCATAACATCTTATTAGATCGGTGGAGTACAGCATGGTCAGGGATGAACCGGACAAGAATGTAGGACCACCTGATTCTCAGATGACAGTGAGCGCCTCTCCCCCACCCTGATCTAATCAAATCAAACTACCCACCATTTCCCTTTTGTGTCTGCCTTCGTCTTCCCAGCCTACTCACGCTGCTACCTACCTCTCCCCCACTTCCCCTTCTAATTCCCTCCCTTCTCCCCCCTTTCTTTCCTTTTTTTCTTCTCTCTCTCTCTTCTCTTCTCCTTCCCTTTTCCTGAGATCTCGTTGGAATCCAATTTGAAGAGGTCTATTGAGGACTATAGATGTAAAGTGTTCATTATCCGGTCAAATTGAGATCGAGACAGATTGAGAAAACATGATTTCTTTACTATGCAATTTATAAAAAGTTTGACATGTCAGTCATTCAGTTTTTCATGATGTATATGTATAATATGATATGTTTACAATAAAAATAGATTGAACATAAAAGGAAATCCGGCTTTGGTCGCCCATAGCAACCAATCACAGCGCAGCTTTCATTTCACAAGCTGCTGCGGCAATATGAAAGCTGCTCTGTAATTGGTTGCTATGAGTAACAGAGTTTGTCTTTATAGACACTTCATAAATCTACCCCTTTGCGTTTTTCGCTCCTTTTCGCCTGGTTCTGACTTATTTTGTCCACTTTACAATAAACTTAGGGCCTCATTTAGTGTCTAAAAGGAAATCCGGCTTTATAGCAACCAATCACAGCACACCTTTCATTTCACAAACTGCTGCAGCAAAATGAAAGCTGCTCTGTGATTGGTTGCTATGGGCCTCACAGAGTTTGTCTTTATAGACACTCGATAATTCTGCCCCTTTGCGTTTTTCACTCCATTTCTCTTTTTTTTTGCCTGATTCCGATTTATTTTCTACACTTTATCTAAACTTAGGGCCTTATTTAGAGTCTAAAAGGAAACCCAAGTTTGGTTGCCCATAGCAACCAATCACAGTGCAGCTTTCATTTTACAAACTGCTGAGGCAAAATGAAAGCTGCTCTGTGATTGGTTGCTATGGGTAACACAGAGTTTGTCTTTTTAAACAAGATAAATCTGCCCTTTTGCGTCTTTAGCTCCTTTTCGCTTTCTCGGCTGGTTCTTACCCGTTTCTTCTTCTTCTCGGCCTCCCTTTTTGCCTGATCCTTGAAGTGCGACAGGTTCGGGACTCCGGGGTCTTTCTTGACATTTTTCCCAGTATTCGGCGGGTTGTTTCCCTATGAAATCAGAAATTAAAGAAGCACTCCAGGGATTTTTTATTTTTACACCTTCTCCATACACATGTACGCTCAATGCGGCTGAGCTTGCACGAGTTCTCAACCAGGAAAGACCAGAAGCAGCAAAAAAATTGCAAAAAAAAAAAAAAGGATTGGGCATATTGAAATCAAACATGTCTGACCATTATCTTTTCCATATTGAAAAATGGGAAAAATTATCTTTTTATTTTTTAATTTATTTTCATTGAACAGTAACAATAACCCGGTAACGTGATTCTTCAGGACAGTAGAATTACAGAGATACCAAACTTTTTTATATAAAAAAAAAAAAAAATCATGTTTTTTTTAAAATAAAATTTATGAATTTTTTTACTTTTTTTAAGCAGAATTTTTTTAAATTTCAGATTTTTATTTCTTTTTTAAATTCAGATTTTTTATTAAATTTTTTTTAAATAATTCACTTTTAAAAAATAAATTCTAAAATTTAAAAACAAATCTGAATTTTAAATAAAAATGATATTTATAAAAAAAATAATTCATATTTTTTTAATATAATTCTGATTTTTAAAAAAATAAATTCTAAATTTTATTTAAAAAAAAAATGAATTTTAAACAAAATTCAGTTTTTTAAATATCAGAATTGTTTTTTACATATCAGTTAAATTCAAATTTATTTTTTTGAAAAAAAATATTTTTTTAAAAATCTGAATTCTATTGAAAATTCAGATTTTTTTTAAATAAAATTTATTTTTAAAAGAACGTGAACTCTATTTTTTAAAAAATCTGAATTTTATTGAAAAATTGATTTTTTTTTAAATAAAATTTATTTTTGAAAAATGTGAATTCAATTTTTTAAAAAATCTGAATTTTATTGAAAAATCTGTTTTTAAATACAATTTATTTTTAAAAAATGTGAATTTAATTTTTTTAAAAATCTGAATTTTATTGAAAAATCTGATTTTTTTTAAATAAAATTCAGAATGTATTTTTAAAAAAAACTGAATTTTTGTACACTTTTTTTTAAAAAAAATAAAAATGCTGAATCTTTTTTTTTTTTTATGTCACCATCTCCAAGACCCGTAACGGTCTTATAGAGTCGTGTTAGGGTTTGTTTTATTGTTTTTTCACTGTTTTCTTGGACCATTTAGGGGTAAATTCTGTTTTGATCACTTTTTTGGGGGGAAAAGGGGGGGGCGGTTGTAAGCAAAAAAAATAGCAATTCTGGGGCAGAGATTTCCTTTTTTTTTCCTCTTTACATCGTTCATCTTATAGTTTTAGACTTTCATAGTGTGGACTTTAATAAACTATTTTTTTTTTTTTAAATTGAGGAGGGGGAGATTCAATATACATATATTTTAGATATTTTTTAAAACATTATTTTTAGGATTTTTTTTGTGTATATATATATATATATATATATATATATATATATATATATATATATAATTTTAATTATTTTATACAGTGTGTATCATATATGTGATAATTTATTTGTGTGTACGTATATATATATATATATATATATATATATATATATATATATATATATATATATACACACACACGTTATCACATATATGATACACACTGTATATACCACAGTCTTCAGTTTCGCAGGAGTACCAATATGGCGTTGAGTGACAGAAGGGGGAGGTCTGCAGAAAGTCCCAGCTGCCATAGCAACATCGGTACCCCAAAATTAGGGGGTGGGGACACAGAGACACTTAGCAAACAATTATAGGCGGTTGTCAGACGTCACCAGCGTCAACTGGATGGTTTTAAAAGCCGTGATCAGAGCTATCAGACCAGTGACAATACTATACATCACCAGTCGTCAAGGAGTTAAAGGGATTTTCCATCTGGTAAAAAATTATTCTCAAAAGGACTCAGACTACTTAAAATGGATAATGATTACAGTTAATGAGCATATTTTTATATTATGGAAAGCCCCTTTAAGAAATATAAAGTCACAATGTTGTTATCTACAGGTCACACTACTTTGCCAGGGCTCAATAGGAAACAAATGTCTCCATGGTGGACTTTGGCAGAAGCATGTTTGCAGCCACACATCAGCCCACGTGTTTCCTCTCACGCTGGGAGATGTAGTTCCAGCTCAATGCTAAACAAATGAGTAAGCGGCTGAAAAAAACTACAAGTCCCGGCATGCCCCGCTCCGCTAAAGTCCTAACATGTCGTTATACCTGCCGTTTTCCGTCTCCTTTCCCTGGTCTTCGATGTTCTGTGGAGTAAAATAAAACACAGAAATGGGTGATAAGTGACAATCCGGACCGGGACTCTGCAAAATCCGGAGTGACACCGGGACTTACTGCGCCGGGACATGATGTGCGGAGATCGGGGAGCCGCTGCCGGAAAGGGAAGTGTCGTAAAGCGGAGAGGAGAAGAGAGGCGGGGCTAGTGCAGACATGGTGGGAGTGTTACAGTGACGTCATAGCATTCAATATGGCTGACAGGTTGTCAGTGACAACCAGTGTGAATCCTGAGGGAGAAATGATTGCTCTCAGTCAGGAAATGAAATACCAGCATTAATATTAACATCAATTACCTCATACAGATATGGCCTCTCCAAATATGGCCACTGCAATGACAGAGAGTGCCCCCATGATCTGTGCCATCAGAGAGTGTCCCCATCAATGGTGCCAGTCATAGAGTGCCCACTTCTACAGTGTCATTCATAGTTACCAAATCAACGGTGCCATCAAAGAGTGCCCACATAAACAGTGCCTGTCAGTGCCCACATAAACCGTGCCAGTCATAGAGTGCCCCCATAAACAGTGTCACTAGAGTGCCCCCATAAACAGTGCCTGTCAAAGAGTGCCCACGTAAACAGTGTCAATCATAAAGTGCTCACATAAACAGTGCCAGTCATAGAGTGCCCACATAAACAGTGCCAGTCATAGAGTGCCCACATAAACCGTGCCAGTCATAGAGTGCCCCCATAAACAGTGCCTGTCATAGAGTGCCCACATAAACAGTGCCTGTCATAGAGTGCCCCCATAAACAGTGCCTGTCAAAGAGTGCCCACGTAAACAGTGTCAATCATAAAGTGCTTACATAAACAGTGCCAGTCATAGAGTGCCCACATAAACAGTGCCTGTCATAGAGTGCCCACATAAACCGTGCCAGTCATAGAGTGCCCCCATAAACAGTGCCTGTCAAAGAGTGCCCACGTAAACAGTGTCAATCATAAAGTGCTTACATAAACAGTGCCAATCATAGAGTGCCCACATAAACAGTGCCTGTCATAGAGTGCCCACATAAACCGTGCCAGTCATAGAGTGCCCCCATAAACAGTGCCTGTCAAAGAGTGCCCACGTAAACAGTGTCAATCATAAAGTGCTCACATAAACAGTGCCAGTCATAGAGTGCCCACATAAACAGTGCCAGTCATAGAGTGCCCACATAAACCGTGCCAGTCATAGAGTGCCCCCATAAACAGTGCCTGTCATAGAGTGCCCACATAAACAGTGCCTGTCATAGAGTGCCCCCATAAACAGTGCCTGTCAAAGAGTGCCCACGTAAACTGTGTCAATCATAAAGTGCTTACATAAACAGTGCCAGTCATAGAGTGCCCACATAAACAGTGCCTGTCATAGAGTGCCCACATAAACCGTGCCAGTCATAGAGTGCCCCCATAAACAGTGCCTGTCAAAGAGTGCCCACGTAAACAGTGTCAATCATAAAGTGCTTACATAAACAGTGCCAGTCATAGAGTGCCCACATAAACAGTGCCTGTCATAGAGTGCCCACATAAACCGTGCCAGTCATAGAGTGCCCCCATAAACAGTGCCTGTCAAAGAGTGCCCACGTAAACAGTGTCAATCATAAAGTGCTTACATAAACAGTGCCAATCATAGAGTGCCCACATAAACAGTGCCTGTCATAGAGTGCCCACATAAACCGTGCCAGTCATAGAGTGCCCCCATAAACAGTGCCTGTCAAAGAGTGCCCACGTAAACAGTGTCAATCATAAAGTGCTCACATAAACAGTGCCAGTCATAGAGTGCCCACATAAACAGTGCCAGTCATAGAGTGCCCACATAAACCGTGCCAGTCATAGAGTGCCCCCATAAACAGTGCCTGTCATAGAGTGCCCACATAAACAGTGCCTGTCATAGAGTGCCCCCATAAACAGTGCCTGTCAAAGAGTGCCGACGTAAACAGTGTCAATCATAAAGTGCTTACATAAACAGTGCCAGTCATAGAGTGCCCACATAAACAGTGCCTGTCATAGAGTGCCCACATAAACCGTGCCAGTCATAGAGTGCCCCCATAAACAGTGCCTGTCAAAGAGTGCCCACGTAAACAGTGTCAATCATAAAGTGCTTACATAAACAGTGCCAATCATAGAGTGCCCACATAAACAGTGCCTGTCATAGAGTGCCCACATAAACCGTGCCAGTCATAGAGTGCCCCCATAAACAGTGCCTGTCAAAGAGTGCCCACGTAAACAGTGTCAATCATAAAGTGCTTACATAAACAGTGCCAGTCATAGAGTGCCCACATAAACAATGCCAGTCATAGAGTGCCCACATAAACAGTGCCAGTCATAGAGTGCCCACATCAACAGTGCCAGTCATAGAGTGCCCACATAAACAGTGCCAGTCATAGAGTGCCCACATCAACAGTGCCAGTCATAGAGTGCCCACATAAACAGTGCGAGACATAGAGTGACCACATAAACAATGTCAGTCATAGAGTGCCCACATAAACAATGCCAGAGTGCCCACATAAACAGTGCCAGTCATAGAGTGCCCACATAAACAGTGCCAGTCATAGAGTGCCCACATAAACAATGCCAGTCATAGAGTGCCCACATAAACAATGCCAGTCATAGAGTGCCTGTCACAAACCACCGGGGGGGTCACTCAGAAATCCCCCGCGCTGGCTACCAGTACGTCACAATCGGGGGGTAACAAGTGGGGGTCACCCCTCCTTTATACCTCCCGACCGACAGACAGAGCACGTGACGCGCTCTCTAGCGCCCCTCTTATAGTCAGGCCAATTATGGAATTGCCCGACAATAAGCAAGGAGGCCGCTATACTACTTATGCCGATTATTGAAGGGTCCCCGGTGAGAGTAAGGTATATATTCCCCCGACCTCCGCGGGCGGAATATATAAAATCTCCCCGAATCTCACTGGCCTCCCCACAATAATCCTTGGCACAATTCGCTGCCACCAACCGATTTACGGTAACTATTAGCCGAACACACAGACGTGGGATTCAAGATCGAGATAACAGAACAGCCCAAGATTAATTATATAATTTAATCAGCCTAAAGCACACTAGAAACTACAATATATACAATAGGGAATCTACAGAATATACATATGTCAGAGTACAGTTACAATCAAAGCATGGGTTACAAACAGGCATACACAGTTCCAGCAGTTACCTTGTTGCGTCTGGCCACAGGGGGGCGCTGTAGGCCAGGTTTCTAGGACCCTTCCCACAGATGTTTCCTACACGTGCCCCCAGCGAAAAGAACACTGGAAAATGGCCGAAGTAGGGTTATCAACCTGGGCAGATCCAGGTCCCCTCCTACCTTAGTGACCTCAGAGGGAGCACTGCTCCACCCCTGGCTTGAGTTATGGACAATCCACAACATGGAATATGGGCCATAACTTTGCCTGGGAGCGTCGTAGGCGGACGCCAATGCTCTCATTGTGACAGTTATGAATTTAGCTACAGAACGAGGGGACTCATGACCTGTCTGCCAGTTCCCCATTGGCTGATATCACGCCTGGGGCATTTCCCAATGTCCTGCTCCCATAAAAAGGGTGTGCCGGCATCGTCTGCATGCGGAGACACCATTTTTATGGTTGCCATATTTATCGGAAATATGGCTTGCGAGATATGAACCATTTTTTACTGGAGTCGTTCTGTCTAGCTAGTTCCATAGCCTTGCTAATGAGATACAACTCTTGTTACAGGGTGACGGCAGGGAGTCATCCTGTGTCCATTGTTCCCACACCACCTCATCTCCATATCACAGGAGATGGCCATGGGATTTGTTGCTAAACCAGTTGTGTGAAGGAAAGGGGGGGTGACACCAGGAGAGGGCTTCCTGACATACTTGAATATCATGATTTATCGTCATATCTCCGGATTTACCTCACACCTCCCCCCTTTTGAGGGCGCTAGGGGGCAGCACACTCCGGTGTTCCCCCGTGCGCCCGTCCGCGACCTCTCCTTGTCGGGACAGCCCGTCTGCGTTACCGTGGTCACGGCCCCTTTTGTGGCGAATGGTGAAGTTGTATTGCTGGAGCGCAAGGCTCCATCGCAACAATCGCCCATTCGTCCCAGAGACGGTGTGCAACCAGCTGAGGGGATTGTGGTCCGTCTCCACGATGAAGTGGCGCCCGTATAGATAGGGTTGCAGACGCTGCAGGGCCCACACTATGGCCAGGCACTCCTTCTCCATCGTGGAATAGGCAACTTCCCTTGGTAACAGCTTCCTGCTCAGGTACAAGACTGGGTGCTCTTGGCTCGCAGAGTCCACCTGGCTGAGCACCGCACCGAGGCCGAAGTCACTGGCGTCGGTCTGTACTACAAACGGCCGCGTGAAGTCGGCTGCCTGTAGCACGGGCGGGCTGGACAGGGCGTCCTTTAGGGCCCGGAAGGCTGTCTCGCAGTCCATTGTCCAATCGACTGCAGAGGGCAGCTTCTTCTTGGTGAGGTCCGTCAAGGGCTTTGCCAGGCTACTATAGCATGGAACAAACCTCCTATAGTACCCAGCGGTCCCCAAGAAGGACATCACCTGCTTCTTGGTCCTGGGGGTGGGCCAGGATGCGATGGCTTCCACTTTCTCAGGCTCGGGCTTCAGTGTTCTCCCACCTACCCGGTGACCGAGGTACTGGACCTCGCTCATGGCCAGCTGACACTTTCCCGGCTTGATGGTCAAACCTGCCCGGTGGATCCGCCTGAGCACCTGTGCTAGATGCTCTAGGTGGTCCTCCCAGGTGGGACTGAAGACGGCAATGTCATCCAGGTACGCGGCCGCGTACCCTTCAAGTCCCTTGAGCAGGGTGTTGACCATCCGCTGGAAAGTGGCAGGGGCATTCCTCATCCCGAATGGCATCACCGTGGACTCGTACAGTCCAAATGGGGTAATAAAGGCAGAGCGTTCCCTGGCCTTGCGAGTCAGGGGGATCTGCCAATATCCCCGGCTCAGATCCATGATGGTCAGGTACTGAGCCCCGGCCAACTGATCGAGCAGGTCATCGATGCGTGGCATTGGGTACGCATCGGCGACCGTGACCGCATTGAGCCCCCTGTAGTCCACGCAGAACCGAGTGGTTCGGTCCTTCTTAGGGACGAGGACTACAGGCGAGGCCCAAGCGCTGTTGGATGCCTGGATCACCCCCAGCTTCAGCATCTCGTCAATCTCCTGGCGCATGTGTTGCTGCACCTCCAGGGAGACCCGATATGCTGAACGCCGGATCGGGGGATGATCCCCAGTGTCCACGTGATGGACAGCCAAGTCAGTCCTTCCGGGCTGGTTGGTAAACAACCCTCGGAAGGGGAGGAGGGTGGCCCACAGCTGGGACCGTTGGTCCTCCAAGAGCTGGTGGCCAACCTCCACATCCTCAATGGATCCGCCTGCCCTAACCTGGGCTAGCATATCCAAGAGGGTTTCCGCTTCTCCCTCCTCGGGCAGGTTGCACACGGGGAGCGCACATGCCTCCCGCTCATGATGTGCCTTCATCATGTTCACATGGAAGGGCTTCCGCCTTCCACGGGCAGGGTCCAGGGTGACCAGGTACGTCACAGGGTTGAGCTGCCGGTACACGAGGTATGGGCCTTCCCAGGCTGCCTGAAGCTTGTCCTGTGGTACGGGGACCAGTACCCACACCTTTTGACCCACTTGGTAGGTCCTCTCACAAGCGTTCTGGTCGTACCAACGCTTCTGATCGGCCTGGGCTTGAGCCATATTGTCGTGTACCAGTTGCGTCAAGGCCTGCATTTTGTCCCGGAAGCGCATGACATACTCGATAACCGACACTCCAGGGGTGGCCAAATCCCCTTCCCAAGCCTCTTTCACCAGAGCCAGGGGGCCCCGCACACGTCGCCCGTACAGGAGCTCAAACGGTGAGAATCCTGTTGAGGCCTGTGGAACCTCCCGGTAAGCAAATAACAGGTGTGGGAGATACCGCTCCCAGTCACGCCCATGGGAGTCGACCAACATCTTAAGCATCTGCTTTAAGGTGCCATTGAACCGCTCGCACAGGCCATTAGTCTGTGGATGGTACGGGCTGGCCACCAGATGTCGCACCTGGACTTGCTTACAGAGGGCCTCCATCAGCTGGGACATGAATTGGGTCCCCCGGTCAGTGAGCATTTCCTGGGGAAAACCCACTCGGGAGAAAATCTCCAGCAATGCGGTGGCCACCTTGTCAGCCCGAATGGACGACAAGGCCACTGCTTCTGGGTACCGGGTGGCATAGTCCACTACCGTCAGTAGGAAGCGTTTCCCGGAGCTGCTGGGGATGGCCAGCGGGCCGACCAGATCCACAGCCACCCTCCTGAAAGGCTCATCGATGATTGGCAGAGATACTAGTGGGGCTTTGGGGCGTGGCCCCGCCTTCCCCACTCTCTGACAGGTTTCACACGAACGGCAGTAGGCAGCCACATCGGCCCCCATTTTTGGCCAGTAGAAATGCTGGTTTAACCTGGCCTTGGTCTTAGCGATCCCTAGGTGTCCGGCCATCGGAATCTCATGTGCGATCCGCAACAACTCCGTCCGGAACGGATAGGGTACCACCAACTGTCGGTCCCTGGGCCACGCCTCCGGTGAACCCTGCTGGACCGTGGCCCGGTACAGCCGTCCTTGGTCCCAGACCACTCGCTCCGGGTCCGAGTCCGAGGGAGGCTGTGCCGCCTGCTCCTTAAGAGCTTTCAGGCTGTCGTCAGCTTCTAACGCTGCCTGAAACCCCTGACTAGATGTGGCCAGAATCGACGAGACTGTCACATCTTCAGTCAGTACCCCGGGACCTGTGTCCTGGCCTCCACCTGACTCGGCTGCCACTTGGTCAGAAGGGGAAGAGCTATCGGACCTCCGGGAGGCCCCTTGGCTTCCAGCACTCCCACTGCGGGTGACAGCGGCCACAGCCGCTGCGACCGTGGGTCGTGCCTGCTCCTCCTCCGTTCCTGACCAAGTCGCCGGTTCAGGCAGACCTACCTGGCTTCCTGACACCCCGGTTGTGGGGGAACCATGCACCGAGATCTTACCTGGGAGCACTTCCGCTCCTGGACCGGCCCCAATCTCACCTGCCTGTTCCCCTCCTGCAGCAACAGAACCCCGCTGTGAAATCTCTGGGGACCCCACATTTGCTGTGGTAGCCCCCACCCCACACACTGGTCCTCCCCCTGCAGCACCCTGCTCTCTGCTTATCCCTGCAGAGGGCAACAGATCCCAGCTCACAGGCTGGTTACTTGTAGAGGCATTGTCACACCTTTCTCTGACCCCCTCCCCTCCTGTCACAGCTGCAGCTGCGTGTGTGTCTATGGTGTCTGTGCAAGCAGAAATATCAGAGTTCACTCCCTCCTCCCTTACATCATTCATAGATAACACATTAACATTGTCAGGAGTCATGTCAGTACTGGCTGAAGGTTCAGCCCTTGGGGGGGGCCCAAACTGGGAGGTTATCTGCCCCAAATCTGTCCCAAGTAGCACGTTTGCAGGGATCCGATCAGTTACCCCCACCTCCCTCACCCCCCGCCCTGCGCCCCAGTCCACATAAATGTCAGCAACAGGCAGCGCCGGGTCAGTGCCTCCAATCCCGGAGACAGCGAGGGTTTTTCCAGGGATCAAGTCTTGGGGGGACACCATCTCAGGCCGCACCAGAGTCACCTCCGAGGCGCTGTCTCGCAGTCCTATGGTCACAGACCGGCCGACGGTGACAGGTTGGAAGCTGTCCAGGGACCTACCACCACCCCCACCCACACAATACACCTTGGGCGGCCCTTGGGACGGGGACGGAGCCGGGGCCTTGGGACGCTGAGGGCACATGGCCTTGAAGTGTCCAGGTAGGTTGCACTGGTGGCACCGTCTTGGTTCCGCCACGGGCCTGGAGAGGGGAGTTGAGGGGGACACCCCCTGCAGTCTAGGGGCAGGTGGGGCAGTCGCAGAATTCATCTTACCCCCTCTCCAGGTGCTGCTGGTGGCCGCTCTCCTGGCCTCAGGGGCCCGGTTGTTGGTGTAGTCATCGGCAAGGGCAGCTGTAGCCGTGGACCCCTTTGGCTTCTGGTCTCGGATGAACTGGCGGAGATCCTCAGGGCAGTTCCACAAGAGTTGCTCCGTGATGAACAAGTCCAGGATCTCCGGTCCGGTGGAAAGCTGCAGGCCTTGGGTCCAGTGGTCGGCAGCTCGGGCAAGTGCCCGCCGGTGGTCAGCCCAGGAGTCCTTTGGTCCCTTCTGTAGGCTCCGGAACTTCTTGCGGTAGGACTCTGGAGTGAGGTTGTACTGTTGGATCAGGGCCCGCTTGATGGTGTCGTAGCCCTGATCTGCCTCAGCAGGCAAGTCCCCAAGGATATCCAGGGCCTTACCCCTTAAACGGGGGGTCAGGTATTTGGCCCACTGGTCCTTGTCCAGATGGTGCTGCAAGCAAGTCCGTTCAAAAGCAGTCAAGAAAGAGTCCAAGTCTCCATCCTTCTCCAGCACTGGGAAGTCCTCAACACGGACCTTTGGAAGTTTGGTGTCTCGAAGGTCACATGTGGCTGATGAGGGCCGGAGCTGAGCTAGCTGCAGCTGGTAGTCACGGTCTGCCTGTCGCTCTCGCTCTTCACGCGCTGCCTGCCGCTCTCGCTCCGCAGCCTCACGCTCTGCGTGCCGCTCCGCAGCCTCAGCGTCACGCGCTGCCTGCCGCTCTGCCCTGCGCTCTGCCAGGAGTTCCTTGTAGCCCTTCTGGTCTCCAGCCTGGAGAAGGGCCATAGCCATTTGAAGAAGGCTATCCGAGCCTCCCAGGCTCGGTGGAATGGCACGTGGTGATCTGCGGCACGCTGCAGAGCTAGGCGATTCACTGTCCCTTTCAGAGCGGAGGGCTGGCATCTGGCTCGTTGAGGAACCTTGGGTGAGCTCCTCCTCATCTTGTCCAGCAGTGCCAGGTTGCGCAATGTCCTCGGCAGAACGGTTTTCTGGCGTCGAGCTCCTGGAGGACTCGTGGGCAACCTCCTCATTGCTGTCCACAGCACCGTCCTCCCTCTCTTCGGCTCCTGCCTTAGCATTGGCCAGTTGCATAGCTCTGCTCCTGGTGCCATCAGCCATTCTTGCAGACTTTTGGTCACTGACACAGAACTGACACCTGATGCCTCCACACACCTTACAGTATCTGCACTCTGACACTCTAGTGTTGAGCTAGTCTGAAGACCCCAGCAGCCACAGCTGCTGCAGGCAGTCTTTAGTGTCTGGGAGTATGGGTCTCACACTCACACACACTATTATCTCGATCCCACCGCTATGCCACCAATATGTCACAAACCACCGGGGGGGTCACTCAGAAATCCCCCGCGCTGGCTACCAGTACGTCACAATCGGGGGGTAACAAGTGGGGGTCACCCCTCCTTTATACCTCCCGACCGACAGACAGAGCACGTGACGCGCTCTCTAGCGCCCCTCTTATAGTCAGGCCAATTATGGAATTGCCCGACAATAAGCAAGGAGGCCGCTATACTACTTATGCCGATTATTGAAGGGTCCCCGGTGAGAGTAAGGTATATATTCCCCCGACCTCCGCGGGCGGAATATATAAAATCTCCCCGAATCTCACTGGCCTCCCCACAATAATCCTTGGCACAATTCGCTGCCACCAACCGATTTACGGTAACTATTAGCCGAACACACAGACGTGGGATTCAAGATCGAGATAACAGAACAGCCCAAGATTTATTATATAATTTAATCAGCCTAAAGCACACTAGAACTACAATATATACAATAGGGAATCTACAGAATATACATATGTCAGAGTACAGTTACAATCAAAGCATGGGTTACAAACAGGCATACACAGTTCCAGCAGTTACCTTGTTGCGTCTGGCCACAGGGGGGCGCTGTACCCAGGTTTCTAGGATCCTTCCCACAGATGTTTCCTACACGTGCCCCCAGCGAAAAGAACACTGGAAAATGGCCGAAGTAGGGTTATCAACCTGGGCAGATCCAGGTCCCCTCCTACCTTAGTGACCTCAGAGGGAGCACTGCTCCACCCCTGGCTTGAGTTATGGACAATCCACAACATGGAATATGGGCCATAACTTTGCCTGGGAGCGTCGTAGGCGGACGCCAATGCTCTCATTGTGACAGTTATGAATTTAGCTACAGAACGAGGGGACTCATGACCTGTCTGCCAGTTCCCCATTGGCTGATATCACGCCTGGGGCATTTCCCAATGTCCTGCTCCCATAAAAAGGGTGTGCCGGCATCGTCTGCATGCGGAGACACCATTTTTATGGTTGCCATATTTATCGGAAATATGGCTTGCGAGATATGAACCATTTTTTACTGGAGTCGTTCTGTCTAGCTAGTTCCATAGCCTTGCTAATGAGATACAACTCTTGTTACAGGGTGACGGCAGGGAGTCATCCTGTGTCCATTGTTCCCACACCACCTCATCTCCATATCACAGGAGATGGCCATGGGATTTGTTGCTAAACCAGTTGTGTGAAGGAAAGGGGGGGTGACACCAGGAGAGGGCTTCCTGACATACTTGAATATCATGATTTATCGTCATATCTCCGGATTTACCTCACAGTGCCCACATAAACGTGCCAGTCATGGAGTGCCCACATAAACGTGCCAGTCATAGAGTGCCCACATAAGCAGTGCGAGACATAGAGTGCCCACATAAACAGTGTCAGTCAAAGAGTGTCCACATAAACAGTGTCACCATAGAGTGCCCACATAAACAGTCCCAGTCATGGAGTGCCCACATAAACTTGCCAGTCATGGAGTGCCCACATAAACGTGCCAGTCATAGAGTGCCCACATCAACAGTGCCAGTCATAGAGTGCCCACATAAACAATGCCAGTCATAGAGTGCCCACATCAACAGTGCCAGTCATAGAGTGCCCACATAAACAGTGCGAGACATAGAGTGACCACATAAACAATGTCAGTCATAGAGTGCCCACATAAACAATGCCAGAGTGCCCACATAAACAGTGCCAGTCATAGAGTGCCCACATAAACAGTGCCAGTCATAGAGTGCCCACATAAACAATGCCAGTCATAGAGTGCCCACATAAACAATGCCAGTCATAGAGTGCCCAAATAAACAATGCCAGTCATAGAGTGCCCACATAAACGTGCCAGTCATGGAGTGCCCACATAAACGTGCCAGTCATAGAGTGCCCACATAAGCAGTGCGAGACATAGAGTGCCCACATAAACAGTGTCAGTCAAAGAGTGTCCACATAAACAGTGTCACCATAGAGTGCCCACATAAACAGTCCCAGTCATGGAGTGCCCACATAAACTTGCCAGTCATGGAGTGCCCACATAAACGTGCCAGTCATAGAGTGACCACATAAACAGTGCCAGTCAAAGAGTGCCCACATAAACAGTGCCAGTCATAGTGTGCCCACATCAACAGTGCCAGTCATAGAGTGCCCCCATAAACAGTGCCTGTCAAAGAGTGCCCACATAAACCGTGCCAGTCATAGAGTGCCCCCATAAACAGTGCCTGTCAAAGAGTGCCCACGTAAACAGTGTCAATCATAAAGTGCTCACATAAACAGTGCCAGTCATAGAGTGCCCACATCAACAGTGCCAGTCATAGAGTGCCCACATAAACAATGCCAGTCATAGAGTGCCCACATCAACAGTGCCAGTCATAGAGTGCCCACATAAACAGTGCGAGACATAGAGTGACCACATAAACAATGTCAGTCATAGAGTGCCCACATAAACAATGCCAGAGTGCCCACATAAACAGTGCCAGTCATAGAGTGCCCACATAAACAGTGCCAGTCATAGAGTGCCCACATAAACAATGCCAGTCATAGAGTGCCCAAATAAACAATGCCAGTCATAGAGTGCCCACATAAACGTGCCAGTCATGGAGTGCCCACATAAACGTGCCAGTCATAAGAGTGCCCACATAAGCAGTGCGGGACATAGAGTGCCCACATAAACAGTGTCAGTCAAAGAGTGTCCACATAAACAGTGTCACCATAGAGTGCCCACATAAACAGTCCCAGTCATGGAGTGCCCACATAAACTTGCCAGTCATGGAGTGCCCACATAAACGTGCCAGTCATAGAGTGACCACATAAACAGTGCCAGTCAAAGAGTGCCCACATAAACAGTGCCAGTCATAGCGTGCCCACATCAACAGTGCCAGTCATAGAGTGCTCCCATAAACAGTGCCTGTCAAAGAGTGCCCACATAAACCGTGCCAGTCATAGAGTGCCCCCATAAACAGTGCCTGTCAAAGAGTGCCCACATAAACCGTGCCAATCATAGAGTGCCCACATAAACAGTGCCAGTCATAGAGTGCCCACATCAACAGTGTCAGCCAAAGAGTGCACTCATAAACAGTGCCAGTCATCTAGTGCCCACGTAAACAGTGTCAGTCATAGAGTGCCCAAATAAACAGTGCCAGTCATAGAGTGCCCACATAAACAGTGTCAGTCATAGAGTGCCCACATCAACAGTGCCAATCATAGAGTGCCCACATAAACAGTGCCAGTCATAGAGTGCCTACATAAACAGTGTCAGTCATAGAGTGCCCACATAAACAGTACCAGTCATACAGTGCCTACATCAACAGTGCCAGTCATAGAGTGCCCACATAAACCGTGCCAGTCATAGAGTGCCCACATCAACAGTGCCAGTCATAGCGTGCCCACATCAACAGTGCCAGTCATAGGGTGCCCATATAAACAGTGCCAATCATAGTGTCCACATAAACAGTGTCAGTCATAGAGTGCCCAAATCAACGGTGCCAAAGGGTGCCCACATAAATGGAGCCAGTCATAGAGTGTACACATATGAAGCACCCTGGGGTCGAGGGGGTTAACCCATCCCGTTGCCGGGTGAGTGGTGCAGGTCTCTGCAGTGTCACGGGGTGGCGTGGCCCAGTTTTGTGACAACTAGGCTTACAGGAAGGAGGGTGGAGGAGGATGGAAGGAAGGGAGGACAGAGGATGATGGGGGTGACGGTGAGGAAAGTCTTTAGATGATTGTGACGCCACCTGTGGTCCGCGGCCGGGGATGGGTCGCCGCTGCGGGTGCCGCTCTCCAGGGCTGATGGTGAAGATCGCAGCCGAGATGGTGACGCTTCCCACAGGCGGAGCAGGGTTACCCCGGGAGGGATGACGGAGGACGGATGGGGGTTGTGGTAGTCCCCATTGGTGCCACAGAACTGGGCGACGGCGCCGGTAAATCAGAGGCAGAGGCAGGGGCAACGGTTTCAGGTCTTTGACTCACTGGTAACTCAGGCGCTGCCCCAGAGTACCGGTCTCTGCCACAATGGGCTCCAGCCAATCCCGGATAGGCGGTGGTCACCACCAGTGCCCATAGAGGTCTTTCTAGTGAAGTGTCCCCCGTTTGCTGTCCGAAACCCGGGCTGATCCTCCGGCTCCATGCCACGGGCCCCAAGAAGAAAGAGAAACACTAAACTCCTAGTGTCCGTGCCCACCCCCAGTGGTTGTCCTACCAACTGGGGAAGTCCCTGTCTGCCCTAGCCCATCTTCCTGTGGGAAGGCACCTTATTGCTTTATGTGTGTGTTTTGTGATGGCACCGGCAGTTAACCCCCTCCTAATATTACCCCTTAAAAGAGGTGTAATACCCTGTGGCACCTAAAGCCTCAGGGGCGCCACATTCCCCAGTGGCAAATGGCAGCACTCCTGGGCTGCAACAAATATAAAAAGAACAGCACATTTTGTTATGCAATTAAATGAACATTTCTTCTCTTTATTGGAGACACAGTAAAATAAAGCATTTCAAACATTTCAACACTTTCAAACAGATCAACAAGTCACATCATTTTTTCAAAGTGCAGCATTGTAAATAAGCATTTGAACATTAACTCTTGCATAAGAAAAACATTTACTATTACTCTTTCTTTACTGCTGCATCTGGAGATGGCGGTACCAGGGAATCGGTCCCGGCTCCCTGGTTCTGGACACTCACAGGACAGCTCCTTGCATAATGTCCCGCTTTACTACAACAGCGACAGATGGGCTGCCCGTCGGCAGTATACCGATCAGCAACTTGGGACAGCGGGTTTTTGCCACGTCGTCGCCTGGGAAGGTCATGAGTACCAGAGGCGAGCTCGATGGTGGCTGGTTGTCGGTTTTCATGGTTCCGGATCAGCAGTGGCCAGGTTTCCTCAGGCATAAGATATACCCGGAATTGGCTGTAAAGTCTTTTCTTCCAAGCACCCATGGTACATGCCCCCACCGGGCAATGAGGCAGCCCGGTCACACCTGGGAAATAGGGTATGGTAAAGGGGATTACTGGAGCTGTAGCTACTGCAGCAGGGGTAGCCTCTGCTTCCTCCTCAGCGGACAGATCACTTTTTGGTCCCGAGGGCTGACTCCTGGTTCTGGGGACCGGAGGATAGCGCCGAGCGTAGTGCCCCGCCTTGTTGCAGCGGCGGCAAATCGGCCGCCCAGCAGAGTCACAACGATCACTGCTCTGTCTTCTGCCAAGGCGTTTTCCCTTTCGCTGCCTGGAAGTATCGCCCGAGCAGGTGGGCAGCCCGGTGTTCGCAGGCTGCGGTGTCATCTGCAACAATTGTGCATCTTTGATTAGGGTGGCAACATTTTCAATTAGTTCGTGGACCCGGAGCCTCAGGTTTGCGGAGGAACCTCTTCCCAGGATCTGGGCATCCGCCTTCACAATGGTCCGGGTGGGGGGCGCCACCTCTGGGTATCTGATGGCAGGTAGTGGGGAAGGAATTGTAACACCCGAAGCCGTGTCTTGCAGCACCCGAAGGGCCCGGTTCTTGAATTGGGCAAAGTCCAGGTTAGGGGTCTGTAGGGCCAGGATGCGCAGCTGGGTCCGGTGATCGGGAGACAAGAGCCCATCGATAAACTGCTCGATCAGTTGCCGGTGTCCTTCACTCACACTTCCAGGGTCCGCTTGTCTCACAGCCCTCAGCGCCTCTTGGACGTTCAAGGCATAGTCCCGTACACTGTCCTGCACCCCTTGTTTGCATCCGAAGAATTGTTCTTTTAGCTCTTCGGCCGTGCGGGTATCAAAGGTGTTCTTCAGCCGCGCCATAACTTGCTCTACGGTCGGACTTAGCCTCTCGCTGGGCCTCACCGGTTAGCTGGCCAATCAAGATTTTCACCTTCTGGCTCTCAACAAGGGGGCACACAGCAAACAAATCACACAGTCTCTCATGGAAGTCACTCAAGTCATGCGACTTCCCGGAATACTGCGGCAGCCATATCGCTCCCGGCATATAAGAAATAAAAAGCTGCATCACCGTTGCTGCGGTGGTTATGGCAGCCGGGTTCCCTTCTTGATTAGACATCTTCCCTTCCCCTTGGTGATCCTCAGCCTGGTTCCTCACTCGTTCGGGGTTAACTTGGCTTTCTCTTCGCGCCTTTTTTTTCTTGCACTGCGCAGTAATGGTGGGCGCCGTTTTCACAAAAAAAAAATGGATTTCACATAGTTCGTAATGGCGGTCGCAGGCACGTGATCCTGTTTGTGACGCCAAGTTTAGCACCCTGGGGTCAAGGGGGTTAACCTGTCCCGTCGCCGGGCCGGTGGTGCAGGTCTCTGCAGTGTCACAGGGTGGCCTGGCCCGAGGCGTACAGAAGCGGGAAGGTGGAGGATGGAAGGAAGGATGGCGGTGGTGGAGGATGGGGGTGACGCCGCTGCAGGTGCCGCTTTCCGGGGTGGATGGTGAAGGTCGCAGCCGAGATGGTGTAACTCCTCACAGGCGGAGCGGGGTTACCCCTGGAGGGATGACGGACGGGGGTGGTAGTAGTCCCCGCCGGCACCGGCAAATGAGAGGCAGAGGCAGGGGCTGCGGTTACAAGTCTTTTACTCACTGGTAGTTCAGGCGCTGCCCCAGAATACCGGTCTCTGCCACGATGGGCTCCAGCCGATCTGTTAGTTGGTGGTCACAAGTCTTTCTAGTGAAGTGTCCCCCGTTTGCAGTCCGAAAGAAGGGCCGAGCCTCCAGTTCCAAGCCATGGGTCCACGAAGTGAGAGGAACACTAAAATCCTAGTGTCCGTGCTGAAAGAGAAAGCCGTGCCCGGGAAAGTGTTCTGAGGAGAGCTCTGTCTGATGGCTGCAGACTTTCTGGCTACCTATGTGTGATGCTGCTCCTTTACCTTCCCCCAAATGGTGCCCTCCCCCGGGCAACTGGGGAAGTCCCATGCTTCATGATGGCTCACCTCCCTGTCTGCCCTAGTCCAACCCCCTGTGGGAAAACACCTTATTGTTTGTGTGTGTGTTTTGTGAAGGATGGGTGGATATTACCTCTTAAATGAGGTGTAATACCCTGTGACGCATGAAGCGTCAGGGGCACCACACATAAACAGTGCCAGTCAAAGTGCCCACATCAATGGTGCTATTCATAGAGTACTCATATAAACTATGTCAGTCATAGAGTGCTCACATCAAGTGTCAGTCATAGAGTGCCCATATCAAGTGTCAGTCATAGAGTGCCCACATCAAGTGTCAGTCATAGAGTGCCCACATCAAGTGTCAGTCATAGAGTGCCCACATCAAGTGTCAGTCATAGAGTGCCCACATCAAGTGTCAGTCATAGAGTGAACACATCAAGTGTCAGTCATAGAGTGCCCACATCAAGTGTCAGTCATAGAGTGCCCACATCAAGTGTCAGTCATAGAGTGCCCACATCAAGTGTCAGTCATAGAGTGCCCACATCAAGTGTCAGTCATAGAGTGCCCATATCAAGTGTCAGTCATAGTGAACACATCAAGTGTCAGTCATAGAATGCCTACATCAAGTGTCAGTCATAGAGTGCCCACATCAAGTGTCAGTCATAGAGTGCTCACATCAACGGTGCCAGTCAAAGAATGTCCACATGAATGGTGCCAGTCATAGAGTGCCCACATGAAGTGTCAGTCATAGAGTGCCCACATCAAGTGTCAGTCATAGAGTGCCCACATCAAGTGTTAGTCAGAGTGCCCACATCAAATGTCAGTCATAGGGTGCCCACATCAAGTGTCAGTCATAGGGTGCCCACATCAAGTGTCAGTCATAGAGTGCCCACATGAAGTGTCAGTCATATTGTGCCCATATCAAGTGTCAGTCATAAAGTGCCCACATCAACGGTGCCAGTCAAAAAGTGTCCACATGAATGGTGCCAGTCATAGAGTGCCCATATGAATGTTGTGAGTCAAAGCATTCCCCATGATATGGGCCAGACACACCAGGAACAGTGTCAGAAAGCACGTGTCTCATAGACAACAAGCGCCACATCCACCGGTATTTGTTCATTATGGCCACAAGGTGGCAGCACTTAGTTATACATCATCCGCAGCACACAGACTGGCACACTTGGCAGTCGGGTAGTGACAGTTGGCAAATATAAATAAATACAAACGTTCAGATCTGGATTTTATGTTAATTTGTTTTTTTATTATTAATTCTTTATATAAAATAGACGAGAGTGAAAACAATGATGTCCAGGAATAGCGCGGTGAAGCCCATTTAGAGGGGGTGAAGAAATATCATTCAATGGATTAATTCTTGGCTTTTCTGCTTGAAAGCTGCAGAAATAAGTAGTTCTTACTCCCTTTTTTATTTTTCTACCTGGTGTGAACAGGGTTGAGGGATCCCCATTTGTATACATTGATTATGGATGAAATGCGGCATCTGCACAGTGATGAATCTGACCCTAAAGGATTAGGACGAAGCCCAGCAATGCCCCGTGGTTGATGGTCGCGTCGTTACAGCGAGGTATGTACGATGGTGGATGGGGGCATATTTCTGTGCCATATGAAGCAGAAATCTTAGGGTTTAGGGGGGGCACTAATTCTCCCCCACATAAGACATCTAGGTCATGTATACAGCATACACCATAAATTTCGGAAGTGGAAAAACCCTTTAACAGCCAAATCATGCCGGGCAGAAATAATCGGTGATCGGTTCCATTATGGCAGCTTGGTATGTTTTCTCTTCTTTACCCGAGGACGATGGGGTCAACCTGTCTTACGAGACCATCCCCTCCATTTATGACAGGTGTAACCCATAATGTGTCTGTCGCGCCCAGGGAAGGGGGTACTCAGTCCCGGGCGGTTGCAAATGGGGATGTCACTTCTGGTGGCCATTGCCCGATCCCGTGCCCTGGGGCTTCTTTTGTAAAAGGGGTATTTACAGGGGAGATAAAAGTTAATGTTCGTGACGCCACCGACGGGTTGCGGTTAAGGATGGAGAACCGCAGCTGCTGAATGTGGGTACTCCCAGAGCTGGTGGTGGTTGCAGTAATGGTGTTAGGCCCTCCGCAGGTAGGGCCGTGCCTGGGAGATGTGACGGGGAAATAATGGAGACCACACCGGGTTGTCTTGAACAGTCTCTACTCACTCAGGCCCTTGAATTACTGGTTCAGGTCCCCGGAGGACCAGTGCGAATGTAGTGACCCAGGTTGCTCTGTCCCCGGCACTCTCCGTTGGTTGGGTCCCCATAGCGTGGAGCGTTTGGGGCCCGACTGTCCCTTTTGGGGTACTCTCTTCTCCGTAGGGCAGGCAGTGCGGACCCCGTGGGGAGGTAAGTGTCCGAACCCTGATCCTAGTTTACTGCTGATGCCCCCAGATTATTTGGTTCGGTGAAGTCCATGAAGGTGTCCTCACTGGGCAGGTATTTATCAAGCCGTGTAGAACTGGCGCCTGATCTAGGGCCCTGTGCCCTGTGTGTGCTCCGGTCCCAGCGGTACTTGTCCGTACCCGCCTTGGCGACCTCTCTCTTGTGCCCGAGGGTCAACGCTACACGGACTCAGCTCCGACACGTCCACACACCTCTCCTGTGTACCACACTTCTCTAGACTGACCACTGACACCTCCCACCAGGCTGGCTAATCCCGGGACTCGTTCCTTGCATGGCGACCATCCCCTTACATTGTTAACCCTCTATGCCCGGTGTGGAGTGGAGAACTAGGATTTTGGTTGTGCTTTGGTGGTATCGGCATTGGTACTCCAGGTCCCAGGGGGTAGGTCCTGCATCCCCAAGAGGATGCAGTTCCTTTTAGTGCCCTGAGTGGCTCAGGGGCGCTACATGTCCTTATGGAGTTCACCCAACATGACCCACATGGCCAAGGTGATGGTGACGGTGCCACGGAGCCGGGCACAACTAATTCTACTTTTTTCCATCCAAACACCTACTCCCCTCCCTTCGCCGTCACAATTTGCCCCCAAAAAAATTTGCCGTGTGCCGTGTACGTGCTTTTGTTTTTTTGGTCTGTAAACACTCCCGGCAGCACATTTTTAATGTGACCGCATCCTCTCCCCGTGACCCGGCATGTTTGGTTCACGCTGCCATTTAATCTTCCACACAGCTGGATGGAGTCGTGCAGACACGGTCCGCCCCGGCGTCAGCCATCAGCTCATCTGGAGGACAGAAGTGCCGGGGGGGACGCTGCCGGCTGTGATAATCACCGCTCTCCTCTACCGGGAGCTCATTACTATCAATAGCTTCACTTCTTTTCTTTTTTTTCCCCCAAAACTTGTCTTAGGTGCTGGATTCATTTTTTGCTCCTGTCCTTTCAAATAATAAGGGGATGAGCTCTGCCGATAAATCGCCACCGACCATTGCTGATCTCATCAGGTCATTTATTGATCTATTCGGAGATGCCCACCACAAATCTATGCGCACAGAACAATCGTTAACATGATCGTGCTGTGCTCATACAATAACATGATTTTCAGCAGCACATCCTTTGTTTACACCGGACAAATGTGTAAACAGGATGTTGTGTAAACAGGACATTGTGTAAACAGGACGTTGTGTAAAACAGGACATTGTGTAAACAGGACGTTGTGTAAACAGGATGTTGTGTAAACAGGACATGCAAACAGGATGTTGTGTAAACAGGACATGTAAACAGGATGTTGTGTAAACAGGACATGTAAACAGGAGGTTGTGTAAACAGGACGTGTAAACAGGATGTTGTGTAAACAGGACATGTAAACAGGATGTTGTGTAAACAGGACAAGTGCTGCCGAGGACATAATATACTATAGGCATAGGACCATCGTATTAAAGGGTATGTACCAAGATTAGACGTTACTCCCTATCCATAGGGAAGGGGGTAACGTCCCGAGCCCTGGGGGCCGACTACTGAGATCCCCACAATACCAGAAAAAGGGCTTTGAAGAGACGTATTAAGATTAGTCGCTCCATCTTGGTCTGTTGGGAATCATTAGTAAACTGGCACTGATGTTCTCTTCTACCCCCTTGCTTTACACTGCAGCTCTGCCATTTCAGATTAGTCACTCCATCTAAACTGGCACTGATGTTCTCTTCTACCCCCTTGCTTTACACGGCAGCTCTGCCTTTTCAGATTAGTCACTCCATCTTGGTCTGTTGGGATGTTCTCTTCTACCCTCTTGCTTTACACTGCAGCTCTGCCTTTTCAGATTAGTCACTCCATCTAAACTAGCACTGATGTTCTCTTCTACCCTCTTGCTTTACACTGCAGCTCTGCCTTTTTAGATATGTCACTCCATCTTGGTCTGCTGGGAATCATGAGTAAACTGGCACTGATATTCTCTTCTACCCCCTTGCTTTACACTGCAGCTCTACCTTTCCAGCTTAGTCACTCCATCTAAACTAGCACTGATGTTCTCTTCTACCCTCTTGCTTTACACTGCAGCTCTGCCTTTTTAGATTAGTCACTCCATCTAAACTGGCATTGTTGTTCTCTTCTACCCCCTTGCTTTACACTGCAGTTCTGGCTTTTCAGATTAGTCCCTCCATGTTGGTCTGTTGGGATGTTCTCTCCTACCCCCTTGCTTTACACTGCAGCTCTGCCTTTTCAGATTAGTCCCTCCATGTTGGTCTGTTGGGATGTTCTCTTCTACCCCCTTGCTTTACACTGCAGCTCTGCCTTTTCAGATTGGCTGCTTTGAATATGCACAACCCCATCAGAAAATGGTGGGGTAATGGGTTCCATAGAAGGGTGTGTGCGCTTAGTGTGTACTGACTATTAAGAGCATGGATGCTTTATGAATGGGATTCCGCACGAGTTCCGGAATTCTGATTATTTCCTGTGAAATTGTAGATTTTGTAGAACCTGATTGTGGAAGATGGAAGCGGGTAAAACAGGCAGAGGTGCGGCTGGCAGCGCCACGGCTGTAATTTGTGCCAGCGCGGCCTTTTCTGAACCAACCCCGTCTGTAGAGGCTCCACGCTGGGAGAAAATTATCATGTTAAGTAAAATAAATGGCAGGGGAAAGAAAGCAGCGAAGGAGGGAGTGAAGTGTAGAAGGGGCGGAGGGCAGCAGACGGGAGAATAGAAGGGGCCACGGATCCATAGGCTCTGGTTATATTCCAAATTGTGCTTTTCTGAATACTTCAGATCCCATTTAGGACCCCCTTGGAGGCAGAGCTGTGATCATATTTGTACACTGGCCCAATTTTAGGGGCTCAAGTCTCAAAATGGGAGTTGTTCCCAATATTTGGGGTATTTCTGGACAATTTGGCCTTTAAATGACCTGGTATACTTACCTGTACCCAGCGCTGCTGTTACTTCCGGGTGAGTGCAGTGAATATTCATGAGGCATAATGAGCGGGACAGGAAGTAACAGCAGTGGCAGAAACTGCAGCGCTGGAGACAGGTAAGGATAAAAATTCTTTATTTATGTGAGCTGTGTTTTCTCCGGTACGTTCAGATCACATCAGTGTGCCGTCCGTGTGACACCCATACTGCTGGCAGAAGACGGACATGTCGCCATGTGGAGCACACGGACATGTGAAAACACAGATATGTAACCAAGCCCATTGATTTTAATGGGTCTACGTGTGTCCGTGTCTCCAGTATGTGTGAAAACGGACATCACATGTACCGGAGACACAGACATCACATGTACCGGAGACACAGACAACACACGTACCAGAGACATGGACGCCGCACGTGCTGGATACACGGAAAGTACGCGTACCGGAGACACGTGCGGCACACGTACCAAGGACACATGCGGCACACAAGCCGGAGACATGGGCGGCACACGTACCAGAGATACGGACGGCACACATACCGAAGACACGGATGGCACACGTATCAGAGACACGGAAAACACGTGTACTGGAGACACAGACGGCACACGAAGCGGAGACACAGGCTTCACATGTACCGGAAACAAGGACGTCACACGTACCAGAGACATGGGCGTCGCACATACCGAAGACATGGATAGCACACGTACCAGAGACACGGACAGGAGACACGGACGGCAAACGTGCTGCAGACATGGGCGTCACATGTTCCGGAGACACGGACGTCACACGTATTGGAGACATGGCTGTTACACGTACCGGAGACACGGCTGTCATATGTACAAGAGACACGGGCGTCATACGTACCGGAGACACGGCAGTCACACGTACCAGAGACACGGCCGTCACACGCACTGGAGACACGGACAACTCATGTACCAGAGACACAGCTGTCACATGTACCGGAGAAATGGGTATCACACGTACCAGAGGCACGGACAGCACACGTACCGGAGACATGGACTACACATGTACCAGAGACATGGATGGCACACGTACTGGAGACACGGATGTGTGAAGGAGGCCTCAGGGCATTGTTTTCGATGTCACTTGTACAGGCTAATATTATCAACGTACTTCATGCACGGCATCCGAAAATCATACATTGGAACCGTGACCATCTGTGGTAAAACCGTGTGCATGGGTGTGTAATGACTGACAGTCATGTGATTTCTGGCCATAGAAGGTCAAAGCATTTGGCTGTGTAGAATGCTCCCTGACTTTCCACTGTTCCCACTGTCAGTGTTCATTGGTATAGGTAGCTTCTCATCTCTCCCCCTTTTGGACCCAGTCGAAGCTCGCCTTCCAACCAGCTGCTGATCATCAGTATTCTCTTGGTGCTTAAATACCCCTTCCTTCCTTGGACTGGTGCTAGTTATATTATTCAGTTCATTCTAGCTCTGGTTGCAAGCAGGTGGCTTGTACTTCTCTGTAGTATTGTTAGTGAACTTCTACCTGAGTCATCTGTAGATAAGTAGTTCATGCACTTTCCCCCTGTGTGTCCTCCTTGTATCTTCCTTTAGCGTTTAGTGGAGTTGGCAAAGAGATCATCCCACCCATTCCTTATTTAGGGTTCAGCACTAGGAACAGGTATCTGGCTCGGTGCATAGGTGCGGAACCTGTCTAGGGTGGTCAGGGACCAGCAGAAGGGATACCTAGGGTAAGGTATCCAGCTCAGTGCATAGGTTCAGAATCTATTTAGGGTGGTGAGGAACCTCAGGGCCCAGCAGTAGGTTTGGTGAGGGGTCACTATCTCCCTCTTCCCAAGACACAGGGGTCCCCATGCCTTACTTTTTGCCGCTCGCTTGGTACTTCACTGTACCTACCATGATACTATGGTTGTGTGTATACAGAGAGCCATCTGGCACAAGGGGGCGGCATGTGGACAACACATTATTCCTAGACGTTGATAGGGTTCAGCACTAGGGATGCCTAAGGTCAGGTATCTGGCTCGGTGCATAGGTGCGGAACCTGTCTAGGGTGGTGAGGGACCCCAGGGACCAGCACTAGGGATGCCTAAGGTCAGGTATCTGGCTCGGTGCATAGGTGCAGAACCTATCTAGGGTGGTGAGGGACCCCAGGGCCCAGCATTAGGGATACCTAGGGTCAGGTATCCGGCTTGGCATAGGTGCGAAACCTATCTAGGGCGGTGAGGGACCCCAGGGACCAGCACTAGGGATACCTAGGGTCAGGTATCCGGCTCGGCGCATAGGTGCGGAACCTATCTAGGGTGGTGAAGGACCCCAGGGACCAGCAGTAGGTTTGGTCAGGGGTCACCATCTCCCTCTTCCCTATACACAGGTTTTCCCTTCCCTTACTTTTCGCCGCTCGCTTGGTACCTAATGTGACAGGGACTGACCCAATTAAAAAGCTGCAAGAAAATACTCCGGGAAAAAAACAAAATCTTCCAAAAATCTTGAGGGAAAACTCCCCTAAGAATGATCAGTTTTCCAAATTCTGAACTCCTCAAAAACATTTTTGCAATAGTTTTTGACCACCTACTGCAAATTTTTTTTAATGTCATGTTTTGGGCACAGATTTTCGCCCCCGGTGTCTAATGCCAGGTCTACATGTTGTGCAAGCAGCAAATAAGTGAAAGCTTGTGAAATTCACGGGTCAAAACAAGCGATGTCACAACACGGAGCGGTCACGGGGTCCGGGGGACTGATGCCTGGAAGATCAATTTTATTTAGAGATTCCAGGGATTCTCATCTTGTTCCACTAAAAGGGGGGGGAACGTGTTTGGGGAGAAAACAGGAAACGCCGATTATCCTATTTATGTCTTGTGGGAAAGCTGTAATAGGGTTATAATTCTCGGCATTTCCTAGAATTAGCAGTCTCCGTGTCTTTAATATGATAACACGCGGCAGGAAGAAGATCCTTTCTACTAAAGGATGCAGCAGAGCTGAGTTTGTCACTTCCCTGTACTCCGCCCCCCCTTCACCACCAGGGCCAGTACGGCGGAGCAGCCATAATAGTTCTCCATCAGTACTGGCCAAAAGTTCTCAAGACGTTTGAAAAAGTTCTCACAAAGTTTGAGAAGGTTCTCACAAAGTTTGAGAAGGTTCTCACAAGGTTTGAGAAGGTTCTCACAAAGTTTGAGAAGGTTCTCACAAAGTTTGAGAAGGTTCTCACAAAGTTTGAAAAACTCCTCAAGACGTTTGAAAAAGTTTTGACAAAGTTTGAAAAAGTTCTCAAAAAGTTTGAGAAGGTTCTCACAAGGTTTGAGAAGGTTCTCACAAAGTTTGAGAAGGTTCTCACAAAGTTTGAGAAGGTTCTCGCAAAGTTTGAGAAGGTTCTCGCAAAGTTTGAGAAGGTTCTCGCAAAGTTTGAGAAGGTTCTTGCAAAGTTTGAGAAGGTTCTCCCAAACTTTGAGAAGGTTCTCCCAAACTTTGAGAAGGTTCTCGCAAAGTTTGAGAAGTTTCTCGCAAAGTTTGAGAAGGTTCTCACAAAGTTTGAGAAGGTTCTCGCAAAGTTTGAAAAGGTTCTCGCAAAGTTTGAGAAGGTTCTTACAAAGTTTGAAAAGGTTCTCCCAAAGTTTCAGAAGATTCTCGCAAAGTTTGAGAAGGTTCTCGCAAAGTTTGAGAAGGTTCTCGCAAAGTTTGAGAAGGTTCTTGCAAAGTTTGAGAAGGTTCTCCCAAACTTTGAGAAGGTTCTCCCAAACTTTGAGAAGGTTCTCGCAAAGTTTGAGAAGTTTCTCGCAAAGTTTGAGAAGGTTCTCACAAAGTTTGAGAAGGTTCTCGCAAAGTTTGAAAAGGTTCTCGCAAAGTTTGAGAAGGTTCTTACAAAGTTTGAAAAGGTTCTCCCAAAGTTTCAGAAGATTCTCGCAAAGTTTGAGAAGATTCTCGCAAAGTTTGAGAAGGTTCTCGCAAAGTTTGAGATGGTTCTCGCAAAGTTTGAAAAAGTTTTCAAGAAGTTTGAAAAAGTTCTCACAAAGTTTGAAAACTTTCCCACTCTCTTCTTTACCCTGGAGATAAGTGGCGCTAGATGTGTCCGGCAGCCACTTACCTCTTTGTGGTTATTCGGTAACTATTTAAGGCACATTCTTCAATGCCAAAAAGGTGGTCTCATTTTTTTTTCTCCAATTCTCATGGTGTTTCTCATTCCTGACTTTCCCAGTACTTACAGTAATATGACGTTGCCTCCTTAATATCCGTCCTGGGAGGACACAGCTTTTATTACAGGACAGTCGTAGTCCCCATGATGACGGTAAATGAGCCGTCGGATGATGTGACGCGAAGACAGAACAGGACGTCTTGCGTAAGACGCCAACGGATCTCCTTAAAGTCACACCGTGTCCGCAGCGCTAAAATAAAGCCTCCTTGTATTGTCATTTCCTGATTTCACGGAGCACAATCCCGTCTCTTATGATCCACTTTTTTTAATTTAGGTCACCCTGGCACAAGAAAGCATCGATCGCGTGCCTCGTGCAGGTCCTAATCGAGTAAGAACAAAAGAATTTTGTGCACATTTCTTTGGTCATTCTGTGCAAAATGAGGGGAATAAAAGCCAAAGGGGGTCCATCCTGGTGAAGAGTAGGACGATGATCACATGGTCACTATCACACAATAGTTGGAAGCGAGAAAATTGGTCTTAGCATTTTATAGGATTTGCACCCTGGTTGTCCACACTTTGGATGATTGTCAGACTGGAGTACACGCAAAGATGAGGCTGTTGTAACCTGCAATCCATATGGTGGTCACCATTCAAAATTGGCATAGACCAACAAGTTATCTGGGCAGTGGACATTTCTGTAGTGGCTGTCTCGCCCCGACCAAGTCGCGTCCTCCCCTTCACTTTCTTGGCCATCCACGTGTACTGCTGCCTTCTTTGCCTCCAGGGCCCTGTACATGTCACACAGGGTTCCCAGGCTATGGCTGAGAGGCACTGTATATTTAAGGCACCCTCCCATTAGGGGAGGTGCTCGTGCAACACATTCTGTTAGTCAGTACACCAGTCCGCTAGCTAGTTGTCAGGTCCTGTTAACCCTGTGTCCATCTCCAGTACCTGTTTTCCCATACCTATATGCCCCTGCCTTGTCCACCATTCCTGTCCATACCCATCTGTCCAGCTTGCCTCAGTCACCCGCCTATAGCCGTCTATACCTGAGTCCGTCACCTGGGGTTCAGCTGTCACAGTCCCGGTTTCTGCTCTGGGAGTACCTGGCATCCGCCTCGCGATAGGTGCTTAGTTAAACGCCTTCCACTAAAGGGTAAGCCCGGGTCCCCCTGTGGTCCAGTGGGTCCACTAACCTCACTCGCTGCCCATACACGAGCTGTTAGAATTACAGTGGCCCAGACAGGTCATAAGGTGGTGCTCACAGCCTTGGTGGATGATCTACCAGTGCCACATAATGACACCCTCAGGGGTTCATTGGAGACCCGGAGTGGTTGGGGGCAGTATGATTTACAGTTCTGGGGTGCGTTCCTCTTTAAAACTATCTTTATACGTGGCCTGATTGTGCCACTCGACTGTGTGAGCAATGAGATAACTATCTGATCTGGCTCCGGCACAGCAGTCAGAGGATGACCACACGCACTGTCTGATGGGCACGTTCCTTCCGGCCCATTTACCGTCATCTCTGTTATGAGAGAAGAGGGTTTTCTTAACCCCATAAATGCTGCATTAGTAGCAGATAATTGGAACGGACGATCATCTGATTTACAAAGCCCCGTCCTTTTGTTTTCTTGGAAGATCATGGACAATGATGAGGAATTTGGGAGAGAAGGCTTCCGGCCAAACGGGCTTCCAAATGACTGCCATGTAAGGTGCATAGGCGCTGTAACATGGCGGCCGGTATGTACCACAGAAGTGATGTAAACCTGTGTGTCCACTCTGTTACCTGTAGTGCCACGAGTCTTGTTAGGGTAGTCCAGGGACAGGTTTATGGATAGTCGGAGAGACGAGTAAGCCTGGCTACCCATATACCTCCACCCCATGTGTCTATCTCATGTGTTAAGATGGAGACTGGTTGTTTGAAGCATGGTCAGTGTGCGGAGGTTTGTGAAACCTCCAGAAGTAACCTCATAGAGCGGGATTGTGTGTACTGATCAGGGTTAGTGAGTGGAGAGGAAGATACCTCCATGGGGAAACTCCTGAGAAGGGTTATTCAAACCTGTGCAGGCGCACCATGACTTAAATGGATTGTATACCGTGTCTGTCTCCATCAGTGTGTGGAGGTTTGTGAAACTTCCAGAAGGAACCTCAAAGAGAGGGGTTGTGTGTAGTGACCTGGGTCAATGAATGGAAAGGTAGATACCTCCACGGGGAAACTCCTAAGGAAAAGGGGAATCCAAAAGTGTGTTGGCTTACCACAACTTAAATTGACTATATACCGTGTCTGTCAGTGTGTGGAGGTTTGTGAAACCTCCAGAAGGAACCTCAGAGAGAGGGGTTTTGTGTATTCACCGGGGTCAGTGAGTGGAGAGGGACATACCTCCACTGGTAAACTCCTAAGGAGACGGGGTATCCAAACCTGTGTGGGCGTACCACGACTATATACCGTGTCTGTGTCCTATGAAGGCTTGTGAGTGCGGTTTATGTGCTGTAAAATAAACCAGAGGACCTTTTTAAGTATGAAGTGGTCCTGTCAATACCTTGTGGGTAACCTCATCACAACACCTAATCTGGAGTACATAGAGTGTGGCCCCCAGTTGGGGAACCTGAAGCTCGTGGACGGCAGTGCAAAACCTCCAATGGGTCTTTAAAAGTATTGGTCTCTTCATGGGCCCCCCTGGATTCCTGGCCCCTTATAAAGGTCTAGGTATTGTCACCCTGGACAGACGGGTCTTGACCCCCGGGGCAGTCCGGCACAAGTACTAAGCACTCGATTGCGGAGGAGATGGAAAAATCAGGGCTTGACCCCTCTCTTCAAGGGCCCCATATGATTTCTACTCCATTGGTTCATTGAAATTGGGGAAAACACCAAAAAGACCCGGTAAGTCCCACCGACTCCATGCAGATAGTGCTCCTTGCCTCTCTTAAAGGGACAGGCACCGTGTAAATACATACTGGAGAGGGTCTGCTGTTTGATATGACTTTTTTTGTTGTAATATGTAATAATTTCTTTGTTCTCTTTTCAGATCTACGTGATGAATAATGTAACCTGAAAGGTGCTCACGTAGACGGGGGCGTCGGGCCATTTCCATGGTGATATGCCTGTCAAGCCCACATATTGGGCTCCGATGTTCTGCAGCTGTTATATATTTGGGCTGCTGGTAAGCGGTGTCTCATCTCCCTTTTAGTCATCCTTCCCACTTCTTGTCTGATAAATGAAACCAGGACGACGACTTCATTGTCGTCTCGGGGTAAATTTGGGATCTTCTTTGTTGATATCAAGGGTGCATTGCCTTATTTTTTCCTGAAGAGGCACTGTAGGCAAAGTGAGCATTTTGATTAATTCCCTTCTGTAATCAGTGAACCCCCCCCCCCCCCAAAGATTACACACTGCATGAGGACGGTCTATAGCTCTCCACAGAGGCACCATACCCACATAGGTGGGGGTACTGAACCGTAGGGGGTGGGAAACAGCTGGGTCGCCCCAGTATGGCCAGACTGGTTGTGAAAACCACTGCCGGTTGGGTCTCATTGTACCAGGTCCACCAGGCACTGTCTACCCACCGTGGCTGACCCCCTTTTCCATCCCATCAGTGGCATCTGCTCCCGATTCCTCAGGCTATACTGTCATATATGGCCTCTATTAGCATCTAGAAAGAATGTGTTGTCCTTGTCCTGCCCACTTGTGCCACAGGGCACTCTGTATACACACAACCATGGTGTCACGCTAGGTAATGGGAAGTACCAAGCAAGCGGTGAAAGGTAAGAGATGGGGACCCCTGCATCTAGGGAAGGGGGAGATGTGACCCCTGACCAAACCTACTGCTGCGCCCTGGGGTCCCTCACTACCCTAGATAGGTTCCGCACCTATGCCTCAAGCTGGATACCTGACCCTAGGTATCTCTAGTGCTGGTCCCTGGGGTCCCTCACCACCCTAGATAGGTTCTGCACCTATGCGCTGAGCTGGATACCTGACCCTAGGTATCTCTAGTGCTGGTCCCTGGGGTCCCTCACCACCCTAGATAGGTTCTGCACCTATGCGCCGAGCAGGATACCTGACCCTAGGTATCTCTAGTGCTGGTCCCTGGGGTCCCTCACCACCCTAGTTAGTTTCCGCACCTATGCGCCGAGCAGGATACCTGACCCTAGGTATCTCTAGTGCTGGTCCCTGGGGTCCCTCACCACCCTCGATAGGTTCTGCACCTATGCGCCGAGCAGGATAACTGACCCTAGGTATTCCTAGTGCTACATTGCGGGAACATTTAGAAAACGGGTTCTGGTGCCAGAACCAGTATTGTCCAATAGTGACAGGTCATCCCACCCAATTTGGCTCCGAGATGGCACCTGCTACAATGTGGGAACCTTTAGGAAAGGCGTTCAGGTGCCAACACCAGTGTTGTGCACCAGTGACAGGTCATCCTACCCAATTTGGCTCCAAAGTGGCACCTTCTGCAATACGGGAAAATTTAAGAAAGGGGTTCGGGCGCCGGCACGAATATTGTGCACTACTGACAGGTCATCCTACCCAATTTGGCTCCAAGGTGGCACCTGCTACAATGCAGGAACCTTTAGGAAATGGGTTCGGGTGCCAGAACCAGTATTGTCCAATAGTGACAGGTCATACTGCCCAATTTGGCTCCAAGGTGGCACCTGTTACAATGCGGGAACCTTTAGGAAAGGGGTTCGGGTTCCAGCACCAGTATTGTGCACCAGTGACAGGTCACCCTGCCCAATTTGGCTCCAAGGTGGCACCTGCTACAATGCGGGAACCTTTAGGAAAGGGGTTCGGGTGCCGGCACCAGTATCGTGTCATCCTACCCTATTTGGTTCCAACGTGGCACCTGCTACAATATGGGAACCTTTAGGAAAGGGGTTCGGGTTCCGGCACCAGTATTGTGCACCAATGACGGATCATCCTACCAAATTTGGCTCCAAGGTGGCACCTGCTACAATACGGGAACTTTTAGGGAAGGGGTTCAGGTTTCGGCACCAATATTGTGCACCAGTGACAGGTCATCCTTCTCAATTTGGCTCCAACGTGGCACCTTCTACAATTCGGGAACCTTTATTTAGGAAAGGGGTTCGAGTGCCGGCACCAGTATCTTGTCATCCTACCCAATTTGGCTCCAACGTGGCACCTGATACAATACGGGAACCTTTAGGAAAGGGTTTCGGGTGGCGGCAACAGTATTGTGCACCTGTGACAGGTCATCCTACCCAATTTGGCTCCAAGGTGGCACCTGCTACATTACGGGAACCTTTAGGAAAGGGGTTTGGGTGCCGGCACCAGTATTGTACACCAGTGACAACTCATCCTACCCAATTTGGCTCCAAGGTGGTACCTGCTACAATATGGGAACCTTTAGGAAAGGG
This sequence comes from Anomaloglossus baeobatrachus, assembly GCF_048569485.1. Taxonomy (NCBI): domain Eukaryota; kingdom Metazoa; phylum Chordata; class Amphibia; order Anura; family Aromobatidae; genus Anomaloglossus; species Anomaloglossus baeobatrachus. The sequence goes on along the minus strand of NC_134361.1, from coordinate 205,916,210 downwards.
CTTTAGGTGCAAGCACCAGTATTGTGCAACAGGGACAAGTCATCCTGCCCAATTTGGCTCCAAGGCTCGGGAACCTTTAGGAAAGGGGTTCGGGTGCCAGCACCAGTGTGTGCACCAGTGATGGGTCATTCTACCCAATTTGGCTCCAAGGTGGCACCTGCTACAATACGGGAACCTTTAGGAAAGGGATTGGGGTGCCGGCACTAGTATCGTGCACGAGTGACAGGTGGGGTGGGGTGGATGTAGCGGACAGAATATAAATGAGCCCCATGGCCGTAATTTGCTGCGTCCCCTGATCAATGAATTGTGGATCCATCAAGTGGAGCAGCGGCAGGTGTTAACCCTTTATATTGTCACGTCGTGGATGATTCTGAGCCTTTTTGTTTTTTCTTTTGTTTTTTTTTTTCCCCCATCCGATCTGAATTGACCCTGGGGCAAGACACCAGGGGTGTAGCCATCAAGGGGTTAAGGTGACAGGATGCAGCATAAGTCAATGAAGAATAAAAAAAGAAGCAAAGGACAGTATTCCAGGGAGATGGGGGGTGGGTAACGCACGCGAGAGGGGAAAATCCAGACCAGATTTTAAATGCATCTGACGTGAAATCCAACGGCAAGGAAAGAGAGTCAGATTTCACATACACAGAGAAGAAGGGGGGGAAAGAAAAAAAGGAAGAAGGAAAAGAAGGCAGGAAAGGTTTGTGGAAGCCAAAAAGCATCACTAGCCAAGGAAGGGAGAACAAAAGAAATGACACAGCGAGGTGGATAGGTAACACAAGGCATGATTGTGCGCCCAAGGGTGCTGCCACAACCGGCGGGTACCGGAGACGGACAGAAGCTGGATTTTGGGAATCGGTGCCGCAGAGGATTTAAGGACAGCGCAAGACGAGGAATTAATGCAAACGGGATAAGGCGATCAATCTGTTCCTTGCGGGGAATGATGAATTAGCAAATCAGGAGGATGGTGAACCATGGACAGAGCAGAGCCCCATCCTCTAATATGGGATTAGAGAAGATCCCATAGCCAGTCATACCGCAGTGTCTGCTCCATCGCACCTCGGATTACAAAAAAATACTGCAAGAGGGGAGGCGGATAAAGAAAAATCAAACATATGGAGATTTAGATCAAGATTTCGTCACGGCTCATCCGGCATAAGAGATATCATTGTGCAATAAGGGCACGTTCTCCCACCAATGCCTGGAGCCCCTCCATGTCTGTGCAGCCGGACCCCTCTCCTGGCATCCCCTATGGTCCGAGGGGAGAAGGTGAGCTGGCCTGCCCCCTCCACCCTCCAAACATGCAGGTAAACCGACCCCGGAGCACTGCCTACACCTATCCACCATCCAGCACCAGAGAGGAACCGGGCTCCTACGCCAAGCAATTCCAAGCCAGACGCTTCTCGTATCATATTGGGGGGGCTGCACCTGGTCCGGGCACCCCCGTACTCCAAAATGACGGTGAGTGCACAGAATATTAATGCATCATTTAAGGTTTTCTTCCATTGTATATATACACCAATATATGTGTCAAATGTTGCATTTTTTAATTCCTATGGGTTGCTCACAACACCACGTACTGGTGATGGGGGGTACTGCAGGTACATTAAAATTCACAAAAATGGTAATTGCCCTATATTGCCTTTTGGACGGTGCATTTTTTTTAAGGACGTTATGATTCTAATGATATTTCTGAAAAATGATGAACCGGTTCAGCTGGTAAGGCTGTCAGAATCGGAGCTATATGTAGGGTATAATGATAGGTACAGTATTGGTAGCCTAAATATACCCAAAAGGATGGATAAATTCCTCTTTCGAAAGAAGTGAGACCTGCCACCCTAGGTTGTGTTCAGTTGTTACCGTCATGGTGCGTATTTGTCAAGATTTTTCGAAATCGGGGCAAAATGCATCATTTTCAGGTATCCATGGGAGTAAGGGGCCTCCCGACATGTGAACACGGCCCTATTGGTGTAGCGTGCTGCATGCCAAAACAGTCTGTGTTTTACAGTCATTTGCCACTATTGTGTGGCACAGTATGTACCTGCATGGCACAGTATGTACCTGTGTGGCACAGTATCTACCTGTGTGGCATAGTATCTACCTGCAAGGCACAGTATCTACCTGCAAGGCACAGTATCTACCTGCGTGGCACAGTATCTACCTGCATGGCACAGTATCTACCTGTGTAGCACAGTATCTACTTGAGTGGCACAGTATCTACCTGTGTAGCACAGTATCTACCTGCATGGCATAGTATCTACCTGCGTGGCACAGTATCTACCTGTGTGGCACAGTATCTATCTGCGTGGCACAGTATCTACCTGTGTGGCACAGTATCTACCTGCGTGCCACTTTATCTACCTGAGTGGCACAGTATCTACCTGCAAGGCACAGTATCTACCTGAGTGGCACAGTATCTACCTGCAAGGCACAGTATCTACCTGTGTGGCACAGTATCTACCTGAGTGGCACAGTATCTACCTGCAAGGCACAGTATCTACCTGCGTGGCACAGTATCTACCTGTGTGGCACAGTATCTACTTGAGTGGCACAGTAACTACATGTGTAGCACAGTATCTACCTGCATGGCACAGTATCTACCTGCATGGCACAGTATCTACCTGCAAGGCACAGTATCTACCTGTGTGGCACAGTATCTACCTGCGTGCCACTTTATCTACCTGGGTGCCACAGTATCTACCTGCGTGGCACAGTATCTACCTGGGTGCCACAGTATCTACCTGTGTGGCACATTATCTACCTGGGTGCCACAGTATCTACCTGCATTGCACAGTATATACCTGTGTAGAACAGTATCTACCTGCCTGGCACAGTATCTACCTGCGTGGCACATTATCTACCTGCAAGGCACAGTATCTACCTGCATGGTTTTTGACAGATAAAACAATTTTATTAAAACTTTTAATCTGTAAAAATACATGTGGACAAATAATTTCATCACAAAACATGCAGCAAACGATTGAAAAGTGTGAACTTATCCTTAAGGTATAGTCAGACAGAGTGGCACCGCCATGGCCACGTTGCACGTCCTCACTGTCTTTAGCCTATTTTTGTTACATTGAGGTTTAGCAAATGGATTTTATGAATTTTTTTGATGGACTTGCCAAGACCAAAAATACTAAATTCACCCATTTTACACTATGGGATGGCAAATGGGGCAGTTGAATATACATTCTGTGCATTTTTAATAGAAACCTGGACAGATCTGGGAAGGTTTCGACCTCACATAATACCATAGTGGCAGGGGCGGACATATGATTGGTGCAACCTGTGCAGCCGCACAGGGGTCCAAGGGGTAAAGGGGCCCCAGATCACCTCCCAAGTAGGTGAAATATCATTGGTGCAACCTGTGCAGCCGAACAGGGGTCCAAGAGGTGGTCCAGACCACCTAAAAGTAGGTGAAATATCATTGGTGCAACCTGTGCAGCCATACAGGGGTCCAGGAGGTAAGGGGGTCCCAGATCACCTCCAAAGTAGGTGAAATATCATTGGTGCAACCTGTGCAGCTGTACAAGGGTCCACGAGGCCAGGGGGGCCCAGATCACCTCAAAAGTAGGTGAAATAGTGCATTTTAATGAGTTATTGGACTGAAAAGGGGCCAAATACTGTTCTTGCACAGGGGCCCTTTTCTATCTGGGTCTGCCAGTACATAGTAAGATATGTGCCCTTGGTGCCAGTAATGTAATTGGCACAATCTCGGGATGGTTTCTACAGACAGGCATTGAGACCTCAAATATGCCATTGCAAGAACTAGGCAAAGTTGCTGGCCGAGATCTCCGGACGCGGTCACATTCCAGATTGCATCATGCTATTCGACAAATTATATCACATCCACCCCCAGTACAAGGATTATATGCCCAAGCTGAAAAGGAAATCCTAATAATAAATAATGGTGGCCCCACACATGCCCCGTATGACCACCCGCAGGTTATACGACCATATCCTCACTCCGGTATTTATCAGGTCAGTCTTATAATCCATTAGATCAGGCAATGATTTTGGGTGAGAAGGGAACTTTTCTTCCCCCCGCTATAGATGACAGAACACCTGCATTTCCCACATGGGCCAAATACCTTCTCCGCGTTCCAATGTAAATAATAGCGACCATCTGCAGAGGAAACGTTTCCAGCAAATCCCTGACATTTTCCAACAGCAGAAAGACCCCAGATTTCCTCAGGTCGGAAAATATTGTTTTTCTAGGGGATTATCCAAATGACATGAGCCCGCCTGGAGATGCAAGATAAAAAGGTGACACTTTAATATTGAGTCGTCCGAAATTTGTGCCCGTTTCTGGGAAGTCTGGATGATATCCAATATGACCACTGCAGCAGTTCCTTCATGGGTTGCCATCATCCTTTCCGAGACCCCTACTTGTGATGTAACCTCATTAATAAGGCTATAACCAAAGGACGTGTACAACATATTTATGATATCTTGAGTCTCTAGCGTTTGAGAAGCCTACCACTGTACTATTGTATTCTCTGAAGGGCTCAAAGAATGCTTTCTGGCCTCAAAAGTTCCGGATGAAGATAGTCCCTTTTGGCCACCAATTCCAAGACCTTTTTGTTTACGAATGTGCACCACCGATATCAACAGGTTCATGAGATAGAGGTATTCCCACCTGGATGTGTCTGATAGGACCAATATGCACAATATTTATTCGTCCCTGAATGTGACCAGGAGGGATCAATAGATCTATAAGATCCTTCAGTTGGCATAAAAGTGGTATGGATTTGGTTGGGTAAGCAGTGATTTATCCCATATAATCCTGGCAACTCTAAACCAGACTTGAAGCTCCTATGGCCCCTTATTTAGCCTCTTTACCAGGCCCTCAACCATCAGATTACATGTATAGTATTGTGTCCTTGTATATGGAAGAAGGGTCTTTGGTCCACCAGTCCTAAAGTTCTTACCAACTGTGTAGTCCATTTCTACCTCAATGCCAGTAAAGGAGCAAACGTTGTGCCCATTGTTGTCCCCATATATCCTAATCTGTGGCAGCTGTCACAAATCTCAACTGGATCTTGATGTTTTGGAGAAGATTTTGTCTTTTTTACAGTTCACACCCCTAGATATGCCACCAAGCATAGCCCTATGAGACTTTAACCTACTATGGACAGTGGTATGGATTTCTTTGGGTAGACCGTGACTTAGCCCATGTAGTCCGGGCCACTCTAAACCAGACTTGAAGCTCATAAGACCCCCTATTTAACCTCTTTACCAGGCCCCCAACAATCACATTACATGTATAGTATTGTGTGCTTGTATATGGAAGAATGGTCTTTGTTCCACCAGCCCTAAATTCAATGCCACCTGTGTAGTCTATTTCTACGTCAATGCCAGTGGAGGAGAAAACGTTGTGCCCATTGTTGTCCCCATAAATTCCTAATCTGTGGCAGCTGTCACAAATCTCAACTGGATCTTGATGTTTTGTAGAAGATTTTGTCTTCTTAAAGTTCACACCCCTATATATGCCACCGAGCATAGCCCTATGAGACCCTTACCTGCCATAGACAGCGGTATGGATTTGTTTGAGTAGACGGTGACTTAACCCATTTAATCCGGGCAACTGTAAACCGGATTTGAAGCTCCTATGACCCCCTATTTAACCTCTTTACCAGTCCCATAGTATTGTGTACTCGTATATGGAAGAAGGGTCTTTGGTCCACTAGCCCTAAAGTTGATGCCACCTGTGTAGTCCATTTCTACCTCAATGCCAGTAGAGGAGCAAACGCCCATTGTTGTCCCCATAAAGTCCTAATCTGAAGCAGCTGTCACAAATCTCAACTGGATCTTGAAGTTTTGGAGAAGATTTTGTCTTCTTAAAGGTCACAACCCTAAATATATCACCGAGCATGAGATCTTTACCTACTATGGACAGTGGTACATTCACTTTCACTTTATACTATTGGGATTTCCTCCTTTAATTAAATATAAAGGTTTTCACACAAGAACCATCCAGCGACAATCAATATTGTGTCGTAAGCTGCCATCTCATCAGCTATCATCTTTTCTGGCCACATCTGTTTCCTTGCTTTTACTATAATTGCCTTCTATCCTGCACCCCGGGGTATTCACGTTGCCCCCACGTCAATCTGTAGGCTTGCGGCTTGTGATATCTGTGCAATCTACGGTGAGTTGCTGTATAAATACGTGACAAGTCATCTGTGTCAAGGAGACGGTCCTCGTTCAGAGCTGCATTGTTCAGGCCGCGCCGTGTTTATACAGCGTGGGCTGGAAACATCTGGACAAGGAGTCAGCAAACCCGCTGGAGTAAGGATTTCTGGTCTCTTGTGGTCTACGCCAAGCCCAGACACTGCAGGAAGATGTGGCAGCTCTCCACCGAGCCGGCCTGTGGGTGAGACGTCTCTTTCAGTAACTTTTAGGACCAGGATTTGACGTCAAGAAACAAGGCCGTTTCTGTACGTGTCTTATGTGGCTATTAACTGAAGGCGTTTTACTGATTTCCGAGTCTGGTTTCTTTAACACCTAGTGGTCAGGGAAAGCTGCGTGTGGCCAAATGAATGGTCAACCATGTAACATCTGGTCACTTTGGCTAAAAGAGTAGACTTTCGAGTGAAGGATTCCCCTCGATGATGCCCCAAAGCCTTCAAGGTCCTAATGGAACAACACCTTTACAGAAGCTGTACAGCATATTAACAAAAAAGTAAAGCTGACCATACCCATGAGACAACGGTTGGTCAAACATTCATTCAATAAACAGCTATCTCTAAAGCCTTCCAGATACACGAGTGGTCAACTTGGTAGAGCTTTCATGTGTTTTCAAAGCGGAGAGCCGCTGGCAATGGCTTATCTCCCCCGAACCCAAGAGGATTGGGTGGTGGAACTCGAACTGCTCAAACCTTCTCTCTTCCGAAAGGTAGGGAGGCCTCCATGCATATCAGATGGTCAGCTGGTTTCCATGAAAATGGGATTTGGGCAGACTTTCATCCCATTTTGATACCTAGTTCTCATCTCTGCTTCCAAATTCAAGCTAGTGCACACAGTGTCTGCACCTACTGTTGGGTATATACGCTCTTGGGGTATACACACAACAGTGGGCTCCGTCTGGATGGATGCCATCACTTCTGTCCAAAATAGGGACCCATTGCAAAAAACCTATATCATACAGAGCTTTAAGTACACAGCCCTAAAAAATAATTGTCATCCTCTGGACAACCCTTTAACGGTAGAAGGGTTCTCCCTACACTTGTGACAATCCTTAATTCTCAGGAGACTCCCCCAGGTTTGCGACCTGTGTGGAGAAAACCTGGCAGTAGGTGTTTTGGGGGGGGTTTCAGCAGCACTGCCACAGGTGAAATCGATCATTGCGTGGTGATCATTCAATTCATCGAGATGCCTGTATAAGATGATCAAACTTGACTATCTAGAAAAAGTAAAAGTTCTATGAAGGCTTCTGGAGGATCAGAGGGATCATTAACGACCCTCTAGGGCAAGAGACCACTCTTTAGGTTGACAGAGATAATGATCCAAAATCGGGTTTTCAAGATGGTAGATGTGGACCAACTGCACCAAGGGGCCTGGCTTACCTTGGAGAGGCATAACTAAGCGACTGCCTCGTCTTCACTAAAGCCTCTGATGGTGAGGTTAGGCTTGTGCTGGAAGGTAGCCAGGTACTCCTCAGGGCAGTCCCCGGTTCTGTGGCAGCTAAGCCCAGGGATCAGTAAAGCAGATACAGACTGGATACAGGCAAGACAGCTTGAACAGACTGGCAGGCAGGTACTGGCAGGACTTTTGGTACAGACTGGACGGCACAAACTGGCTAGACAGCTGGTAAAGACTGGACCAGAGGTACTGGCTGAACGACTGCTACAGACTTGGACGGCAGTTACAGACTGGATGGCAATGACTGGTTGGACAGCTGGTGCAGACTGGTACAAGAATACAGGACGGGAACGGACATTGGAACTCAGGTACAGAAACACAGGATAGGTACACAGGACAAGCACAGGTTATCGGGGACCTGAAAACTAGCAAAATTCAGCAGAATGCATACATTGCTCAGGCACCTCCCCAATGTGGAGAGTGCCTTAATTACCATAGGCTGAGAGGCACTTCCAGACTAAGAGCGCTACCCAATTAAGAAGAGGGTTCGTGCCCTAAGCACATTCCTGGGAGTGGCTTGTGCAGGCCCCGGAAGCAGGCAGTTGGAGATACCGCAGAGCGACCTGGATAGTGAGTGCGTCGGTGACCCTGCCGGGTGAAGGAATCGAGAAAGCACAGGGACACTGGCACCAGCATTGCACGGATTAATTAAAATGTGTTTTCCAAATTGGACAGGCCCTTTTACTTTTCATTCAGTTGCTTCTTAGTACTAATAACATCGCTTTGGAGACAGTTTTTAAAGAAGTTTTCCAATAAAACGTTTTTTAGCTTCGCTGGAGCAGCGGAGGGTGACACTGATTATATTGATTTACCTAAAGCAAGTCAATGGGGATAAAAACAAAATAAATAAAAGGCTAATGGAAAAGCCCTTTAAGTACAGTATATTTTTGGATTGTGGTCGAAATTAGGAAGGAAACCAATGCAAAACTCAGGAAGATTATACAGAACTCCCTGCAGTGCTGACTACTAAGAACCCAACCGCCCACATAAGAGCACGAGCGGTCACACAGGGAGGCAGCCGCAGCCTGAACGAGCATCAGTCGCATCTTCCATTTCAGAATATCTGTAAAATACCTTTTGGAGAAAAATATGTCAGTAATAGAGCAAAACCTATCAGATACATCTGGAATCCCAATGCTGAAATTATATTGACGCAAGGAGATTGCTGCAGGCATCACCGACTGTCATGGCGGCGTCAGGATCTGTGCAAACTACAGATATTTGTACTCTGCCTGCTAACTTCTCTGATGTCTGTGATCAGCGTAGGAAGACTTGGGCGTTGACCCACAGGATTGTAGTTCATAGGCAGGCTAGCAATACTTAATCTCTGCTGGTCTGCTTGTTAATCTCCTTTGGTCACATGCTGTGGGAGAGCCAGTCATATTCACTCCCCTCCTATATATGCTGGCTTGGACACTTCCATTGGTGCCAGCTATAGTTTATCTATACTAGTATAGAGAGGTGGTTGTTGTGCATTATTGCTGTGAGCAGTTGTCGTGTTAACCCTTGTTGTCCTTTTGTTGCTGCCTAGCTTCACTTGATTTTCTCTTTAGTTTCTTACTGTTTGTTCCTGTTAGTTTGTAGTGTGTTTCAGTTTCTCTTTTTCCCTGTCTACATCTGTTTCCATCAAACTCCTGCCCCTAGTGTGATATTAACTTCTGTTGTCCTTTTGTTGCTGCCTAGCTTCACTTGATTTTCTCTTTAGTTTCTTACTGTTTGTTCCTGTTAGTTTATAGTATGTTTCAATTTCTCTTTTTCCCTGTCTGTCTACATCTGTTTCCATCAAACTCCTGCCTTCCCTAGTGTGATGTTAACCTTTGTTGTCCCTTTGTTGCTGCCTTCCTACTCTTGATTTTATTTTCAGTTTCTCACTGTTTGTTCCTGTTAGTTTGTAGTGTGTTTCAGTTTCTCTTTTTCCCTGTCTGTCTACATCTGTTTCCATCAAAGTCCTGCCCCTAGTGTGATGTTAACTTTTGTTGTCCTTTTGTTGCTGTCTAGCTTCCCTTGCTTTTCTCTTTAGTTTCTTACTGTTTGTTCCTGTGAGTTTGCAGTGTGTCTGTGTTTCTCTTTTTTCCTGTCTGTCTACATCTGTGTTTCCATCAAACTCCTGCCCCTAGTGTGATGTTAACCTTTGTTGTCCTTTTGTTGCTTCTTTCCTTCTCTTGATTTTCTCTTTAGTTTCTGTTGTGAATGTCAGTTTTGCTTTGGCTGCTGTGGGGCTCCCTCTTGTGGCCAGGAATGGTTTGGTCAGAGACCAGGTGTGTTGAGCTATGGGCATTTCCATTGCTAACTCTCTGCCTATTTAAACCCTGATCTGATAGCAGGCTATGCCGGATGTCAGTTGTTCCTTGTTCACCAGCCTGCTTCATCCTGCTCCAGATCACATCTACCTCAGATAAGTGCTTTGCTCTTTATTTGTTGTTTGGTTCTTTTACTCTTATCTGAGTTTGTCATTTACTGTGGTTGTTTTCAGTTTATTTGCATGCAAGGATCTTCCCTCTCAGTTGCTTAGCTGGGAAGCTCCCTGCAGCTATGTTTTGGAGTATTGCTCCTATAAGTCCATGTGTTTGTTGCTCCTTGTATTTTTAATGGTTCCTGCTTTCTGTTCATTGGTATCACAAGAGCGCCTGGTATAGGACGGAGTTCAGATCTAGTGATCTGAGGGCCTTTTTGTACTATCAGGTTTTTGGATTTTTGTAGGGTTTTTCTCTGGCCACCATCAGTCCCTTACCTATCCTGTCCTATTTAGTCAGTAGGGCCTCACCTTTTGCTAATCCTATCATCTATCTGTGTATTGTGTTTTCCTATATCCCCGCAGTCTTTGAATGTGGGGGGCTTGCTACTCTTTATCTATTTTCTGAGGCAGAGAGTTATTCATCTTTCCTTCCTTTAGGATAGTTAGTTCTCCGGCTGGGTTCGCGGTGCACAGGATGTTAGTTCACCCCTCGGCTACTTCTAGTGTTGATGGTTAGTAAGGGGATGGCGGCCAGATTAGTTGCCAATGCTCTTGTCACCTTTTACCAGTGATTTATGGTGGTCTTCCATGGTTCTGGATCATAACACGTTTCTTATTGTTTGTTCCTGTGAGTTTGCAGTGTGTCTGAGTTTCTCTTCTTCCCTTTCTGTGTACATCTGTGTTTCCATCAACTGCCCCTAGTGTGATGTTAACCTTTATTGTCCTTTTGTTGCTGCCTTCCTTCTCTTGCTTTTCTCTTTAGTTTCTTACTGTTGTTCCTGTGAGTTTGTAGTGTGTCTGAGTTTCTCTTTTTCCCTGTCTGTCTACATCTGTGTTTCCATCAAATGCCCCTAGTGTGATGTTAACCTTTATTGTCCTTTTGTTGCTTCCTTCCTTCTCTTGCTTTTCTCTTTAGTTTCTTACTGTTGTTCCTGTGAGTTTGTAGTGTGTCTGAGTTTCTCTTTTTCCCTGTCTGTCTATATCTGTGTTTCCATCAAACTCCTGCCCCTAGTGTGATGGAAACATCATACTAAGGGCAGGAGTGTGATGGAAATACAGATGTGGGGGTGAACAGATTAGCTGGTCAGGATAACAGCCAGGCACAAGACTCAGGGCTCTCCACCATTAGGGGTAATACTGAGGACAGGGATAGAGGGAGAGTATAGGAGTCCCCTGTCCCTCGCTATCCTGCAGTCACATCGAGAACAGTATTACAGCTGGAGATAATACAAAGCGGCACTGCAGTAGTGCGCCGAGTCTATATCCCTGTTTAGACCTAGTTATAGTCATATTTCTCACATCTCCTATGCCTATTATGCAGTGTCTATAGCCGGGCACAGTAGTAAAGCTTCCATTCATATGATTTCAGATGATTAAAGGAGCACGTGCTGGCACGGGCAGAGCCGGGCAGGCGGCCGTGTGTAGTGTGCTCGCTGACGCGCACATATCCACGAGCTGCCCTGTAATTTTCGCCTTCTATTTTGGGAACGTATGCTTTCTCCCCCCTCAGGGGAACGATTTGGCTTTCATTTATTTGCTTTGATTTTAAAGCCTCAGCAGCCAAGGCTGAAATAGAGGAGACGCGATTATACGAAGAATCGCCACGCTGTGTTCCCGTAAATAGCAGCGATTTTGTGTCTTTTTGGTGCAAGGACATTCTTAGCCTCTCCTGCTGTGGGGCTCAGATTGATCTCCGAAACGATGAGGCTGAGGCCCCCGTTTTAAAGAAATCGCACTCTTAATTGAATACCATGCTGTATGGATTGCATCAGATATATGTCCCAGCTCTCGGGAACCTGGCCCAGTCTTGGCGAAGTGGCTGTTCTCTCCATTCACTTGTATAGAAGTTCTGGTTGGGCTTCTTTTTTTTTCAAAACTCCCATAGAAGTCAATGGTGCTGCATGAAACGAAGTCATGCTTGTGTCTCTCTCTCCATTCACTTCAATGGCGGTTTCACTTGTCCGCTTTTTTCAGAACTCCCATAGAAGCGGTCCGATTACAGGTACCTGCACCAATTGGTTGACTGGCTGGACGCCGCTCCATCTATTCACTATGGCGTTGCTGGAAAAAAAACTGTGCACAAAGCTTAGCAGCTCCATGAGGACGAATGGAGCGGCAGACAAGCATGGGCACCGCCGCTCCATTCTAATGCCAATGGGTACTGATACTGCAACATTATAGCATCCACAAGGATCTTCCAAACCAGGGGTATAACTGATACAAGGGCATATGTCCCAGGTGGTGGGTGTCAGGAGCCCGGCCTACAAGGGCGATGGATACAGCAAACTGTCGGGTATTCCTAGCACATTTATGGCATTTCCATAGGGTGATATATGTCCCAGTTCTCGAGAAAATGGCCCAGTTTTGGCGAGGTGGCTGCACATTGGGCGGCTCTCTCCATTCACTTCTATAGACGTTCTGGTTAGGCTTCTTTTTTTTCAAAACTCTCATAGAAGTCAATGTAGCTTCACGAAATGGGGTCATGCGTCGCTCTCTCCATTCACGTCAATGGGGGTTTCACTTGTCTGTTTTTTTCAGAACTCCCATAGAAACGGTCCGATAACAGGGACCTGCACCAATCAGTTGACTGCCTGGATGCAAGTTCATCTATTCACTATGGTGTTGCTGGAAAAAACTGTGCTGAAAGCTTAGCAGCCCCATGGGGATGAATGGAGCGGCAGACGAGCATGGGCACCGCTGCTCCATTCTAAAAGTGCTACGTTCTGCCGACGGGTGCGGGTCCCTGCGCTCAAATTCCCACCGATTATTAAGATACCTTCTATCGCATGGATAGATGATAACATGGTTTTACATGACAACCCCTCTAATGGAGAGCGATGCGATTGTTCACTGACAGGAACACAAACTGAGGGCCATGTTCTCGAGACACAAGGGTGAGACCTGCATCTATCAGGTATTTATGGTAACTCATGTGGATATACCATAACTTTCTGGTACGGGAATACCCCTTTAAGGAAAGCCTAGTCATGGCTCTGCCATAACTGTCTGATATGGGAATACCCCTTTAAGGAAAACCTAGTCATGTCTCTGCCATAACTGTCTGATATGGGAATACCTCTTTAAGGAAAATCTAGTCATGACTCTGCCATAACTGTCTGATATAGTAATACCTCTTTAAGGAAAACCTAGTCATTGCTCTTCCTATACCTGTGACCAGTGTGGGCCTGAAGCAGAAGGGGCTCGTTCCCTTTGCTATTAGAGGGCCATATTGATGCAGGACTTGTAACAAGATGGTGGAGAAATGGGCTTAAGGATCATGGTAGGGGGTAGTAAACGTCTAGGACATAAGAGCCTGACAGTTAAGCGTTTCCCTGTATGGGGGAGTCGGGCTGACCGCTATCACTTGTGTATGAGGGGCTTCATGGGCCTAGTCTGCTGGTCAGGATAGGCCTGGTGGCCATCGTTAGGGGCATACATTTGTGCCACTCATAACCGCAGTGACATATTCGTCCAGTCTGGCACATATTCCCCATGTATCTTACTAGCAGATAAGCACGGAGCCCCCCTCATTAGTTTTCTAGGAGATGTGTGTAAACCCGCCAGCACTTGCTCTGTCATTTACTTACCATGGTTTCCATGGAAACTGAGGAGAAAGCTCCAGGATTTCTATCGACTCAAGGCCGCGATCCCAAATATCTGCCACCAGGATTTATGAGATGTCATGGAGGATGTCACTGGCGGTCTCAATTAGACAGACAGTGCTCTATATAATGATGTCCATATAGCAAGGAGAGCGCACATATATGTACAGTGCTGGCCATGCAGAGCGCACTACTCCAGCAAGCACATCCCATTATTTGGGGGGTTATAATTGCGGTATTATGTAGAAATATGACAATACTGTGCGAATGTTTCAAGGGAGTATTTTTAGGTTACTGCATGTTATTGATATGCTGTGTATGGCGGTATTATTTTGTCACTATATGGAAGTATTATGTGGTCAATATATGCAATATTATGTGAACACTATACTTTTTGTGATTGTATAGAGGTATTATTATTATCATTATTATTATAACATTGTATAGTGGTATTAATATTATCATTATTATTATTACTTTTTGTTGAATTACAATGACTGATAACACATCTATATGAAGAAGATAACTCAGGATCCATCAATCCTAATAGCAAATGTCACAGCTCACCTCCTCCTCCTGTATAATGAGTGATAACACCTCTATATACAGTAGATAACACAGGATCTACCATTCACAATAGATGATGTCATAGCTCACCTCCTCCTCCTGTATAATGAGTGATAACACCTCCATATACAGTGGATAACAAAGGATCTACCATTCACAATAGATGATGTCACAGCTCACCTGCTCCTTCTGTACAATAACTGATAGCACCTCTATATACGAGCAAATAACATAGGATCCTGTTATGAACTGGTAACCGTGGACGATCACAAAAAATCCTATTAATCAGGAAAAAACAATAACCACAAGAGTAGTTGGAAACTAAGCTAACCGCAATCCCCTATCTATCGGACAACACTAGAAGTAGTAGTGGGATGTTCCTAACACACCTAGACACCTCGTCGCTGCTGGAGAAACGTGCTACACCTCAAAGATAGAAATGAGGAATCCTAACTTGCCTCGGAGCAGTCCCCAAAGGAATAGCAAGCCCCCAACATGTAACAATAGTGATGTAAGAAAACACAATACACAGATAGAAAATATAGATTAGAAAAAAGTGAGATCCGACTTACTAGATACAACAGGACAGGAAAGATAACTGATTGCAGCCAGAAAAAAACCCTGCAAAAAATACCAAACTCCTGATGAAAAAAAAATCCCTAAGACCACACGGTCTTTCCCCCGCTATATTAGATACCCTTGTGCCAGACACTTTAAAAAGAGCTGCAGATATAATGGGAAGGAACAAAATCACAGAACAAACAATATTCTAAAGTGCAAAGAATCAAAATCAGAACAGGGAAAAACTCCCTTTCTTGCTGGATGAACTGCCCACCAGAGGGAGCTGCACACTAGCACCCACTTGGATGATATTCACAACAGGATCCACTATGCACAATAGGTGATATCATAGCTCACCTCCTCCCCCTCCTGTAGAATGACTGATAACACCTCTATATACAGCTGATAACACAGACTCTACCATTCAGAAAAGGTGATTTCACAGCTCACCTCCTCCCTCTCCTGTACAATGACTGATAACACCTCTATATCAAGTAGATAACACAAGAGACAGGACCCATTACTAGGTGATGTTGTGCCGGCCCTGCAGCGGTTGAATCGCTTGAATCCGGGGGTTGCTGTGGCTTGAGGGTCTCTGGACCCGGGGGCTCACGGCCACTTCAAATATAAAGGGGGTATTTACAGGGGATAAGAGTTTGTGACGACACCCGTGGTTCGCGGTAAGGGGAGTACCGCCGCTGCCGATGGGAGTACCCAGGGGGAGATGGAGTGGGGCAGCCAGATGACGTTCCCTCCATGGGTAGGGGATGCCCCGACACTCTGGATGATGGAGGTGTAGGGGAGCATAGTGCAGGTTGGACGCAGGGGAGGACAGCATACTCACTCAGGCAGTGTTGGTAGTGATATGACCACAATGCAGACTCTGACACAGAAGTAAACCAAGTCTCTGGGTGCCGCTGCCACTTCAGGGGAGCCCGTCCGGGAGTTCGCTCCCTTTGGTTTTGCTGATGGTCTGTACATTGCTTCCATGCACTGTATTTTAGATGTTCTGAGTGACCCCTCTGCTTGAAGCTGTCGGGGTCCCGCCCCCCACTGTTAAGTAGGGGAGCTGTGCTCTCGATGGCTGACACTTGGGATTTCTGTAGGCCGCATAAGTTGGAAAGCCCTATACCCCTCTTTGTGTTGATGCATTCGATCTCTGAGCTCTTGGGGAAAGTTCATGAAGAGACTATCCTCCACAGGTTAATTATCAGGTTGCGTGAAGCTACTCCCTGATCTAGGATCCAGTACCCCGCCGTGCTCGGTACCGGTTTGGTTACTAGGTACTTCGGTGCAGACCGTTCCCCAAAACTATGCATGGCACCTTTCTCCAATACCCTGCAACCGAGTCTCCGACTCCTTCAGTCCCAGACCACCATCCGCAGCGTAGTCAAAAGGAGCCTCAACTTCCAGCTCCTCACTCTTTGGGAGCTACTACTGCACTTCTCTCGGAAGCTGCTACTCCCAGCTCCTCACTGTCTTGGAGCTACTTCTGTTCTCACTCTAAGCTCTGCTCTCCACTTCCTCTCTCTGACT
Source organism: Anomaloglossus baeobatrachus (assembly GCF_048569485.1). Lineage (NCBI taxonomy): Eukaryota > Metazoa > Chordata > Amphibia > Anura > Aromobatidae > Anomaloglossus > Anomaloglossus baeobatrachus. Next base: position 205,899,848 of record NC_134361.1, on the reverse strand, counting down.
TCCTCCCTCCCACCAGTCTGCCTGACCCCTAGGCGAGTGGCCCTGTTCCAGCTAGACCACCCACTGGAGTGCCTGACAGAGTGTGGTGTGAGGTGTGACTAGGATTTGCATGCTGATGGAGCAATACCAATGGTTGGGATCCCAGAACCATGGGGGGTTGAGTCCTGCACCAGAAGGAAAGGAGTGCAGTACCCTGTGACACCCTGACTAGTTCAGGGGTGTCACATTCCCCCTTGGTTAAACGTAGCTTGTCCCTGAGCTACAGGACACCCAGAGGTTTATTTTGTTTTAACTGAAAGAGAAAAAAGGTAACATTTTTAATTTAAGAATTTCTCATCCCACACAGGGGAGGCACATCACGTAAACGTTGCATAAAACTCTCAGAGTTCACATTCATAAGAACCATGGGAACGCTACCGGTTGTAGCAGTAGTCGGTGCGTAGCCTCTTCCTGCAACAGTCCATTCCTATTGTCACTCTCCCTTCAACTTACCACCCAAACAACCTGTATCCCCCGGTTCCTTGTGACGGCATTGAAGTCCTGGAGGTGTAAAAGACGACTCTGGTGGGCACACGAGGCGCAACTATATACAATACCACAAGTTCGAGCTGGCTGCTACCAGTCCCGCAGCCATGGTCCATGTTAATTAGCAAAAAAATGAAACAGGGTCCATGCACTAGGTGCAAACTGCAAATCAGGTGAGGTACTCAGGTAATTGGCATTTTTCAAGTATGGGTAATCAATCAACATTTTCAACATTTCACATCAACATTAGCAGCATAGAAACCTAAACTTTATACATAGGGTAGCCGGGTTCCGCTACCATTAATGCTGGTAATTTATCGTGGAGGCTGGCATGACCTTTTCATCAATTATAACATACCAGCCCCGTTCTCCACAGTGTCGACAATAAGACACCATGTCTCCTGGCTCTAGGTTGCGGCCCGGGGGTCCCTTTCGGAGGTGGTCCTCCACGCCTCTCTGGGAGACGAACACCCCAGCCGTGAGGCCCGCTTCCACAATAAACCCCCATCCTTTAACGGGGTCGAATCGCTCCACGCGGCCCTCTGACCCGGTAGGTGGCGTTCCTCAGGTGCTGTTTCTCTTTGTTAGTTCTGGCAGCAATCTCCCACTGTCTCTGCTGGTGATCCCTAGATGCAGCCGTTGCTGCTCTCTTTCCCAGTAGGGGGCGTCGGCGTCCGGCCTCGCCTCCCTTACGGGAACAGGTTGCAAATGGACTCCTGCGGCCTCTATATACAGTAGCTAATACAGGGCCCACCAGTAATAAGTTATGTCACAGCTCACCTGCTCCTCCCCCTGTACAGTGACAGACAACACCTCTATATTCAGCATTGAATGGCAGCATTGTTTAAGTATTGTGGCAGTACTATAAGGACACTATGGTAGTAATATTTGTACACTGTATGGCGTTACTAATTACAGATTATTTGGCAGTAATAATTTATTTTCTATAAAACTGACAATAAGGCTATGTGTCCACGGTAGAATGTTGCTGCGGATTTTTCTGCATGAAAATCCGCGACTTTCGCGGCAAATCCGCACCTTTTTTTTGCCGTGGATTTACCGCGGATTTACCGCGGAATTGCCGCGGATTTTGATGCGGATTTTTTTTTTTCCCCATTCTACAGCCAAAATCCGGATCAAAATCCGCAACAATAATTGACATGCTGCAGATTTTTCCGGATCAAAATCCGCGGCAAATCCGCCACGGAAAAATCCGCAGCATGGACACAGCATTTCCAAAATGCCATTGAAATGGCTTGGAAGTGCCGCTGCTGCAGATTTTCGGAAAATCCGCGGCTTTTCCGCGAGAAATCCGCGGCAAAATCCGCGCATTTTCCGCAGCGTGGGCACATAGCCTAAGGGGTACTTTGCGCACTACGACATCGCAGCTGCGATGTCAATGGGGTCAAATCGAGAGTGACGCACATCCGGCGTCGCAGTCGATATCGTAGTGTGTAAATCCTTTTTGATACGATTAACGAGCGCAAAAACGTCGAAATCGTATCATCGGTGTAGCCTCGGTCATTTCCATAATTTCGGAAGAACCGATGTTACGATGTTGTTCCTCGCTCCTGCGGCAGCGCACATCGCTGTGTGTGAAGCCGCAGGAGCGAGGAACATCTCCTGCCTGCGTCCTGCGGCTCACGCTGGCTATGCGGAAGGAAGGAGGTGGGCTGGATGTTTATGTCCCGCTCATCTCCGCCCCTCCGCTTCTATTGGCCGCCTGCCGTGTGACGTCGCTATGACACCGCACAACCCGCCCCCTTAATAAGGAGGCGGTTCGCCGGCCAGAGCGACGTCGCAGGGCAGGTGAGTGCATGTGAAGCTGCCGTAGCGATAATGTTCGCAACGCCGGCTATCACCATGATATCGCTTCTGCGACGGGGGCGGGGACTATCGCGCTCGGCATCGCAGCATCGGCTTGCGATGTCGTAGTGTGCAAAGCCCGCCTAACAGTGATACTTAGGACCCTCATTTTCCTATGGTATTGGGTAAGGCTAGTTTCACACTTGCGTTGTGCGGCAACGCATCCATCGCATTGCTTTGTGTGACGGATGTAACAGATGCGTTGCATATAGTGGCACTACTGATGTGACGGATCTTGCAAAACAATGGAATCCTTTGTAGCTTTTTTTCAACAATTTACTCAATTGAGCATGCGCAGTTGTGTAAAGATGGATCCGTCACAGGAATCCATCAAATGACGGATTCCGCCAGATTCCGCCACCATAGGCCTCCATTATAAAAATGACGGACGCTGACGGAATCCAACACATTGCGTTTTTTTGACGCTCTGGGAAGCGCAGAAAAACGCTACATGCTGCGTTCTTTCCGCCCCCAGGCGGATGCAACGCAGCGTCGGCCGGCGGATGCCACACAGGACCATCAGTCGCAATGCGTCGTCCATACAAGTCTATGGGAAGCAGCGGAATCCGTTAACGGATTGCGCTGTTTTCCAAAATGCACATTTTTAAAGGGAGCGGTCATCACACTATTACATATTGGGTTAGCACTTTACTGGTATTTGGCGGTAGAACGTATTAAATCATTATTAGATAACGGCACATAACCGCTGCAAATTTCACTTTCCCACAGTATAACAAAGGAGTAAAATCTGTGTATGTGACAATCAGATAAGCTGTGGGGCTGTGTATGGTGAATATCAATCTGATCCTGCCAGATACGGCAGATACCACATTATTTTACAGTTTGTTTCATCTCCAGATAAAAGACAATGGAGCAGTTGCCTTTGTCAGATTAAAGGAAGTCAGGCTCCGGCTCCGCGCAGCAGATGCGCAGGGATTTAACTACTTCTACGCTTGACAATGCGGAAGGAACTTCTGCAATAATTGGTCGTGATCAAACAAGCACAGCTTTACTAGACATACCAACAATGCGTTAGCGGAGATATGAGAGATACCGCTAAAGATGAGCCCCATAACTTCCCCATCTGTAGAGGTGACCCCTATAGAGGAGTCCCCATAATTAAATTACCCCTCACTGGGACTTAAACTACGGTTAATCTATAGACGTGACCCCTAATTTACAGATGGACTTCCATAACTGTGTGTGACACCATACATGCCTCAACCTAAGGAGCAACCTGCTGATCAGCTGATAGCTGGGGTGGGTTTTCATACCTGTCCGTCCTCCCCCTATCTGTTAAATATGCTAATTCTATTATAGAATCGTTTTACTAAGTGACTAAAAGGATCTTGTGCTGATGTCATACCCATGTGACTAGAAGGGGCGGGGCCTCAGCCAACATAGCTGATACCAGGAAGCAACATTATTTTTCTGTTGGCTGAGGTCCCGCCACTTCTGGTCACATGGGTATGACATCAGCACAGGTCCTTCTAGTCACTTAGTAAAACGATTCTATAATAGAATTAGCATAAATAACAGATAGGAGGAGGAACAACAGACAGGGGGGCGGGAATCACTATGAATCCCCAGCTATCAGCTGATCGGCAGCTTCTATCATTCAAAAAGCTGCTCATTTTACAAACTTTACTTGCTTGTGTTTCAAAACCTATACATCCTAGCTGACAACTAAAGGTATATATAGAATCAGCCTGATAGTGCCAGTATAGCACTGGCTTTAGGTTATATAGGAAAATCTTTGTGATTGGTGCACTTTAATAGTGCCATAGATGTGCCCCCCATAAGTGCCTTATCCACAGATGATCTCCCAAAGTGCCCTCGCACAGATGTGCCCTTGTTAAGGCCTTATTCACACGTGAGGCCCAAAAATGCCCATCCACATCTATAAATGCATCATAAGTGCCTAAACCACAAATGAGTTAGGGGCCATAACTTCTTCATTCATTGGGGTGACCTATTTAGTGCCTCGGCCACATGTGAGCCCCTATAGCTGCTTCATCCATATATGTGACCCCATAAGTGCCAAAGCCACATGTCATCCCCCCATAACTTTCTCATCCATAGGTTTGACACCATAAGTACCAAAGCCACATATCAACCCCCCATAACTGTCTCATCCCTAGGTGTCAAAACTACAGTTCCCTTAACTGCTTCTTGCATTGGTGAGACCCAATAAGTGCAGTGCACAGTCACAGGTGAGCCCTATAAATGTCTCATCCACAGGTGTACCCTTCTAAGTGCCTCGTGATGTGCCTGCATAAGTGTCTTATCATAGGTGAACCCCAAAATTGGCCATCCACAGATGGGGACCCTCAAGTGATTCATCTATAACTTTTCTGCCCCCTCAAGTGCCTCATCTAAAACTATGGAAAAGTGTTCAAGAGCCTCAGCTTTAAATGTTCTACCTTAAAGGGGTTGGGTGGTAAATAATGTAGATGGCACAAGATTGGTGATAACGGTATGATCAATGGAGATCCGATCGTTTGATCCCCCACAAGGTTCACAAGACCAGTGGGAATAAAACGGTAGTGAGCATGTGCGGCCACTGTTCTATTCTCTGATTGCACATGCTCAGTTCCACTGTTCTATTCTCTGGTCACACATACTCAGTACCACTGTTGTATTGTTTGGTTGCACATGCTCAGTACCACTGTTCTATTCTCTGGCTGCACATGCTCAGTACCACTGGTCTATTCTCTGGTTGCACATGCTCAGTACCACTGTTCTAGTCTCTGGTCGCACATGCTCAGTACCATAAAAATAATAATAATATTTTTTCACTTATATAGCGCCATTCATTCCATAGCGCTTTACATACATTGGCAACACTGTCCCCATTGGGGCTCACAATCTAAGGTCCCTATCTGTATGTCTTTGGAGTGTGGGAGGAAACCAGAGTACCTAGAGGAAACCCACACAAACACGGGGAGAACATACAATCTCTTTGCAGATGTTGTCCTTGGTGGGATTTGAACCCAGCACCCCAGTACTGCAAGACTGTAGTGCTAACCACTGAGCCACCGTACCACTGTTCTATTCTCTGGTCTCACATGGTCGGTACCACTGTTCTATTCTCTGGTTGCACATGCTCAGTACCACTGTTCTATTCTCTGGTCACACATGCTTAGTAACCAGTGTTCTATTCTCTGGTCGCACCTGCTCAGTACCACTGTTCTATTCTCTGGTCGCACATGCTCAGTACCACTGTTCTATTCTCTGGTCGCACATGCTTAGTAACCAGTGTTCTATTCTCTGGTCGCACATGCTCAGTACCACTGTTCTATTCTCTGGTCGCACATGCTCAGTACCACTGTTCTAGTCTCCGGTCGCACATGCTCAGTAACCAGTGTTCTATTCTCTAGTCGCACATGCTCAGTACCACTGTTCTAGTCTCTGGTCGCATATGCTCAGTACCACTGTTCTATTCTGCGGTCGCACATACTCAGTACCACTGTTCTAGTCTCTGGTTGCACATGCTCAGTACCACTGTTCTATTCTCTGGTCGCACATGCTCAGTACCACTGTTCTATTCTCTAGTTGCACATGCTCAGTATTATTGCACTGACACAAGTGACTCTTGTGACCCAATTTTAGGGATTTTGGAGGTCTCTGCAACCAAACTTCCAGCAATTACATATTTATCATCTATGCTATAGTTTCTCTCCAAGGTATGTGTACCAGTTATCCGAGCCCCTTCTTTAAGCACATGCTAGGAGGATAGCCCAATATGCCTATGTGGCTTCCAGCAATCAGTCATACTGGAGGATACTGGTGGGGGACAAAGTACTTATGTTACAGTGGATATGGTTTGCGTTACATTTAATGGTGCATTTAGCTGTAAGGTGCTATAGTAGATTAAAGTCATCTGACTTCAAAAGGGTTAAATGGGTTTCAGGTTACGGGGGATGTGTAGTTTTCCCATGATCTCTCCAAAAGACCCTCATCCAAATTTCCACATCACTGACATTGTCTTGGTGACCCCCCACAGTAAAGAGATAACTTGCAGGGGCCATGTGTCAAGGTGCACTGACCCCTGTAAGAGCTCCGGTGTGATTTGCAAGAATGAACACGTGCACAAAGAACCATGAAGTTCCTTAGATCCTTGGACGTAAACTCTTCCACCAAAAGACAATCTGGTTGCTGTATGGATAGGAATGGAGAAACTTTTGCAACAGAACTTCCATAACTTCTTTGAGCCTCCTCCATCAAGTACTAGTAGATTAGGGAAGATGAGGACCATTATGGGGCACTCGTTCATTCCCCATAGGGCTTGGCTTTTTACGGTAGGCCCATAACGGTTGAAAGGTGCGGTGGTCGGGAGTCCGACCTGACACTCCACTTTGTAAAGTGCCCCACTAGGGATAAATATCCCCCCTTCTGCTGATCAGTACATGTCTCAGACACCAACCAATAAGTTCACTGGACAACCCCTTAAGTGATAATCCATATTGATCAACCCCTATGGAAATTCAATGATAACGAGTGGTCCTAATGCTCAATGGTCACCTATAATAGACATGAGATCATGGTGGACACAGTCTAATGCTGATTATTGGTACTGAAGCACCACTCGTAAATAATTGTCCGAAAGCAATTTTTTGGAGCTTTCCGATAAGCATAATTCATTCTGGTCGTTTTAGTGTCACACAGAGTTTTGCAGAAACTTCACCGACTGTCATAGCGGTGTTGTGCTCTGTTCAGATTGCAGATTCTGAAGCTCGGCCCGATGGTTTCTCTGGTGTCTGGGATCAACACAGGCAGACTCAGGCGTCAACCTTCTGTATGCTGACTCATAGGCAAGCTAACAAGTATTAATCTTTGCTAGCCTGGTTGCTCCTGTAATCACACGTTATGGGGAGGCCTATAACATCTGCTCCCCTCCTATTTATGCTGCATGAATCTTTCCATCCATGCCAGCTATGTTGGGGGGAGACCTATCACATCTGCTTCTCTCCTATTTATGCTGGTTGAATCTTTCCACTTATGCCAGCTATGTTGGAGGGACGCCTATCATATCTTCTACACTCCTATTTATGCTGGTTGAATCTTTCCACCCATGCCAGCTATGTTGGGGGCAGACCTATCACATCTCCTCCCCTCCTATTTATGCTGGTTGAATGTTTCCACCCATGCCAGGTATGTTGGGGGGAGGCCTATCACATCTTCTCCCCTCCTATTTATACTGGTTTAATCTTTCCACCCATGCCAGCTATGTTGGGGGGGGGAGGCCTATCACATCTGCTCCCTTCCTATTTATCCTGTTGAATCCTCCCACCCATGCCAGTTATGTTGGGGGAGGCCTATCACATCTGCTCCACTCCTGTTTATGCTGGTTGAATCCTCCCACCCATGCCAGTTATGTTAAGGGAGGCCTATCACATCTGCTCCACTCCTGTTTATGCTGGTTGAATCCTTCCACCCATGCCAACTATGTTGGGGGGAGGCCTATCACATCTGCTCCCCTCCTATTTATGCTGGTTGAATCCTCCCACCCATGCCAGCTATGTTGGCGGGAGGCCTATCACATCTGCTCCACTCCTATTTATGCTGGTTGAATCCTTCCACCCATGCCAGCTATAGTTTATCTTTTTTGGTTGGTGAGGTGTGGTGTCCCAGACTCTATGGTGAAAGTTGTGCTTATTGCTTGGAGCGGTTATGGAATTTACCCCTGTTGCTTTGTAGCTTCCTTCCTGCTCTTGTTTTTCCTCCTAAATCTCTTATTGTCTTAACCTTTCTGTGTGCGTTTTGTGACAGAGTTTTAGTTTTCCCTTGCCTGTATTTACTAGTGGGTTTCATCTCACTCCTGTCCTGTCTTTCCCTGGTGGGAGGGGGGGTATCAGATTACGTCTGGTAAGGAGCAAGGCCAGGAACAGAACTCGGGCATCTCCACCATTAGGAGTATCATGCTCCTGTCCCGTCCCTCACTGGGTATGAGAGGGAGGGGTATTCAGATCAGGACTGGTCAGAAGCAGGGCCAGGAAGGAGACTCGGGCAGCTCCATCATCAGGAGTATCTCTGAGATTAGAGATAGCATAGCGCCCCCTAGCTTGAGGGACAACTTAAGATCCCCAGTTCCCCGCTATCCCATAGACATTGTGATACATAGCCACGGGAGTAAAACAAGGGGAAAAAAATCTGTCAACCGATGTGATCTCCAATGCTTTCCTGTAGGCCAGAAGATAGAAGAAAGGTTTGGGGGGCCGCCAGTTGGACAGCCCTTGAAGCAGAAGAATCTCCGCAATGTAATCTGCCCAATTTTTACGTTTTCATATTTATTCTTAGTACAAACTAGTGTTTATCACAAGTCTGGTAACTTACATCTGCCTGGAGTCTGTTCCAACCTCGTTTACGACTAAGTCATATTTTCTTACCATAACCTTACTTACCCCCTTGAGCATAACCTTAGTTCACATGTATGAACTGCAACAACTTCTTCTTAAAGTGGTTTGTGTCTTTGAAAATCTTATCTTAAAATCTTTCATGTAAGTTGTGAAACTGCTCGATAGGAGGTCTACAACGTACAGAAAACCCAGCCCCAAGGGCAGATAACCGTAATAGAGCCGGAACGGGATTTTCCATGGTTGAATATACCTCGGCTATCTTTTAGGATTATGCTTCAGCAATCTGTGGTGGTCTATCTAGAATTTTTCGAAGATTTTTTGTGACAGACTTTTCTCCCAAGTGGTACATTTGGTAGTCTACTCTTAATGTCTACCTAACTGGATCGGTAAACACTTGGTTGATAGCTGATTGGACCGCTTAAACAGTTTTATAGGGTCAAAGCTGTTTTTGTATTGGCCTGTGTGATCGTGCACTAAACGAGTGTCGTTTGGCTTCTAATAGTCGATCCGCACTCATTTATGGACTGAGAGCGGCCCGTGTAGATCGCTCTTTTCTCCTTAGCACGTGGAGGAGATTTCTTAAAGTTTCTTGCTGCTAGTGTAAAACGCAACAGTCATGGGTAAGTCACGCTTGACAGACAGTCCTGTGGTGTCTGGCTGTAGAAGGTTGCAGTGTTTGGCTACACAAGCTGCTCTCTGACTTTTCCTTTATCCCTTTTTCTTTAGGACCCTGCCGATTTCCTCACCTTTTCAGCTGATAATCTTCAGCCCTTCCCTTTGTGTCTTTAAATACCCTCATTCCCCTTACTCTGTGCTGGTGATAGGTCTAATACCCTTACAAATCTTCAGTGCAAGCAGTCAGTTTGTATTCATTTGGAGAAACTTTGTTGTTGTTGTAGTTCCTTTCCCTGAGTCATCTGGAGATATTAGAACATCATTCTAGTCTTTACTGAAAACAGGCCTACAAAGAAAAGATCACAGGACCTACAGTCACATATGGTGGAGGTCAGATGTTTTGGGGTTGTTTTGTTGCCTCTGGCATGCTTGCCTTTACTGTGTGCAAGGCATCATGAAATCTGAAATTACCAAAGGATTTTGGGTGGCAATGTAGTACCCAGTCAGAAAGCTGGATGTGCGTCCTAGGCCATGGGTCTTCCAGCAGGACAATGACCCCAACAGTCTTCAAGAAGCCCCCAGAAATGGATAGAAACTAATCACTGTAGAGTTCAGAAGTGGCAGCAATGAGTCTGGATCTAAATCCCATTGAACACGTATGGAGAGTCTTCGAGTATTCCTCTAGTGTCCACCTATCTCCGCAAGCATCAATTTACCAGCCGGTACCTACCAGTACCAGCTTGCACCTGTCTGCACCACCCCCAATCTTATCTATACCTGTACGAGATCTCTTTCCTGTGGTGCCAGCTGCCAAGGTACCGAGATCCTCCGAGGCTGCCCCTGTCGGCTACCTACCAGCACCACCTATCTCCACCACATGTGACTTTAGTGACGTCTCGGTAACCGTTCAGGTCCACTCCTCCGGGTCAGTGAACGATATCTTGGATCAGTGGATTCACTTCTTCCCTGTTCGGCTCCCCGGGCATGACACCTACCTTTAGGTGGCACTAGATCGAAAGCTTTGAATCTTTTGCTAATATTTCGGGATGCATTGCCGGCAAATCTCTGTACGCCAAGTGGATTTCTGGAAGGAGAACCAGTACCCCCACCAACTGGGTGACAAAACACTTAGTTTGATGAACTTCTCCAGAAGAAATGCTGTGTAAGAAGGTAAAATATGAATTGTTCCCATGGCCTTTGAATGGGCATGGAGAGAGAATGGACGGCAAAAGTCAGCAACATGATGAGAGTTGGTGGATTCTGATCTATGTACTGAACATCACTGATGTAAGGACAGATGTGGTTGAAAATTGGGTGTACAAAGGGGTAGCCTGCTCACAAGGTGACTTATACATCTGTTAGTAATCTCGTACCTTGTACATGTGCGTTTGCATGACTGCTACATCCAACCACCATAAAAAAAGCCTGGTGGGAACCAAATTATGGAAACAGTCAAAACTCCTTTGGATAGCCCATAAGATGAAAGGGTCTTTTCACCAAGACGATGACCACCCAAATGATCATTCTTAACTACGTTCATTCATTCGACCGATCATTCTCCCGTGAACAATCAACAATCTCGATATTTGTAGCATATAGCTTCCCATATCATAGTCCTTCAAAAGCAAAAGCAACTGAAGGAAAACTGTGAAGGTGTTTTCCGGCCCGTAACCCCATCTCTGCTGCAGAAATGCTTCCCTCAGCTTTTTAACACAAGAATCCAAAATGTGCTCACAAGTAGCTCTTCTTTCTACTTGCGGCTGCTCCGGTAATACTTTCCATATGTCACATTGGGAAATTAAGGGAAATAAAAAGTTATTGGATAGAGCAAAGCAGAGCTGGCAGCAAAGGTCGCTTTCCTTGTCCTGGTTCTGAGGCCACAGATACCTATATGAGTGTGTAATGGCATTTGCAGACACATTAAATATGGAGGCACGGCACATTTATGTCTTACAGACTCCTATTAAATTCTTTATACTTATTATCCAGTTTTATTACTACTTTTCATGACCATTGACAAATGATAAATGCACTTTGATATCTGCCAAGAAGGTACCACAGCAAGTGTTAGTAGTGATTGAAGGACGCTCCAGTGGTTAATACCAGTCCTTCAGTTGGGTTGGTCAAAACTCTTCTGGCTGGCAACCAATATTACCATCATTACCAATATGTCAAGGGTTGTCACCCAGGTTTGTGTGGCCAAACCATATCAGGAGAAAGATCCCAAATAGATAAATAGGTCAATCCTCAGCATCAACCTTTCCAACTCTACTGGGAATGGCCTGGAGATTCCAAAAAAATAGAGAGAAAACCTAGACCTTTGGGTTGGTCAAAACTCTGCTGCCTGACAACCAATATTACCATCATTACCAATGTGTCAAGGGTTGTCACCCAGGTTTCTGTGGTCAAGCCATATCAAGATACAGAACCCAAATAGATAACTTGGCCAATCCTCAGCGCCATCCTTGCCAACTCTATCGGGAATGACCTTGATGTTCCCCCAAAAAACTAGATCTCCCAAACCTTTGAGATAGCTGGCATATCTCTCGGAAGCCTCCTAACTCCTTGGCTCAGTGCTGCTGCGTCATTCGAGTCTGCTCCGGCATCCACATGCGCAAGCATGGGGAGGGGAAATGGGCAAGACCTACAAAAACATTTTTTACAAACCTTTCAACTTGGAGACAGTAATCTTCAAACCACCTCCAATCTCCACTCGTCTACACAGGTATGGTCCACCAAAATCAATCCATCATCTACTGGAGACCCAACAACGCTAACCCCATCCAAAGCGCGAACACATGGTGCTTTGGAACAAAATATGAAATTTATGAAGAATGACCACAGCACTTCTTTTCGTGGTGCCCAAGTAGGATCTAATCCCTTGGTATGGAATGGAAGAGAGACTTGGCACTGTCTCTCTTTCATAGAATATGAAATTTAGGCAAGGGATATTCTTGATAGCAATGGACAAGAGCTTAGCTATAAGGAACACTACGGTAGTAGTCAAACCCAGGTCCAGTACTTGATCACTGCGGCTAATCAGTGGTCTCATTACATGCAAAGAAGTAAACAAAGACTGTGTCACACTAGGTACGGGGAAGTACCAAGCGAACGGCGAGGGAAGAGAAACCCTGTGTCTAGGGAAGGGGAAGATGGTGACTTCTGACCAAAACCTTCCACTAGCCCCTATTTAACCATCCTAAATAGCTTCTGCACCTATGCGCCGAGTGGGATACCTGGCCCCGGCTGACCCTGAACTAGGCCCTAGGTAAGGAATGGATGGGATGAGTGCTTAGTCAGCCCCTCTAAGTTCTGAAGAAGACACATAAAGCACAAACAGGGGGATTGAATGAATAACTTATCTCCAAGAAGACTCAGGCGGAAGAACAGCTACAAACAACAATGGTTCTTCAGATAAATATAAGCCGACTGCTTGCATCCAAGGCCTGTATAGGAAAATCACTATCACCGCTGGTCCCTGGGGTCCCTCACCACCCTAGATAGGTTCTGCACCTATGCGTCGAGCTGGATACCTGACCCTAGGTATTCCTAGTGCTGGTCCCTGGGGTCCCTCACCACCCTAGATAGGTTCTGCACCTATACGCGGAGCTGGATACCTGACCCTAGGTATCCCTAGTGCTGGGCTCTAAATAAGGAATGGATGGGATGAGCTCTTTATCAACCCCACTGAACACTAAAGAAGACACAAGGAGGACACACGGGGAAAATGCATGAACTATTTATCCACAGATGACTCAGGAATATTTCAGCCATGATACCACAGAGGAGTACAAGCCACCTGCTTGCAACCAACGCTTGAATGAACTGAAAATATCACCAGCACCAGTCCAGGGAAGATGAGAGTATTTAAGCAAATGGAGGATACTGATAAGGGTTGGCTGTGTACTGGGGTCTCCGGTGGCCACCTAAGTGACTAAGAAATGACTGCATAGATTTGTTAGCAATGTGATAGTTGCGGAAAGGCCAAGTCTGGCCACCATCGTATTTTCTTTTTGGCTTCCATCAATTATTTACAAGTTCATTCCATTTTGAGAAATGTGGATCAGAGCAATGCTGCTCCTGTTTCTTCTGGGGAAGTCACATTACAGCGTATCCATATTCCAGTCATTTATCAGGGCCTGTGTATACGAATATGGCTACGAGTTCTTCTATGATTAGGGGATATCCTAGCAACAGCAACAGCTGAGATAAGGCAGCGTTGTAAGCAGATAGCGGAGTGCAGCCGAGCACATAGGCACCGCTGACCTGCGGCATTATCTCAGACGCCAAGGTCGCCATTAGTTTTCTTTCTGCAAGGTAACCTCTACAAGCGGGATTTCATCACGTAAGCAATTTTTTCCAGGTCACTAAAAAAAACGCTACAGTCAGTATTGTGTATTCATCAGGGATGTCGGAGTAGATTTGTAATGCGCGCACACACATACGTATTATCATTCCCAGGGGTGTAACGACCATGGTTGCAGAGGGCGTGAACGGGCCCATGCTGGAGGGGGTCCGAGGACTCACATCCAGCTGAAATACATTGCGGCGTAGAGACCCATCTGGTCCCTGCACCGCAAATCAGATGCCACCATGACAAGTCGGTGAAGTGTCAGGCACTGTTGTAACATGGCAGTGATGTCATGCATTGCTCATACCAGGCACGCCGATATCAGCTACCGGCCTTTGTGTTAGATACAAAAAAGGAAACTGTATTTCGTGGGAGAAGGGGAAGGTGAGCAGAATGTTTTGGGGATGGATAAGGGACATATATACCAGGATGGGGCCCCGGAAGGGAGACATATACCAGGATCAGGAACTTTTATACCCAGAAGGGGCCCAGGATGGGGACATATATACCTGGAAGAGGTTCAGGATAGAGACATATATACCAGGATGGAGCCCTGGAAGGGGGACAATAGTACAGAATGGATGACATATATACCAAGAAGGTGCCCAGGGTGGGGAGATATGTACCTGGATGGGGTACATATATATCAGGAAGGGATCCAGGATTAATGAAACACATACCAGGACGGGCCCAGGAAGGGGGACATATACTAGGATGGGGCACATATATGTTGGAAGAAGCCCAGGATGGGTGAAATACATACCAGGATGGTGCCCAGGAATAGGAACATATACCTGGATGGGGGACATATATACCAGAAAGGGGCAAAGGATGGTGACATATGTACCTGGATGAGGACATATACCAGGAAGGGGTCCACGATTGGTGGAATACATACCAGGATGAGGCTCAGAAAGGGGAACATATACTAGGATGTGGGACATATATACCTGAAAGAGGCCCAGGATGGGTGAAATACATACCAGGATGGGGCCCAGGAAGAGGGACATATACCAGGATGGCGGACATATATGCCAAGAAGGGGCCCAGGATGGAGGAATATATACCTGGTAGTGGTTTAGAATGGGGACATTACTACATAATGAAGGGGAGGGCACATGTCTTTATAGGATTTAGAATGCTACGAGTGCCCATACATCTGACCAAAATGCAGGGGGGGGGGGGGGGGCTCAGGTACAAATTTTGCACCATGGCCCATCGAAATCTAGTTACGCCATTGATCCTACCCATGGTATACCTGGGCCAAGTGCAAAATCTTTAACAGTGCCACCACCGACTGTGCACTGGTGTCTTCTTATGTAGCAGAAGGGCCTTTGACACCAGGGCTGAGTTCAGCTCCTACTTCTACAGCCCCGAAAATTACTTCCCTGATTATACCATACACATTTCGGACGCCATCACATACCAGAAACCTTCCAGTAGAGTTGCTCTTTAGAATATATGGGTGACCAACTAGAGATTTGCCAACTCTGCCAGGAGGTCTCTCTTTTTTTTCTGGGAATAAATCAGCAAAAATTGTGATAAATCACTAGACCACCCAACACTGGATGATAATGGATCTCTAGACCACCAGGGATATTACAGGAAAAAATGTCACTGACTCTAAAAGGACACATATTAAAAATATGTGATATTTTAGAAACAAATTTGAGTGCGTGTAATAAAGTGTGGCACTGGGAAAACAGAAAATTTGCCATCTTTCCCGTGGGTACCAGCACTTTTGCCCCTTTAGGTTTGGTGATTTTTGGGGGGGTATATATAACAACTATTTGGCTCTAAATGCTCTTATCACTTGAGTCTAAATCAGCATATGGAGCCAGCTGTATTCTCCAGCTGCTATTTTTTACTGGGGGTCGAAGACACCGAGGACTGAGTATGAAAACAAATAAAAGATAATCAAGATAATAAAGTATAAAAATGAGGTTGTCACTTCTTCAGAAGGGATGGAAAGTTAACTTTGGCCAGATCCAAAACATTGGGCAACAACAACACGTCTTGACGGGGACATAGTAGCTTTTGGTAAAAGTTTATGGATCATTATGACTTAAAGTGGCAAGTGTTTTCCCTTCAGGGTCTCCTGGACCCTTGGTGTACAGTGAAATTTGGCCAAGGGTTCAACAAAAGATAGAGGATGTCACTTCTTTTGAAGGGATGGAAAGTTGACCTCAGCCAGATCCAAATTTTGGGAAAAGACCACATCTTGACGGGGACATCAAAGTTTTTGCTAAAAGTTTAGGGATCATTACGACTTAAGGTGGCAAGTGTTTTTCCTTTAAGGCCTCATGGACCCTTGGTGTTCAGTAAAACTTGGCCAAGGATTCAACTTAAGATAGAGGTTGTCACTTCTTCAGAAGGGATGGAAAGTTGACCTCAGCCAGATCCAAGACGTTGGGCAAAGACAACACACCTTGACGGGGACATAGTAGTTTTTGGCAAAAGTTTAGGGATCATTACGACTTAAGGTGGCAAGTGTTTTTCCTTCAAGGCCTCATGGACCCTTGGTGTTCAGTAAAACTTGGCCAAGGATTCAACTTAAGATAGAGGTTGTCACTTCTTCAAAAGGGATGGAAAGTTGACCTCAGCCAGTTCCAAGACGTTGGGCAAAGACAACACACCTTGACGGGGACATAGTAGTTTTTGGCAAAAGTTTAGGGATCATTATGACTTAAAGTGGCAAGTGTTTTTCCTTCAAGGTCTCATGGACTCTTGGTGTACAGTGAAACCATGCCAAGAGTTCAGTGTAAGATAGAGGTTATCACTTCTTCAAAAGGTATGGAAAGTTGGCCTCGGGCAGATCCAAGATGTTGGGCAAAGACAACACATCTTCACAGGGACATAGTAGTTTTTGGTTAAAGTTTAGGAATTATAAACTAAGGCTCTTGTTGGGTCACAATCCAATGTGGCAAAGACCACATCTTGACGGGGACATCGAAGTTTTTGGTAAAAGTTTAGGAATCATTACGACTTAAAGTGGCAAGTGTTTTTCCTTAAGGGTCTCGTGGACCCTTGGTGTATAATGAAACTTGGCCAAGGGTTCAACGTAAGATAGAGGTTGTCACTTCTTCAGAAGGGATGGAAAGTTGACCTCGGCCAGATCCAAGACATTGGGCAAAGACAACACGTCTCGACGGGGACATAGTAGTTTTTGGTAAAAGTTTAGGGATCATTACAACTTAAAGAGGCAAGTGTTTATCCTTAAGGTTCTCATGGACCCTCCTTGGTGTACAGGGAAACTTGGTCAAGAGTACAACGTAAGATAGAGGTTGTCACTTCTTCAGAAGGGATGGAAAGATGGCCTCGGCCAGATCCAAGACGTTGGGCAAAGACAACACATCTTGACGGGGACATAGTATTTTTTGGTAAAAGTTTAGGGATTATAAACTAAGGCTCTTGTTGGGTCTCAATCCAAACCAGGCCCCCAAGTACCATGTGCCATTAGGTATACTCGTGGCTTTTTATATGCTTGTCCCATCAAGAACCAGGTAATGGGTGCCACAATTATCCCTTTCTTTACACCCTGACCTATCTCACTAACATGGTCACTGAATAAATGACCTGCATATGGATTGTCAGCACCTTAGATGACCTAAGATCTGCCCCAAAACTCGGGATGCCCTTCTGGTAGGACATTGATCGCGGCTCGTTTTGTGTGCCACTGAAAATGTTTCCCCCATTTCCATGCCCCCTTTTTCAGCACATGTCTATGTGTATTTGGATATTGAGGCTCCATCATATCACCGTCACCCCCAGTGTTACACCCAAAAAACCTTCCAGAAAGCGGATTTTCTGGTGGTTTTAGCAGTGCTCGGAAGATTGGCCAACTCTTCCAACAGTCCGGAGAGCTTCCCCTTTTCTGCAGGGCTCCTAGAAGGCAGGTATGTATCAGTGGTGGACAGATCTTGTGTGTTTGATCATTTCGGGAGCTAGATTGACTTTTTTTTAGTAGTATGGCTTGAAAAAAAAGTTGGGTACCAGCTCCAGTTTTCTGTACTAGCCCAGTGGCTCAGTGGTTAGCCTTTTTGCTTTGGTCTTGGATTCCAATCCCACCGGCAAGGAATTGGGTTTCCTCTCACACTACAACGACATACCGATATGGAATTTAGATTGTGAAGGTGATGATGATGTCTATACAACGCTACGGAATATGGTGGCGCTATATAAGCAAGAATAGATGAGTATTTTTTCTGTGGCGTCAAAATCCAGTCCTAGGGGACTGATTTAGACACTGGTGATTGTAGCAGCAGCACGTAGAGTTAAATATAGTAAGCGGCGGCGGCAGAGGAGGTCCCAATATAAGAATGTGAGGAGGGACATTACAGGAAATGGGGTAGGGGGAGCAGACACATGGAGTGCATGTAACATACACAAAGCTGCTTCCTAGCTCTGCTCAATCCGCCTTTATTTTGCTCATGAGAAGGCGTTTGCAATCCTTCGCCGTGGACCCGTGCGACCTGTCTGCTCCCCGCCGTCCTTGCTGCTGCTGTAATTCTGCAGATTAATATAGTCGTCCCATAGGCTTACAGAGAAGAAAGCTTCCATGTGCTTGTGGAAATATGCACTAATGGCGCCGCTTATCCCAAAGAGAGGAATTCAGCGAGCCCCGAGTCATCATATATGTGTAATAAAATGACAATTAGCCTAGTCTTCGTGCAGATTTACTGCTATTTTTTCCTAAGTGCATCCATTGTCGGCCATTTTTGTCCCTATGGATAAGTCTCTTTGGTCACCCGGTCACTGTAAATCTATACATATATAGGAAAATGTTGTGCTCTTTCTCGTCCTTTAGGCTGGGGCTACACGCCAACGTCGAACCAAAGATTGCTATGTGTCGCTAATGCATTGCAATGTTCTACAACTGAATGGGGTGGTATTGCGCCCCATTAGGGTACCACATGTTAGAAAAAATTTGACCAGGTTGGGTTTTTGTGACTTGCTCATCATGTTCATGGTATCCTAGGGGGGCACAATGTGACCACCATATATAGCAACTATAAATAACAATTTTTGACCACGCAACCAAAGTTGCCAAGTAGCCTCAGCCTTCTCGTCTACAGATCAAAATGCCCACACCACGTGGCAATCCTACTAACCTCCCCATGCATATTGCACTTTCTGTCATGGGTGTGTCACGGTTCACAGACAGCCCTGTGGTGTCTGGCTGCAGAAGGTCGCTGCGTTTGGCTGCACAAACTGCTCCTTGATATTCCATCCTCTCCTCTGTGGTGTGAATGGAGTTTTGTGTGTCTTCTCTGTTAGGGTTTACTCTTTCCCCTTTAGAACCCTGCTTAGATCTTTTCCTTTCAGCTGCTAATCATTATCCCTCACCCTCTATGTCTTTATATACCTGCATTTCTCCTTGGTATATTACTGGTGACAGAGTTCAATTTCTATACGGTCCTGCTTGCAAGCTGCCAGCTTATTTCAGCTGGAGAAACGTTGTATGTTGCTGTTCCTCTCCCTAAGGCTGGGTTCACACATAGCGACAGCGACAACAAGGTCGCTGTTACGTCACCATTTTCTGTGACGTAACAGCGACCTTGTAAGTCGCTGTTATGATCGCTGTTTAGCTGTCAAACACAGCGACGCAGCAGCGATCATAACGTCGCTACATGTGCAGAGAGCAGGGAGCCGCGCACACTGCTTAGCGCTGGCTCCTTGCTCTCCTAGCTGCAGTACACATCGGGTTAATTAACCCGATGTGTCCTGCAGCTACATGTGCAGAGAGCAAGGAGCCGGCACTGACAGTGAGAGCGGCGGAGGCTGGTAACGAAGGTAAATATCGGGTAACCAGGGAAAGGGCTTCCCTTGGTTACCCGATGTTTACCTTGGTTACAGCTTACCGCAGCTGCCAGATGCCGGCTCCTGCTCCCTGCTCGCTTCATTTCGTCGCTCTCTCGCTGTCACACACAGCGATCTGTGTGCCACAGTGGGAGAGCGCCTTTGAAGAAAACGAACCAGGGCTGTGTGTAACGAGTCGCGATCTCACAGCAGGGGCCAGATCGCTGCTCAGTGTCACACACAGCGAGATCGCTAATGAGGTCACTGTTGCGTCACCAAAACCGTGACGTAGCAGCGATTTCGGTAGCGATCTCGCTATGTGTGAAGCACCCCTAAGTCATCTTGGTGATAACTTGTTTGTTTTCCTGTTTGTTTTCCTTGTGTGTTCTTTAGGACTTAGTGAGGTTGACTAGCGCTCATCCCATCCGTTCCCTACATATGGCTTACTTCAGGGTCAGCTAGGGCCAGGTATCCTGCTCGGTGCATAGGTGCGGAACCTATGTAGAGATGTCAGGGGAAGGATTTAGTAAGGTTATCCTCACCTTTCAATTATTAATCATCATCACTTCCCCTTGTGTCCTTAAATACCCACATTTTCCGTTGATGTTTTCTGGTGATAGAGTTAGGCTATGTGCCCACGCTGCGGATTTCTCGCGGATTTTGCCGCGGATTTATCGTGGATTTACCGCGGATTTCCTGAAAATCTGCAGCAGCGGCACTTCCCAGCCATTTCAATGGCATTTTGGAAATGCTGTGTCCATGCTGCGGATTTTTCCGCGGCGGATTTGCCACGGATTTTGATCCGGAAAAATCTGCAGCATGTCAATTATTGTTGCGGATTTTGGTGCGGATTTTGGCTATAGAATTGGGGAAAAAAAAAATCCGCATCAAAATCCGCGGCAATTCCGCGGTAAATCCGCGGCAAATCCGCGGCAAAAAAAAGGTGCGGATTTGCCGCGAAAGTCGCGGATTTTCATGCAGAAAAATCCGCAGGTACATTCTACCGTGGACACATAGCCTTATACATAGCCTTATATTCCTATACAGGCCTTGGATGCAAGCAGCCGGCTTCCATTCATCTGTAGAAGCATCATTGTTTGCTGCTGTTCCTCTCTCTGAGTCTTCATGGAGATAAGTTATTTGTTCACTCCCACCTGTTTGTGCTCTCTGTGTCTTTTTTAGAGCTTAGTGGGGTTGACTAAGCACTCATCCCACTCATTCATTACTTGGGCCCAGTTCAGGGTCAGCCAGGGCCAGGTATCCTGCTTGGCGCATAGGTGCGTAACCTATCTAGAGATGTCAGGGGAAGGATTTAGTGAGGTTGACTAGCACTCATCCCACCTGTTCTTTACCTATGGCCCAGTTCAGGGTCAGAAAGGCCAGGTATCCTGCTTGGCGCATAGGTGCGGAACCTATCTAAAGATATCAGGGGAAGGATTTAGTGAGGTTGACTAGCGCTCATCCCACCTGTTCATTACCTAGGGCCCAGTTCAGGGTCAGCCAGGGCCAGGTATCCTGCTTTGCGCATAGGTGCGGAACCTATCTAGAGATGTCAGGGGAAGGATTTAGTGAGGTTGACTAGCGCTCATCCCACCTGTTCATTACCTAGGGCCCAGTTGAGGGTCAGCCAGGGCCAGGTATCCTGCTTTGCGCATAGGTGCGGAACCTATCTAGAGATGTCAGGGGAAGGATTTAGTGAGGTTAACTAGCACTCATTCCACTCATTCATTACCTAGGGCCCAGTTAAGGGTCAGCCAGGGCCAGGTATCCTGCTTGGTGCATAGCTGCGGAACCTATCTAAGGAGATCAGGAGAGCCAGGGGTCAGCAAAAGGTTTTATCAGGGGTCATCATCTTCCCCTTCCCTAGATACAGGGTTTCCCTTCCCTGTTGCTGTTCGCTTGGTACTTCCCTGAACCTAGCGTGACAATATCCTAGTGATGTATCACGATGAGAAATCCCATGAACAACAGATTGTCTTGACCAGTTTTATGCTCTTCTATGTATCATGTCCCTATTACATCACGATGGATGTAAATAATGTGGATCCATTGCCAAAGAACTGAATTAGCACTTATTTATCATTGCTGTACAGCCTGGTAAGGTCGGCCATATTTTCCTCTGGCCCTCGGGCTACCTGCCTCATCATGGGCTCTCAAGGTTTAGTGACCAACCGTAAAAAGTGCATGATAAGTTTTGTCCTCCTGCTCCGCAATTACCAGACGTTCCAGTTCATAGGAAACCAGTTGATAAAGTGACCGGTCATCGAGCCTGGAAGAAACGAGACGATGACTTATCATAATAAGGATCCTCTTGTCTTCCACCATCCAAAAATTACTCTACAAATCAAGAGCAGGAAAAAGACGCGATGTCCTCTTCAAGGTCCATTAAACCTTCATAAAATCTGACAAAAGATTGGCAGCGATACAAGGGCGTTCAGTGCTGCGGAATAAATCCATAACTAGGTAGATGTCTCGATAAAAATTAGAATTATCCATCCACTGACTATTCCTATCAACGGCCAATCAAACTGGCTGATTTCTAGAGGAAAATACATATACCGGGGACTCTTGACTCCCCTCAGATATGTCAAGAGAAAGAACGATTGGACATGTTGAATTTCAACATGTCTGATCCTTTTGTTTTCCTGCGACTAGAGGTGTCTTCCCATTGAAAACACATGCATGCTCACCGAACTGATAGGGTCACACTAGGTATGGGGAAGTACCACACGTTTAGCAACAGGGAAGGGAAACCCTGTGTCTAGGGAAAGGGGAGATGGTGACCCCTGACCAAACCTTCCTCTGGCCTCTGGCTCCCCTGACCACCCTAGATAGCTTCTGTACCTGTGCGCCGAGTAGGATACCTGGCCCTGACTGACCGTGAGCTGGGCCATAGGTAGGGAACGGATGGGATGAGAGCTTAGTCAACCCCACTAAGCTCTAAAGAAGACACATGAAGCACAAACAGGGGGAAGGGACAGAATAACTTATCTCCAAAAAGACTCTGGCAGAGAAACAGCAACAAACAACAATGTTTGTTCAGATGAATACAAGCCGACTGCTTGCATCCAAGACCTGTATAGGAATATAACTCAATCACCAGCAAACACCAAGGGGAAATGGGGGTATTCAAGAACACAAGGGGAAGTGACGATGATTAATAGCTGAAAGGTGAGGATATCCGCAGGGTCCTAAAAGAAAAGCTGAGAAGATACATAGGATACTATTTACACCACAGCAGGAAGAATAGATGATCAGAGAGCAGTTTGTGTAGCCAAACGCTCAGACCTTCTACAGCCGGATACCACAGGACTGTCTGTCACTCGTGACACACCCGATATGGTGATCAGTGGGGGTTTGACCTTTTGGGACTCTATCAATTTTGAGAACATAGCGTTGTGACCCAAGTATAGTTTTCCCCTTCATAGGAAACATCAATGAAGTGGTCCCTTAAAGGGTTTTTTCCAGAAAGTAATATGAACGTCACTAGCAGACACCAAGGAGCATTTAAGGACACAAGAGGAAGCGATAATTAGCATCTGAAAAGTGATGATATCCTCAGGATCCTAAAGGGAAAGGGATTAACCCCAATCAGAGAAGTTTCATAGGACACCATTTACACCACAGTAGTAAGAATAGAATGTTAGGGAGCAGTTTGTGAAGCAAAACGCTGCGACCATCTACAGCCGGACACCACAGGACTGTTTGTCAACCATGACACACCCATGACAGATATGGTTCACTTTCTGATCAGTGGGGTCCGACCTTTTGGGACTGCATAAAATTTTGAGAATGAAATGGCCATAGCGTTGTGGCCCATAGGAAACATCAATGCAGTGGTCCCTTAACCCTAGAACGCGCAACCATAGAGATCTACCATAGAAAACAAGTAACCTAGCAGGCCTGCGAGGCGCCAGGTATGCCTTCTAGGGTTAAAGGGGTTTTTCCAGAAGGTCATATGAACTTCTTAAAGGTGGGTCCAAAACTATAGGTTTACCTGTATGGGCCAACTCTTGACGAGCGGCTCCAGCTTTGGCAGAGTCAGGCTGCTCTTGTATTACAAGGATTGCCGTTGACTTGCATGGCCCCATGTTATACTTTGTGGAAGGGGTTGACAGCCCCTTTAATTCTCAGAAAAAGGGGTAGCCTAAAATAAGGCATATCCCATTGATGCAGGATGGAAAAACCTCTTTGGAAAATGGTTGACTGACCTAAAAACCCTTTGGTCAAGGGATCCCGTTCCGTCCTCTCCTGAGCCCTGTGCTTGGTATCGTTTCGGAAGTGGCATCATAAGTTGCCCCGGGGGTCTTGGTCTTGGTGCCCCTTAATTTTCCCGGCAAGCTGTCATTTGGATCACACTGTCTTATGCCTCCATTCTTCATATGGCCGTCGCTCTGTATTGTGCCGGTAGGCGCGGTGGTGGTGACCGTCTTG
Organism: Anomaloglossus baeobatrachus; assembly: GCF_048569485.1. NCBI lineage: Eukaryota > Metazoa > Chordata > Amphibia > Anura > Aromobatidae > Anomaloglossus > Anomaloglossus baeobatrachus. Next base: position 205,875,899 of record NC_134361.1, on the reverse strand, counting down.
TCTTGGCTGTTTTGAATATTTCGAAGTGACACCATGACGTGCCCCGAGGGTCTTAGGGGTACTTTACACGTTGTGACATCGCTAGCGAAATATCGTCGGGGTCACGTTTTTTGTGACGCACATCCGGCGCCGGTAGCGACATCGCAATGTGTAAATCCTAGGAGCGACGATGAACGAGCGCAAAACAGTCAAAAATCGTTGATCTGTGTCACATCGTTCATTTTCATAATGTCGCTCCTGCTGCAGGTACGATGTTGTTTGTCGCTCCAGCGGCGTCACACTTCGCTATGTGTGAAGCCACAGGGACGACAAACATCTCCTTACCTGCATCCACCGTCAATGCGGAAAGAAGGAGGTGGGCGGGATGTTACGTTCTGCTCATCTCCGCTCCTCCGCTTCTATTGGCCGGCCGCTTAGTGACGTCGCGGTGACGTCGAACGCACCTCCCCCTTAAAGGAGGGATTGTTCGGCGGTCACCGCGACGTCGCCGACCAGGTCTGTGTGTGTGAAGCTGCCGTAGCGATAATGTTCACTACGGCAGCAATCACAAGATATCGCATGTGCAACGGGGGCGGGTGCTATCGCGCTCGACATCGCTAGCCGATGCTAGCGATGTCGCAACGTGTAAAGTGCCCCTTAGTGCCCCTTAATTTTCCCAAGAAGCTGTCAACCGGATCACACTGTTTACGCCTCCATTCTTCATATGGCCGTCGCTCTGTATTGTGCCGATAGGCGAAGTGGTGGCCGTCTTGTCTTGGCAGTTGTTTTGGATATTTCGCAGTGGCACCATGACTTGCCCTGGGGGTCTTAGTGCCCCTTAATTTTCCCAACAAGCTGTCAACCAGATCACACTGTTTTACTCCTCGATTCTTCATACGGCCGTTGCTCTGTATTGTGCAGGTAGTCGTGGCGGTGGCCGTCTTCTCTTGGCTGTTTTGGATATTTAGAAGTGACACCATGACTTGCCCTGGGGGTCTTGGTGCCCCTTAATTTTCCCAACAAGCTGTCATCTGGATCACACTGTCTTATGCCTCCATTCTTCATATGGCCGTCGCTCTGTATTGTGCCGGTAGGTGCGGTGGTGGCGACTGTCTTGTCTTGCCTTGCCTGTTTTGGATATTTCGAAGTGACACCATGACGTGTCCTGAGGGTCATAGGGGTACTTTACACGTTGTGACATCGCTACCGAAATATCGTCGGGGGTCACGGTTGTTGTGACGCACATCCGACGCCGGTAGCGACATCGCAATGTGTAAATCCTAGGAGCGACGATGAACGAGCGCAAAACAGTCAAAAATCGCTGATCTGTGTCACATCGTTCATTTTCATAATGTCGCTCCAGCTGCAGGTACGATGTTGTTTGTCGCTCCATAGGTGTCACACATCGCTGTGTGTGAAGCTGCAGGAACGACAAACATCTCCTTACCTGCGTCCACCGTCAATGCGGAAGGAAGGAGGTGGGCGGGATGTTACGTCCCGCTCATCATCGCCCCTCCGCTTCTATTGGCCGGCCGCTTAGTGACGTCGCGGTGACGTCGAACACACCTCTCCCTTGAAGGAGGGATTGTTCGGCGGTCACCGCGACGTCGCCGACCAGGTCTGTGTGTGTGAAGCTGCCATAGCGATAATGTTCGCTACGGCAGCAATCACAAGATATCGCATGTGCGACGGGGGCGGGTGCTATCGCGCTCGACATCGCTAGCCGATGCTAGCGATGTCGCAACGTGTAAAGTACCCCTTAGTGCCCCTTAATTTTCCCAAGAAGCTGTCAACCGGATCACACTGTTTACGCCTCCATTCTTCATATGGCCGTCGCTCTGTATTGTGCCGATAGGCGAGGTGGTGGCCGTCTTGTCTTGGCAGTTGTTTTGGATATTTCGCAGTGGCACCATGAGTTGCCCCGGGGGTCTTGGTGCCCCTTAATTTTCCCAATAAGCTGTCAACTGGATCACACTGTTTTACGCCTCAATTCTTCATACGGCCGTCGCTCTGTATTGTGCCGATAGGCGTGGCGGTGGCCGTCTTCTCTTGGCTGTTTTGGATATTTCGAAGTGACACCATGACTTGCCCTGGGGGTCTTGGTGCCCCTTAATTTTCCCAACAAGCTGTCATCTGGATCACACTGTCTTATGCCTCCATTCTTCATATGGCCGACGCTCTGTATTGTGCCGGTAGGCGCAGTGGTGGCGACCGTCTTGTCTTGCCTTGCCTGTTTTGGATATTTCGAAGTGGCACCATGACTTGCCCTGGGGGTCTTGGGGCCCCTTAATTTTCCCAACAAGCTGTCAACCGGATCACAATGTTTTACGCCTCGATTCTTCATACGGCCGTCGCTCTGTATTGTGCCAGTAGGCACGGTGGTGGTGACCGTCTTCTCTTGGCTGTTTTGGATATTTCGAAGTGGCACCATGACTTGCCCTGGGGGTCTTGGGGTGCCTTAATTTTCCTAACAAGCTGTCAACCGGATCACGCTGTTTTACGCCTTTATTCTTCGTACGGTCCTCGTCCTGTATTGTGCCGGTAGGCGCGTTGGTGGTGGCCGTCTTGTCTTGGCCGTTGCTTCGGAACGTCGGAACTCCAATAAAAGTTTAACAATAAGAAAGTTATGTTTCCTTCAAAGTACGAAAATAAGAAAAATGCTCCTTTGTCCCCCCCAATCAATACCCTCTGTGGGCGACCATCCAGGCCTTGATGATCAGGCTGATAAGGAACAATGACAGGCCTGAGGGGGGGAGAGAGGAACAAGGCTTTGTTATTAGGGAAGGAAGTCTTATAGGGGGGCAGTGGCAACACCTTTTTCCCAGACTTTTATCCGCACAATCTGTAGGACTGGATTTGACCTTTTGTTTAGTCCCTAAGCAAATTAACACCGGAGTTGTGAGTCCCGGGATGGCGGCTTTTTACTTTCGTTGGTTGATTCAATTAAACGGAACGGCGCATTAAACATCTGATCGTTGTGTTTTTCTTAACCGCAGATCCGCGTGGGGAGCTGGCGGCGGAGACGATGAAATAGAATACCCGTCTGGAGGATAATGCCGGGTGTTAGTGCATTTAGTTGGATGCATTAACAATTCCGCTCGATAAAGGCGAAAGAGCCGGGAGACGTGGAAATGAGCGTTGCTGATTGCTGCACTTAATGGACTAGACTCGATGGTGACGGATGGCGGAAACTGCTCGTTCATGCATCATCATCGGGGTTATAAAAGATAAGGTGCATTTACGCCGCACAATTATAATCGTACAGACTAATGAATGAGCAAAGCGGTTGTTCGTCGGGTGAAATGATCACGTTGCTTGTTCATGCATCATCATTGGGGCTAAGGTGCATTTACACCGCACGATTATAATCGTACAGGCTGATGAATGAGCAAAACGCTTGTTCGTCGGGTGAAATTATCACGTTGCTCATATTCATGCATCATCATCAGGGCTAAGGTGCATTTCCACCGCACGAATATAATCGTACAGACTAATGAATGAGCAAAACGGTTGTTCGTCGGGTGAAATAATCACGTTGCTTATTCATGCATCATCATCAGGGCTAAGGTGCATTTACACCGCACAAATATATTCGTACAGACAGATGAATGAGCAAAATGCTTGTTCGTCGGGTAAAATGATCGCGTTGCTCGTTCATATATCATCATTGGGGTTATGAAAAGCTAAGGTGCATTTACACCGCACAATTATAATCGTACAGGCTGATGAATGAGCAAAATGCTTGTTCGTCGGGTGAAATGATTACGTTGCTCGTTCACGCATCATTATCGGGGTTATGAAAACCTAAGGTGTATTTACACTGCACGATTATAATCGTACAGGCTGATGAATGAGCAAAACGATTGTTCGTCGGGTAAAATGATCGTGTTTCTTCTTCAAGCATCATCATTGGGTTATCAAAAGCTAAGGTGCATTTACACCACACAATTATAATCGTACAGGCTGATGAATGAGCAAAATACTTGTTCGTCGGGTGAAATGATCACGCTGCTCGTTCATATATCATCATCGGGGTTATGAAAAGCTAAGGTGCATTTACATCGTACAAATATAATCGTACAGGCTGATGAATGAGCAAAACGCTTGTTTGTCGGGTGAAATGATTGCGTTGCTCTTTCATGTATCATCATCGGGGTTACGAAAAGCTAAGGTGCATTTACACTGCACGAGTATAATCGTACAGGCTGATGAATGAGCAGAACGCTTGCTCGTTGGGTGAAATCATCTCCATGGTTTGCACATCTTTCTCGGCCTCACATCATGCCTGTGCTGCCAAGATCAATGTCAGCCTATGCGCGCTTATTACAGATCCTTCAGAGCACATCTAAAGCCGGGGTCGACTGGTGTAAACACGGTATTAAATGCTCGCCGACCGCCCATCATGGTGGTTTAAAGGGTTACTCCAGGGCACTGGACAGAAGAGGACCCCGGTACAAGAACAATATTTGGGCCTTTTGCCACCCATAAGATCATTATAATGAAGGTGGAAATGGGCCCCCTTACCTCTTGGCCCCTGGTTGCACCAATGATATGTCCACCCAAGGGGATAGGTCAACAATATCAGGTCAGAGGGGGTCCGACATCCGGCACCTGAACCGATTGTTCTCGGTGCCACCACCTGAACCGATTGTTCTCGGTGCCACCACCTGAACCGATTGTTCTCAATACCACCACCGGAACCGATTGTTCTCGATGCCACCACCTGAACCGATTGTTCTCAATACCACCACCGGAACCGATTGTTCTCGATGCCACCACCTGAACCGATTGTTCTCGATACCACCACCTGAACCGATTGTTCTCGATACCACCACCTGAACCGATTGTTCTCGATACCACCACCTGAACCAATTGTTCTCGATGCCACCACCTGAACCGATTGTTCTTGATACCACCACCTGAACCGATTGTTCTCGATACCACCACCTGAACCGATTGTTCTCGATGCCACCACCTGAACCGATTGTTCTCGATGCCACCACCTGAACCGATTGTTCTCGATGCCACCACCTGAACCGATTGTTCTCGATGCCACCACCTGAACCGATTGTTCTTGATACCACCACCTGAACCGATTGTTCTCGATACCACCACCTGAACCGATTGTTCTCGATACCACTACCTGAACCGATTGTTCTCGATGCCACCACCTGAACCGATTGTTCTCGATGCCTCCACCTGAACCGATTGTTCTCGATGCCACCACCTGAACCGATTGTTCTCGATACCACCACCTGAACTGATTGTTCTCGATGCCACCACCTGAACCGATTGTTCTCGATACCACCACCTGAACCGATTGTTCTCAATGCCACCACCTGAACCGATTGTTGATACCACCACCTGAACCGATTGTTCTCGATACCACCACCTGAACCGATTGTTCTCGATACCACCACCTGAACCGATTGTTCTCGATACCACCACCTGAACCGATTGTTCTCGATACCACCACCTGAACTGATTGTTCTCGATACCACCACCTGAACCGATTGTTCTCCATGCCACCACCTGAACCGATTGTTGATACCACCACCTGAACTGATTGTTCTCAATACCACCACCTGAACCGATTGTTCTCGATGCCACCACCTGAACCGATTGTTCTCGATACCACCACCTGAACCGATTGTTCTCGATACCACCACCTGAACCGATTGTTCTTGATGCCACCACCTGAACCGATTGTTCTCGGTGCCGCCACCACCGGCTGGATGTCAGTAGTTGCAGAGCTGAACAATGCGTGGTTAGGAGCAGAATCTATCAGGATCCGACATGCATTTTCTTTTCCACCAATACCTTTTTAGAAACCTCTTCAGGAAAAAAAACTCATGCAAAACCCTTCCGATTCCTTTCTATAAATCATCAACTTTGCTGCCTATATGACAACTTTTTTCTTTATTTTTTTGAGGAGCATTTTGGAGCAGATCCACTCTCAAGAAAAACCCTTTGTGTGTACAAAGTTTTTAGGCCTTGTGTGCTCAGTGCGTTTTTGGTGCAGATTTGGAGCAGATTTAGCATAGATCTGCATGCCTATCCTTATGCCAGTCAATGAGAATTCTAAAGTCCTCTTTTCCTTGCAGATTTGGTGCAGAAAATAATCTGCAGCATGTCAATTATAAATGGTATTTTTTTTTCCTGCATTTTTTTTAGCCCTTCCACCCATTGACTTCATTAAGAAAAACATATGGCACAAAAATTGAACAAAAAACTCATGCAATTTTGGGAGAGATTTTCTGCAGGATGGAGGATGCAGATTTGATGCAGAAAATACTCAGCGTGTTCACATAGCAAGGTACGTCTATACTGAATTTTTGGAGCAAAAACATTCCAAAATCCACCTCTGTTTCTGCTCAGGATCAGCAAAAAGATGCAGAATCTGCTCCAAAAACTCAGCAAAAAAGACCCAGAATCTGCTCCAAAAACTCAGCAAAAAAAGAAGAATCTGCTCCAAAAAGTCAGCAATAAATACCCAGAATCTGCTCCAAAAACTGAGCAAAAAAACATGCAGAATCTGCTTCAAAAACTGAGCAAAAAAGACGCAGAATCTTCTCCAAAAACTCAGCAAAAAGACGCAGAATCTGCTCCAAAAACTCAGCAAAAAGACGCAGAATCTGCTCCAAAAACTCAGCAAAAAAGACGCAGAAGCTGCTCTAAAAACTCAGCAAATAAAAACGCAGAATCTGCTCCAAAAACTCAGCAGAAAAGACGCAGAATCAGCTCCAAAAACTCAGCAAGAAGACACAGAATCTGCTCCAAAAACTCAGCAAAAAGACGCAGAATCTGCTCCAAAAACTCAGCAAAAAAAGATGCAGAATCTGCTTCAAAAACTGAGCAAAAAAGACGCAGAATCTGCTCCAAAAACTCAGCAAAAAAAGACGCAGAATCTGCTCCAAAAACTCAGCAAAAAACCCCGCAGAATCTGCTCCAAAAACTCAGCAGAAAAGACGCAGAATCTGGTCCAAAAACTCAGCAAAAAAGATGCAGAATCTGCTCCAAAAAATCAGCAAAAAGACTGATGTTCACACTGATTTTTATAATGTGGATTTTAAAGCAGATTCACATAAACAAAAACCACTTCAGAAGGGGTTTGAATACTTATTGATGCAGATTTTGAAGCTGATCTGCTTGAAAATCCACATAGAAAGACTCAATGTGAACAGAGCCTTACACTTTATGGTGCTGAAAATGGGAGATCTGTCAGCCTGTCCGCCAGCGCGGTGACATATGGCCGTCTGAATGCATTAACTAGGACTATAGATGAACGGCTTGATTATTATGGCTCCCAGGGGGTCACATATATTAGAAATACCTTTGATTTTACCCACTTTTTTTCCCCTTATGGATCTTTCCTTCCATCCGTCATGAATAGAACCATAGCTGCAGTAAAGACTGACATTTATATATACAAAATAGAAGCATAATTGCAAAAAAAAAAATAAATGCAGATTTACGTTGCATTCTGGGTCTCCGCAAAGCCGAGTGGTGCCGCTTATAGCCGCTGTCGGCGCTGACATTAGTCATCGCTTTGTGCACAGCTGCCAGAGAGCAGATGGCCACTGTCTCACTGTGGGCCATTATCTGATCCGCACTAAACAGTCTGATGTTTCCAATCTGGTCACACTGCTGTTCTTTTTTTATGCTCAGCTGCAAGATTGGGCTGTGGCTGATAACAGAAAGCAATAGCTTAAAGGCCTAATTATGGGGGGAAACGTCAATATAGGTGCTGGGGGTGTCTATAGTGCGGATGAACCTTGTGACAGCTGTATTGGTTGTCAGGAATGGGTCGGAGAGTGCTAGCGATGGCGGTTTTTTCCACTTTCTTGGAAGACTGCAGGGCGTAACGCTCGCGGTTCAAAGGTAAAATGATGAAAGATAAGACAAGATACAATACAGCAGAGTATATTGTCAAACACGCGGTTGTCAGCCCCGGAGCATCACGGGACCCCAGGCGGCGACAGTAATTAGTAGGAACAATGGAAATTCTGTGCATTGATTCCCTATAGTGTTCTACGGTTACTAATTTGTACAGTGTTGCGGCATATGTTGGCGAAATATATATATATATATATATATATATATATAAAATCTAAAGCTGAGTGTATGTGTGTGTGTGTGTGTGTGTGTATGTCCGCTAAAGGAATCCGCACCGTCGCATTTACAATCACGAAATTTTGCACAGATGCCTCATGTAACTCAGGGAATGTCATAGATTAAGTTTTGAAAATTTAACCCCACGCTTTACAGTTACTCTCCAAAAAAACCTGCCTCCATTAAAGTCAATGGAGCTGCGAGCTACAGGCTATTAATAGCAGCTGTGAGTGGTTGATATAGGAACGAAATACATTCATAGTATAAGAAGCTTATGTGTGAGGTAATATGATGTCAGTGGGGAGACGGATAAAGAGAGACAGAAAGAGACAGACATAAGCACAGACTGAGGCAAACAGGGAAAGAGACAGAGAGACAGTCAAAGAGACAGACAGAGGAAGGCAGATAGGGAAAGAGATAGACAGAGGGGGAAAGAGACAGAGGGGAAAAGAGACAGATGGGGAAAGAGACAGAGGGGGAAAGAGACAGAGGGGGAAAGAGACAGAGGGGGAAAGAGACAGAGGGGGAAAGAGACAAAGGGGGGAAGAGACAGGGGAAAGAGACAAAGGGGGAAAAGAGACAGAGGAGGAAAGAGATAGAGGAGGGAAAGAGAGAGGGAAAAGAGACAGAGGGGGAAAAGAGACAGAAGGGAAAAAGAGACAGAGATAAAGGGGAAAAGAGACAGAGGGGGAAAGAGACAGAGGGGAAAAAGAGACAGAGGAGGAAAGAGACAGAGGGGGAAAGAGACAGAGGGGAAAAAGAGACAGAGGAGGAAAGAGACAGAGGGGAAAAAGAGACAGAGTAGGAAAGAGACAGAGGGGAAAAGAGACAGAGGGGAAAAGAGACAGAGGGGGAAAGAGACAGAGGGGGAAAGAGACAGAAGGGGGAAAGAGGCAGAGGGGGAAAAGAGACAGAGGGGGGGAAAAGAGACAGAGGGGGAAAGAGACAGAGGGGGAAAGAGACAGGGGGAAAGAGGCAGAGGGGGAAAAAGAGACAGAGGGGGGAAAGAGACAGAGGGGGAAAGAGACAGAGGGGGAAAGAGACAGAGGGGGAAAGATACAGAGGGGGAAAGAGACAGAGAGGGAAAAAGAGAAAGAGTGGGAAAAGAGACAGAGGGGGAAGAGACAGACAGAGGGGGAAAGAGACAGAGGGGAAAAGAGACAGAGGGGGAAAGAAACAACGGGGAAAAGAGACAGAGGGGGAAAAGAGACAGAGGGGGAAAGAGACAGAGGGGGAAAAGAGACAGAGGGGGGAAAGAGACAGAGGGGGACAGAGACAGACCTGGAACGAGACAGACACAGAGATAGAGAGACAGACAGAGAGACTGATACAGAGACAGACAGAGAGATAGACACAGATAGACAGTGAAAGAGACAGACAGAGCCAAACACACAGACACACACAGAGACAGACACACAGACAGAAAGAGATAGAAAGACAGACAGACTGGGAGAGAGACAAAGAGACAGTTACTATCTCGGGCAACGCCCGGGTACTACAGCTAGGATATATATAAAATCTAAAGCTGAGTGTATGTCTGTGTGTGTATGTCTGCAAAAGGAATCCGCACCGTCGCATTTACAATCACAAAATTTTGCACAGACGCCTCATGTAACTCAGGGAATGTCATAGATTATGTTTTGAAAATTTAACCCCACGCTTTACAGTTACTCTCCAAAAAACCTGCCTCCATTAAAGTCAATGGAGATAGGAGCTACAGCTTATTAATAGCAGCTGTGGTTGGTTGCTATAGGAAAAAAATAAATTGTTAGTATAAGAAGCTTATGTGTGAGGTAATATGATGTCGGTGGTGAGACGGATAGAGAAAGACAGGGAAAGAGGCAGACAGGGAAAGAGACAGAGAGAGACAGACAAACAATCAAAGAGACAGACAGGGAAAGAGACAGACGGGGAAAGAGACATGCCTGGAACGAGACAGACCTGGCACAAGACAGACCTGGAATGAGACAGACGGGGAAAGAGACAGACAGACACAGAGATAGAGATACAGACAGACTGATACACAGACAGACAGAGAGATAGAGACAGACAGAAAGATAGACAGACAGACAGACAGACATGGATAGAGACATAGACACACAAACAGACAGGTAAAGAGACAGACAGAGAGACAGACACACAGAGACAGACAAGGAAAGAGACAGATAGAGAGACAGACACACAGACACAGGCAGGGAAAGAGACAGACAGACAGAGCCACACACAAAGAGCCACACAGAGACAGACACAGACATACAAAGACAGACAGACTCGGAGAGAGACAAATAGACAGTTACTATCCCGGGCAATGCCCGGTTACTACTGCTAGTATATATATAAAAAAGTATTATTACTAGACATTATTAAAAATCTGATTAATAATGCCGGCTGAGATAAGGAATGGCCGGACTCTTCTTGTAATAGGTAATGAATATAATGCCACATACAGTGAACACTGACATTGACAGGCAGGTAATTGTTATTTCTTCTGTTCATAGAAATCGGGAGTATGTCAAAGTGGAGAACCCCTTTAAGGCTGTGATTTTCCGACCAGCTGCAGGTCTCCTAACTCCATCAATGCGGTCAATCAGGGACAATCAATGGACAATCAGGGGGTTCACTGTGAAACCTGTCACTACGTTTTTTTAACTGTGGCACAAATGGATTTTTTACCGGATCTATTACAAATGCATTGTCATTTCAATGCATTTGCAATGGAATCGCGGCCATATGCGGTCACATGCAGTTGCGTGCAGCACACACTGGATCCGTTTCTTTGTGGTATTTTACCTTTTTCAAAAACGCTACTTGCAGCATTTTTGTCCTCGGGCAAAATACCGCATGTCAATGGATACGTTGAATCTCGGGATTTATACCAGCATGTAAAACACAGCTGGTATTATGCCTTTAATACTCAACGTGCCACCCGGCACCAGGGCCGCTGGAAAAGTCAGATACAGCGCCAGAAGATGGCACTTCTATAAAAGCGCCATTTTCTAGGGCGGCTGCGGACTGCAATACGCAGCAGGGGGGCCCAGAAAGCTTGGGCCAACCTGTGCTACGGATTCCAATTCCCAGCTGCCTAGTTGTACCTGAGTGGACACAAAAATTGGGCAAAGCCCATGTCGTTTTTTTTAATTATTTCATGAAATTCATGAAATAATTAAAAAAAAAGGGCTTCCCTATATTTTTGGTTTCCAGTCGGGTACAAATAGGCAGCTGGGATTGGAGACAGCCCGTACCTGCCTGCTGTACCTGGCTAGCATACAAAAATATGGCAAAGCCCCCGTCATTTTTTTTTAGTTTTTGGGCAAAAAACTTGAAAAAAAAAAAAAGGGCTTCCCTGGATTTTCCATTGCCAGTAAAGGTAACACCAAGCAGTGGGAGTTAGCATCCAGTAGCTGCTCGGGTTACCCTTAGCAATAGAAAATGCAGCGGGAGCCCACAAATTTTTTTTTAACCCTTAACCCTTTTTTACCCATCGAGCACCCGAGCATTTTACTGCTCACTCATCCCTACTCCTGACCACGCAGCCAGCAGAAGAAGTAATCAGATCAGCTGACTCCAGTACCGGCCGATTAGGCGATGTTCACACGTTGCTTTTTCTGATGCTTCTTTTTCTCCTGCAAAACCTGCTCTCTTGGCACCAAAAAAGCTGCTTCCCAGGGTTTTTTTTTGCTGCGTTTTTGGTGCAGATTATGTCATTTGTTTATGGTATATGTTTAATAAAACTAGTTTTATTCACCAAAAAAGTCAGCAAAAAAAAATAGATAAAAATACACAACGCGTGAACAGAGCTCTAGGACGTTGCTTTCCTGTTTTGTTTTTTTGTGTTTTTTACTTAAAAAAACTTGATTTTTTTTTTAGCTTTTTTTAATGCAGTTTTACCCCATTCAGATTGAAATCACTAAAACATAAAAAAAATCATCAAAAACACAAGTATTTACCATTGCAGTTTTCTGACCATAGCATGCTTTGGGGGGAAAAAAAGAAGAGTTAAAAATTCTTTTAGAGATCAGTAGGGCTGGAGTGCCCCTTTAAATTAATAAATTACATACCCTAGTGGTGAACAAAATTCCACCGCTACTATCTCCACTATGATCTATGCCCTCATTCCCACATAGTTGTAATAATCATTCGTGATCAAACCTATTGCAGTTCCAATGTTATGACGGCGCACATATGATGATGTCACCACTAGTGACATCATCTCCACATGGTTTGTCAGTATTATACATGCAACATATGGCGGGGGACAGATCTGACAATCCATAGCGTCTGGTATATGGTCCTAGCTTTCTTTTTTGGTAAAATTTCATCCATTTTGCTTGTGGTGGTCATGTACACCATATACACACTGTGTGAACGTATCCTTAAAGGGTTAATCCCGTCAATGCTGTTTGCCTTTTTTTTTTCTACTCCTTTTTCCCCACTCCCTTCTTTTCTATTTTCATGTGTGTTTTCCATTCCACTCCCCTCTCTCCTCCTCCATCCCTCCTCTTTGCCTCTGTCTTCTCCTCTCTTCCCCCCCTTCTCAGATTTGCAGCTCCCTCATTTGTTAAGCCTGTCCTATAGGCCTCAATTAGTAGCCATGGAAATGCTTTTTGAATGGGGAGGGGTGGTGACGGGGAGGGTTACAGACAGCTAAAATTACAGTGGGTTAAAAAAAAAAATGAGTGAAAAATCTTTGAGAGGGGCTGAGCTCCACCAGGAGAGGAGGAGAAGGAAGCTCTCTGACTGAGTTCCTGGATTCCCAGCACTACCGAGGATTCCTGGGAAGATTTTTGGGATACAAGCCAATGTCCCCGTATCCTGTCCCTGTCAGATTCCAAAAGTCCAACCGGCGAAATGTTTGCAAACCCTTCAAGAGACCGGTAATGCTGTAAATGACTTTTTGGATTTCTCCGATGCTTGGAAGATTGTCCAGGATCACATGCATGAATCCCACCAGGATCCTTTCCGAGGATTCTCAAACTCCTTACCATCCAAGGTTAAATCATAAAGAACTAGGAGGATTTACACCAGAAAACGTGGAAATATAACGTGAGGACATCAGAGATCTTTGATTGAACCATGAACTTGTCATGGTTTAGGAAACCTGAAGATTGTGAGGACCTGGGATGATGGTTTAGGAAACCTGACGACTTTCTAAATTGCTTTTCGGGAAGAACATGGTTTTGCTTTTTCTGGTACCAATTTCGGGATTTGCTATCAATATTGGATGTTTATGACCCTTAAGAAAGGTGCCACCTCAACGAGGAAGCAGGACGTAAGGGTTTGGGGGTTCAATGGGTTTTTGACCCTTAAGAAAGGTGCCACCTCAACAACGAAGCAGGACGTAAAGGTTTGGGGGTTCAATGGCCAAATCTAGATGTGTCCTGAAGCTTCGACCTACGAGGATGGTTGGAAGCCTCTAGAGCTGCCTTGGGATCAAGGAGATTTAGACCTTCCTACTGGTCGCCGTTGACTTGTGTGCCACAAAGGTGGTCATGTATATGGACAAGAGCAACCTGAGAGGTAAGATAATTCTGGGCATCTTGGGTTCCATCCTTACCAGTCATGGTCCTAGCAAAAAAAAAAAAAACATGCACCACACGTTCTGTATCTTTGCCGGATTTCCTGCATCATTTTTACGTGTTTGCAACTTACTCTACTGTAATAATGTTTGTTGAGAAACATAAGAGTTAAGGAAAATCCTAGGTACTTATTTAGAACTGGATTTCCCCGAATGCCGCTATTTGAGGAAACCTCTTAAAGGTATTGTCTATTTTGTCATGCCACAGTCTTGGTGGGAATTTCTCATATGAGAGTGTCTAAATATTCTGTGTTACTGGGATTAGGTCAAATAACATTCTGGTAAAGTGTGTGGCTACATTTTGCATCCATAACTTAAGGGGTTTCCAGTTGACATGCTAAAAGATCTCATTGCTGGGACCCCCATTGATGTCATGTGCCAGTGCAACCAGGTATTCACTAAAAAGATGACCTCCTTGGCTCTGATCTACCTGTGACTTGTATATATTTTGTTCAACATCGTCATTTATTTAATTGGTCCAACCCATGGAAGATCATGGGGGGAGCTGTTGGGTATAGACAGAACTTTCGAAAGTTCACGGAGGGAGCTGTTGGGTATAAACAGAACCTTTAATTTATGGGGGAGCTGTCGGGTATAGACGGAACCTATGGAAATCACAGGGGAAGCTGTCGGTTGTAGGTGGAACCTATAGAAGATCTTGGGGGGAGCTGTTGGATATAGACAAAAACTTTGGAAGATCACAGGGGGAGCTGTCGGTTGTAGGTGGAACCTTTGGAGGATTATGGACGGAGCTGTTGGTTGAAGATGAAACCTTCAGAAGATCATGGGGGGGAACTGTCAGGTATAGACAAAACCTTATGAAGATCACGTGGGGAGCTTTTGGTTGAAGATGAAACCTTCAGAAGATCATGATGAGAGCTGTTGATTATAGACCGAACCTTTGGAAGATCACGGGGGGAGTTGTCGGGTATAGACAAAACCTTTGAAAGTTCACGGAGGGAGCTGTTGGGTATAGACAGAATCTTTGGAAAATTATGGGGGAAGCTGTCATGTATGGACAGAACCTTTGGAAGATCATTTGGAGAGCTGTCGGGTATAGATGGAACCTTTGGAAAACCATGGGGGGAATTGTTGGTTGTAGGTGGAACCTTTGGAAGATTATGGGGGAGCTGTCCGGTATAGACGGAACCTTCAGAAGATCACGGGGGGAGCTGTTGGGTATAGACAGAATGTTTGGAACATCACAGGGGGAGCTATCGGTTATAGACAAAACCTTAGGCAGGTCAAGGAGGAGATGTGGGTTGAAGATGAAACCTTCAGAAGATCATGGCGAAACTGTCAGGTATTCACAGAATCTTTGGAAGATCATGGGGGAAGCTGTCAGTTGTAGATGGAATCTTCAGAAGATCATGGGGGGAGCTGTCGGGTATAGATAAAACCTTTGGAGGATCATGGGGGAGCTGTTGGTTGTAGAAAGAATTTTCGGAAGCTCATGAAGAGAGCTGTCAGTTGTAGACTGAGGTACACTGTGCCCACCATGATTCACAGGGGCCTCCAACAAATCTATTATTTGTATTGGAGCCTCATCTGGTATCGTATGACATTTAGGTTGTGAACCATCAAGGTAGCAGATGGCTTGTTAATATTTATGGAGGCTTCCTTAACTCTTCCTTGAGAAACACCGTGTTTGGAAATATGGATGGAGCAGGTTGAATGTAAATATGCCCAATCCTTTTCCTGTCAGAGGGGAGCAGCAACCCATTATTACGTCATACTCTGTGGTGACCCTAGGGTGGCCCGGACGGTCAGCTTGACCCTGACAGCTGTCATCCTGCCCAGAGGCCTCAGACCTGACATTATCACCTCCCTCGTTATTATTGCCTTTTTCCGCACTAAGCTCTTTTGTTTCAATTACAGACAAGTAATCCGACTAATTCTCCCCACATTACCCACAATCCCTTCCTAGACATCAATTACCGCGCGGCACATGGCGCGGAGGTGAAGCAGGTTTAAGTAAGCCGTAGACGACGCGCTTCGCTGCCCGATCTCTGAAAATTACTCATCACTTGATTAATAATTAAGATAAGACTGAATAATTAATTCAGCGCACAGCTGCTGACTTCAAAGCCGGGCAGACCATCAGCCGCTACCCAAAAATATTAAACCGCCACCCCTCCTCGCCTCTGGTGGTTGGTCGCTGGTCCTCCCCGATCAGTCTCTGGGGTAGGTCTATTAGTTATGTCTGTAGGGTCCCATTAGTAAATCTCAGAAGGCGCTGGATCTTCGGCAATATGGATTAGGTCTACCGGACCACACAGACACATGGCAAGACGCATCTGTGGCACGCCACCCATTGAAGTTAATGGGCCCATATAGAACCTCTAGGTACTGTTTAAAGGTACTCTGTAATATAGCACCATAGAACTCCCATCCATTGGCTCCCATCGTGCTCAGTGTTCAGATCTTGGTCTCTCGACTCCGTACTGTGGTTGACCCGTCTCTGCCTGTTCTCCCCTGTTTCTGTTATGACTTCCCGGCTTCTGACCTCGGACTTCCTCCTGACCACATCCCCACCTGCTTCGTATATTTTGTACGTACTCTCCTGGAAACCTGACCTTCGGTTTCCGTCAACTGTCTTGCCCTCCTAGTTTATGATCTCGGCCTATGTGACTACCTCTCCATTTACCACATGCAAATAGTGTCTAGCGCCACCTAGTGACAGTCATCAAAGCCCCCTTTTCGAATTAATTGGACCAACCCCTTTTAAAGGGTAACAGTCATTCATAAATCAATACTGCGTATGAAAAGTAATGGATTCTATCAGAGAAATCTGCTTCTTTCTCATCCTGGACTGAACATTCCCTCTCAGTTTATTCAGTGAAGACTTTCCCATTAGATGACAGTTAGTGCTTTTAATACTCTATGGAGTCGATGTTTTTTCTGTGCCAGCCTGAGCCCTATGCTGTCAGCTCCTTTTCATCCGCTCGGGGGCCCATAGAAAATACATGCCATGTCAGGTTTCTGCAGTTATAGAGGAAGCAGACATAAGGGCAAAGTGCAGAGATAAAGGACGTGGCGTGTCAGGGAACAGACGTGGCGGGCTTCCTTAAACGGCGGGATGGGCCAGCGTGTTGGTATACCGCGGGGAAACAAAGGATGACATTTAACAATAAAAAAAATATGTTGTGGCTTTTGTTGCCCAAAGTGGAAACGTGTTATTTTTGCTTCCTTTCACCTGCGTAATATTTCACTTTATGTTCTTTGCTTCCTTCTGGGGTTTTTCGCTTATTGTAGACAGCAGATGTGCCGCTTCTCACGTGATCCATCCCATAGTCACTGACAATCGCCTATACTGGGTACATGAAGCGTTACATGACGCCCGCGAAGCCGAAGTACCACATATTGGTCAGATCTAAATCCTATGAAGACATATGAGCTGCACCCCCCCCCCTCCATTATGTAGTAATGTCCCCCATCCTCTTCTAGAGTACCTCATCCTGGGCTTCTTCCTGGTAAATATGTCCTCCATCTTTGGATATATGTCCACCTACTCGCATATTCTGTCTCCTCCTGGGACCATCCTAGTATATACAGTACAGACCAAAAGTTTGGACACACCTTCTCATCTCTAGAACAACCTTTAAGAGGAGACTTTGTGCAGCAGGCCTTCATGGTAAAATAGCTGCTAGGAAACCACTGCTAAGGACAGGCAACAAGCAGAAGAGACTTGTTTGGGCTAAAGAACACAAGGAATGGACATTAGACCAGTGGAAATCTGTGCTTTGGTCTGATGAGTCCAAATGTGAGATCTTTGGATCCAACCACTGTGTCTTTGTAGAAAAGGTGAACGGATGGACTCTACATGGCTGGTTCCCACCGTGAAGCGTGGAGGAGGAGGTGTGATGGTGTGGGGGGGGCTTTGCTGGTGACACTGTTGGGGATTTATTCAAAATTGAAGGCATACTGAACCAGCATGGCTACCACAGCATCTTGCAGCGGCGTGCTATTCCATCCGGTTTGCGTTTAGTTGGACCATCATTTATTTTTCAACAGGACAATGACCTCAAACACACCTCCAGGCTGTGTAAGGGCTATTTGACTAAGAAGGAGAGTGATGGGGTGCTACGCCAGATGACCTGGCCTCCACAGTCACCAGACCTGAACCCAATCGAGATGGTTTGGGGTGAGCTGGACCGCAGAGTGAAGGCAAAAGGGCCAACAAGTGCTAAGCATCTCTGGGAACTCCTTCAAGACTGTTGGAAAACCATTTCCGGTGACTGCCTCTTGAAGCTCATCAAGAGAATGCCAAGAGTGTGCAAAGCAGCAATCAAAGCAAAAGGTGGCTACTTTAAAGAACCTAGAATATAAGACATATTTTCAGGTGTTTCACACTTTTTTAAATATCTCATTCCACATGTGATAATTCATAGTTTTGATGCCTACAATGTGAATCTACAATTTTCAGAGTCCTGAAAATAAAGAAAACTCTTTGAATGAGAAGGTGTGTCCAAACCTTTGGTCTGTACTGTTTGTCCCCATCCTAGTATATATGTCCCCCCATCCTAGCACATATGGTCACCCTGCTGGGACCCTCCTGGTATCTACTGTACCTCTCCAGGTAAATACAGTCCCCCTCCTGGTATAAACTGTCCTGTTAATGGTATATACAGTCCATCTCCTGGTATATACTGTCCTCCCCTCCTGGTATATACTATCCCTTCCTGGGGCCCTCGTGGTATATACTGTCCCCCTCCTGGTACATACTGCCCCCCTCCTGGGCATGTTCTGGTATATACTGTCCCCCTCCTGGTATCTACTGTTCCCCTACTAGAATCTACTGTTCCCCTCCTGGTATAAACTGTCCTCCTAATAGTATGCACAGTCCTTCTCCTGGTATATACTGTCCCTCCTTCTGGTATATACTGTCCCCCTCCTGGTATATACTGCCCCCTCCTAGACCTGTTCTGGTATATATATACTGTCCCCCTCCTGGGGCCTTTCTGATATATACTGTCCCCCTCCTGGTATATACTGTCCCCCTCCTGGGGCCCTCCTGGTATATACTGTCCCCCTACTGGTATATACTGTCCCTTCCTGGGGTCCTCCTGGTATATACTATCCCCCTCCTGGTATATACTGCCCCCCTCCTAGACCCGTTCTGGTATATAATGTCCCCCTCCTGGGGCCCTTCTGGTATATTCTGTCCCTCTCCTGGTATATACTGTTCCCCTCCTGGGACCCTCCTGGTATATATGTCCACCATCCTGGTATATACTGTCCCCCTCCTGGGGCTGTCTATGTTCTGTCTAACGCAAAAGCCTCGTTGTACTCACCCTTTCCGACTCCCATGTCGCACGGCGTCCTCCTGTGTAGCCAGAGCGCAGAAGCTGTCCATACTTTAGCAATGTGTGACATAATGTCATGTGCCGCCCTCAGTCACTGGGACGCCAATGAAAACTGCCGGCTTCTGATTGGCTGGCAGCCTGTATTGCAGTGCAGGGACCGGATGGGTCTCTGTGCTGCGATGCATTTCAGCTGGGTGTGCAGACTCTGACGCACATCCAGCTGGGGCCGGCGGGACCCCTGCACCCCCGGGCCTGGTCGCAGTCACGATCCCTGTGACCTTGATTGTTCCATCCCTGGATACATCCTCTTCACTTGCCAAAATTTGTATCCTCCGTCTGGCCACTATACTTTTTTTTTGTTGTTTCTTTATTTCCTAGCTCTTGATTCTACGGGAGTCGTGCCACCATATGCCTACACATGGCACACATGAAGGGCATCCATTAGTCGAATACGTCAACGAACCCTTCTAGTGGACCCTTCCGACATACACTGCAGATGGCTACAGGACAACCTGAATGAGTCTCAATGTGCCTGATTCACAAGTGCCAACAGTCTTTGATTTGCCAGGATGGCCGGAAACACTCCCGGCAAATTTAGGGATGTCGTGGGGAGAAAGGACCAATGTGATTGGAGGAGACAGTCCCAAAAATTGCCGAGAGCAATGGTATCGTCCAGTGCTGCCTCCAGGCTTTCGTGTGCCTTTGGCAAAAGAATCCCAGTTGGCCCCTTTAACGCATACCATGATTCATGATTAGAATATAGAGGTTTCGGGAAGTACATTATATATACTGTATATATATAAAATATAAGTAATACAATGCCTGTAAATATAATCCCTTCTCATGCACTGTCAATCCCCCCCCCCAGTGTGCTCTTTCTCCCCATGTGATGTCTCCTCTTTGCTCGCTCTACCCCTCTGCGGTTTCTCCCCCTGCGCTCTCTCTTCTCCCACTGTGCGGTCTCTCCCCTGTGCTCTCTCTTCTTCCCCTGTGCTCTCTCCTCCCCC
Source organism: Anomaloglossus baeobatrachus (assembly GCF_048569485.1). Classification (NCBI taxonomy): domain Eukaryota; kingdom Metazoa; phylum Chordata; class Amphibia; order Anura; family Aromobatidae; genus Anomaloglossus; species Anomaloglossus baeobatrachus. Next base: position 205,855,920 of record NC_134361.1, on the reverse strand, counting down.
TGTGCTCTCTATTCCCCCCCTGTGCAGTCTCTCCCCTGTGCTCTCTCTTCTTTCCCTGTGCAGTCTTTCCCCTGTGCTCTCTCTTCTCCCCCTGTGCGGTCTCTCCCCTGTACTCTCTCTTCTCCCCCTGTGCGGTCTCTCCCCCATGCTCTCACTATTCCCCATGTGCGGTCTCTCCTCCATGCTTTCTTCTCCTCCTGTTTGGTCTCTCCCCTGTACTCTCTCTTCTCCCCCTGTGCGGTCTCTCCCCCATGCTCTCACTATTCCCCATGTGCGGTCTCTCCTCCATGCTTTCTTCTCCTCCTGTTTGGTCTCTCCCCTGTGCTCTCTCTTCTCCTCCTGTGCGGTCTCTCCCCCTATGCGCTCTCTTCTCTCTTCTCCTCATGTGCGGTCACTCCCATGTGCTTTTCTCCCCCAGTTCTCTCTCACTCTCCCCTTGTGCTCTCTCTTCTCCCCCTGTGCAGACTCTTCCCATGCTCTCACTTCTCCCCATGTGCGGTCTCTCCTCCATGCTTTCTTCTCCTCCTGTGTGGTCTCTCCCCTGTACTCTCTCTTCTCCCCCCCGTGCAGTTTCTCTCCCTTGTGCTCTCACTGCTCCCCTTGTGCTCTCTCTTCTCCCCCTGTGCAGACTCTCCCCATGCGCTCACTTCTCCCCCTGTACGGTTTTCTCCTCCATGCTTTTTTCTCCTCCTGTGTGGTCTCTCCCCTGTACACTCTCTTCTTCCCCTGTGCGGTCTCTCTCTTCTTCCCTGTACACTCTCTTCTCCCCCTGTGCGATCTCTCCTCTGTGTTCTCTCTTCTCTCCCTGCGTTGTGTGAGGAGTGCAGCGTCCTCACTGCTGAGCGGTGTCCCAGTGATGCAGGAGATCAGTGCCAACCGCAGGTGTCAGGTGACGTCACTGGTCTCTGCTCCTGGCTTATTATTATTCATAAGCCAGGAGCAGTCAGGCTCTGCGCTCATCACATGCAGAGAGACAGCGCACGGGACGAGAGAGTGCACGGGACGAGAGAGTGCACGGGAAGAGAGAGCGCACGGGGAGGGGGGAGACAGTTACCTGGGCCCCATTCATCATAAAGGGCTGGGGACACCATTGGGCAAATAGCGCTCACAGTGTTCCCGACAGCAAGTGGGCCCCCTGTTTGTCCAGGGCCCTGGCACTTGCCCGGGTGTGCCGGGTGGTGACGCCGGCCCTGGTGCCGACGATTCTTTTTCACACTGGGAAATACGCCCAGGCCCACACATCCAACAAGTATGGACTGGGAGGTGTGGTCTGGCCACCTTTGCCATCAGACATGCATGCTCAGCCAATCCGAGCGTGCATGTTTATGGGGACTCTGGAGAGGTAGCTTTCATCTAAAGAAGGACAATTTCGGGTGACGATCGTTGTGACACGACGTGGAATTGTGCAAATGACAAACACATGTACAAGGTGGTGCCGGCTTGGGGGGTGTCACAAGGCGCTCATCAGCCGCTGCTTCCAATTACTCTCTATTGAGTTATACTTTAATATAATCCATGGAGGACGGAAGACAGAGCGCATTGTGTACGTGGTAAGCGGTAGAAGCGGCACCGCTCGGCTGATCTGCGGGGGTCCCCATTCAGAATAAGGGGCCATCTCCACATACGCCGCGATCACTGATCCCTGACGCAACCGCGTCACCTGATCCACAGTGACCACAAGGGCCAAAAATAGCGACCGCTTTGTGCCGACTGACATTTTTATATAACGACCTTTACGTTTCGAGCCGACAAACCCTTTCCGGAAACAGCGTCACATTGGCATTGTCTGGCGGTGCGGCTTGTCTCTATAGAAGTGAATGGAGCTCGGCTGCAATACCACAAGCAACCTGTGGATGGGGGTGGCGCTGTTTCTGGAATGAAAACCCTAAGCGTTTTCAGATGGCCAAGATGACTGTCATCTGAGCAGACAGCTATCATACCCAAAACCCACCTCCGCTTGCGTGTTTTCAACGGGGATATAGGAGAAAGGGGTCACGGGGGGCTACGATTTAGCATCTATGGACAAGATGTAGGTAAACATGTTATTCATTGATGGATGAGACATGAGTAAACATCTCCCCCCACCCAACATCGGCCCCCCTGAGATCTATACTCAGGAAGCCATATGCACCGAGACACTGCGTTATCACAGTACATATAGTGCCGACATGTCATCTATATACCCGGCAATGGAAACTGTCAGCACATGAAGACTATGCAGATATTAGTAGGAGTTTAGGAGCCCCCAATGCAAAATCTCCAAGAGGAGCCCAAATTATCAAGGGTCAGAGATACCCAAAAGCAGGGCCGGCATTGACACCCATTGGCCAAGACGTCCATTACCGACATCCACCGGATAGGCGCTGAGCTCGCTCAGTACAGCTCAAATGTCAGCTGTGTTATACAGCCGTCACCCAAGTCTAAGGGGCCATTCACACTGCCCGATCTTGGCCATTATACGTCCTGCGTTCTTCTATATACAAGCCAATCAGTTATCAGCAGCACATGTCCTGTTTACATTATCAGCAGCACATGTCCTGTTTACACAGGGTGATGTGCTGCCGAGAATATTATTATTATGGAAGCTTACAAATTAATGCACCCATCAAACGAGCGTGTTGCTAATTTTTTTTCTACACCCTGTTAGATGGGCTCATACTGGGGAACGAGCGTCACCTAATTAAAGGGAATCTGTCAACAGGTTTTTGCCACCTAATCTGAGAGTGGTATAATGTAGAGACAGAGACCCTGATTCCAACGATGTGTCACTTACTAGGCTGCTTGCTGTAGTTTTGATGAAATCACAATTTTAATCAGCAGATTTTCACTAGAGGACTAGTAAACCTGCTGCAATGTAGTCTTCCCCATTGAGGAGCTCTGCATAATCCCGCCTCCACCACTGATTGGCTGCTTTAGGCCTACGCAAAGAAAAGCAGCCAATCAGCTATGTGGGCGGGGTTATACAGAGATCAACATTCAGAGAACTACTAGATCAGCTACAGCAGATAAAACAGTTTTTAATCAAAACTGCAGCAAGCAGCTCAGTAAGTGACACATCGCTGGAATCAGGGTCTCTGCCCCTACATTATGCTGCTCTCAGATGATTTAGCTAAAACCTGGTGACAGATTCCCTTTAATTGCTAACTGGAACATCACAAAGCAATAAAAAATGGATTTGCTGCCTTCAGTCTGAATCTACAATGTGCACGTCAATAGGAAGGATAGCCATTACATGAACATGTGTGTCTAAACTTTTGACTGGTACATACAACATATATATGTGCTATATATATATATATATATATATATATATATATATATATATATATATATAATATGTTGTACATACCAGTCTAAAGTTTGGACACACATGTTCATGTAATGGCTATCCTTCTTCTTATTGAAACGTGTAGATTGTAGATTCAGACTGAAGGCAGCAAAACCACAAACGAGCATATAAGGAAACAAGGAGTGAGTAAACGTGTGTGGAACAAACCAGAATGTGGTGTTAAAGGAATATTCTCAAGGTTGCAAGTTATCCTTTATGCATGCGATAGGGTTTAACCTCTAGATAGTGGGGGTCCAACCGCTGGGACCCCCACCAATCCTGAGAACCAGGGCTCTGAAGAGACAGTTGTTAGGGTATGTGCGCACGTTGCTTTTTACCTGCTTTTTTGCTGCTTTTTCTTCTGCGCTGTTTAATGCCAAAATGGATGTGTTCTTCTATTCAAGCAAAGTCTATGGGAATTTGGGTTTCTTGTTCACACTATGTTGTTCAAAATGCTGCCTTTTTGTGGCAGAACTTTGGTCAAAAACTCAGCTTTGCAGTGCAAAACGCAAATGGCAAATACAATTGACATGTTGCTTCTTTGAAAAGCTGAGTTTTTGACCAAAGTTCTGCCACAAAAAGGCAGCATTTTGAACAACATAGTGTGAACAAGAAACCCAAATTCCCATAGACTTTGCTTGAATAGAAGAACACATCCATTTTGGCATTAAACAGCGCAGAAGAAAAAGCAGCAAAAAAGCAGGTAAAAAACAGGTAAAAAGCAACGTGCGCACATACCCTCAATGAAGCTGTTGTCAATCATGTCACGGGTGTCAGACTGTCATGTGGTTTCTGGCCATAGAAGATCACAGTGTCTGGCTGAGTAGAATGCTCCCTGACTTTCCATTGTTCCTGCTGCCCGTATTCATTGGTATAGGTAGCTTTCCTGCTGCATTTTCATCTCTCCCCCCTTTGGATCCAGCACAGCCCTCCTTCCATCCATCAGTATTCTCTTGGTGCTTATATACCCCTTCCTTCCTTTGACTGGTGCTGGTGATATTATTCAGTTCATTCAAACCTTGGTTGCAAGTAGGTGGCTTGTACTCCTCTGTGGTATCGTTGCTGAACTCCTGCCTGAGTCATCTGTGGATAAGTAGTTCATGCATTTTCCCCTTGTGTGTCCTCCTTGTGTCTTCTATAGTGGTTAATGGGGTTGACGAAGAGCTCATACCGTCCGTTCCCTATTTAGGGCCCAGCACTAGGGATACCTAGGGTCAGGTATCCTGCTCAGCGCATAGGTGCGGAACCTATATAGGGTGGTGAGGGACCCCAGGGTCCAGCAGTAGGTTTGGTCAGGGGTCACCATCTCCCTCTTCCCTAGGCACAGGGGTCCCCTTCCCTTACCATATGCCGCTCGCTTGGTACTTTCCCGTACCCAGCATGACAGTTTACTGCCGCACCAGTCATTCTTATGGGAGAGCCGAAGACCAACCAAGTGCAGCGCTCGGCAATCTCCAGCGATCCTATTGAGAATTAATGAAGCAGTATGGACAAAGGGATAACTTCCATACTTAAGAATACCCCTTTAAACTTTACATTCCTCAAACTACTCCCCTCTTACTTGGAGGATAGCTTTACACCCCCTTGGCATTCTCGCACTCACCAAGAATGGTTTGCCTCATCAAGAATATACTTGTGGGATCATCACCAACCCTTAAAAAGTGTTTCCCACCATCAGGTGTGTTTTGCACAGGCAGTTTTGAGTTCTGAGCTCCATTCCACAACTTTTCTAACTAAGGATATGATAAGAACCACTCAACTAAGTAAAGAGAAATGACAGGCCATGACGACTTTAGGGCAAAAAGTTCAGTTAGTCCAGTGATTTGCAGAACCATGAAGGTATCCTCAAATGCAGTTGTTAAAGCCATCAAATTTGGCTCATGGGGACAGAAAGACCAAAAACCTGTGCTGCTGAGGATAAGTTCCTCAAAGTTGCCAAACTCAGAAATCCCAAATTGTCAGCACTCATAAATAATACATATACATCAAGTAGCAGACACATCTCAACATCAACTGTCCAGAGGAGAGTGTGAGAAGCGGCCTTTATGGTCGAATTGCTGCAGAGAGACCTTTTTTGGGGTGAAGGAACACATACACTGGACATTAGATCAGTGGAAATCTGTGCTGTAGAGTCAAATTTCGACGTTTTGGTATCAAAGCAAAAAGGTTGATCAGATGGTTTGTACATGTGGTGCCCACTGGTGCTTTTCAGAGTAAAAGGGGGGACACAGTAATTGATCTAAGGTTTAACTCGTATTCTTTGGTTTTATATTTTGGCAACTGAAAGGGGGGGTCTGGATATTTTGCTCACCTTCTGCTAAACTTCTGTCGGCGCAAATTAAAGCATTTTTTGCTAAAATCGGGCACCTTGTCGTATGCTCTGTACATTGTATGAGCTCCCTATATGCAAATATATACAGGGGAGCTGCATACCTATAGACTATACATCCTGTCTGTAAAGCAGCGCCACCTGGTGGACACAGAGCATCATGCCTGCTCTGATTTCTCAACCCTAAATATTAAAAAAAAGCCGCAGACCTGGGTGCACTTTGTTTTCATAAAATGAATGGTGCTTTACTCACCCTCCCCAGGTCCAGCACTGGGTCTTCTCTGCTGCTGCTTAGTTTTGTTATTGTCTGTAGCAGTGGCAGAGATTTAGGGCCTTTTGCAAAACTAAAGAACCCCTTTGAATGGTGTTTTTTTCCCATACAACTTCCAAAGGATAGGTGATGACTTCTGGTACCACCGCGGTCACAAGAACAGGAATCCCCTGTAGCGTGAATGCGAGACCACCACTCCATTCACTCTCTATAGGGCCTACAAAAAGGAGAGTGGTAGGGCCAGAATCCCACGAGTCCCCGCCTTACAACAGGGTTTAAAAGTATCGGCACCCCGTACACACCATACAGTTGGCAGTCGCTACTTGTGGGCCCCACCGTGTAAGAGGGTCCAGGGTGACAGACCCCGTTTATCTATGCTGCTAGGGACAATATCATAGTAATTAGTGTAAGAAAGATTCTCCACTTCACTTGTCAGATCAACAGCTGCACAAATTCCAAAAATGATGACAGCTATTAATGAGGTCACTTGCAGCTCCAGGGCCCCACCATCACCCCCCCCCACCCACCCACTAGCATATGCCATTTATATTTCCAGTGATCACTTATAAAGCAGATGGATGTATATGCTCAGTACGTGTAACTAGTGATGAGCGGGCACTACCATGCTCGGGTGCTCTGCACTGGTAACTAGTGATGAGCGGGCACTACCATGCTCGGGGTCTCAGTACTCGTAACTAGTGATGAGTGGGCACTACCATGCTCGGGGTCTCAGTACTCGTAACTAGTGATGAGTGGGCACTACCATGCTCCGGTGCTCAGTACTGGTAACTAGTGATGAGCGGGCACTACCATGCTCGGGGTCTCAGTACTCGTAACTAGTGATGAGTGAGCACTACCATGCTCGGATTCTCGGTACTCGTAACTAGTGATGAGCGGGCACTACCATGCTCGGGTGCTCAGTACTCATAACTAGTGATGAGCGGGCACTACCATGCTCGGGTGCTCAGTACTCATAACTAGTGATGAGCGGGCACTACCATGCTCAGGTGCTCAGTACTCGTAACTAGTGATGAGTGGGCACTACCATGCTTGGGTGCTCAGTACTTGTAACTAGTGATGAGCGGGCACTACCATGCTCGGATTCTTGGTACTCGTAATTAGTGATGAGCAGGCACTACCATGCTCGGGGTCTCAGTACTCGTAACTAGTGATGAGTGGGCACTACCATGCTCGGGTTCTCAGTACTAGTAACTAGTGATGAGTGGGCACTACCATGCTCGGGTTCTCAGTACTAGTAACTAGTGATGAGTGGGCACTACCATGCTCGGGTGCTCAGTACTTGTAACTAGTGATGAGTGGGCACTACCATGCTCGGGTTCTCGGTACTGGTATCTAGTGATAAGGGGGCACTACCATGCTCTGGTGCTCTGTACTGGTAACTGGTGATGAGCGGGCACTACCATGCTCAGGTGCTCAGTATTGGTAACTAGTGATGAGTGGGCACTACCATGCTTGGGTGCTCAGTACTCGTAACTAGTGATGAGTGGGCACTACCATGCTCGGGTGCTCAGTACTTGTAACTAGTGATGAGCGGGCACTACCATGCTCGGGTGCACAGTACTCGTAACTAGTGATGAGCGGGCACTACCATGCTCGGTTGCTCGGTACTGGTAACTAGTGATAAGCGGGCACTACCATGCTCGGGTGCTTGGTACTCGTAACTAGTGATAATGAGCACTACCATGCTCGGGTGCTCAGTACTGGTAACTAGTGATGAGTGGGCACTACCATGCTCGGAGGCTTTGTACTCGTAACTAGTGATGAGTGGGCATTACCATGATCGGGTGCTACTCATAAAAGCACCCGAGCATGGTAGTGCCCGCTCATCACTAGTTACGAGTACAAAGCCTCCGAGCATGGTAGTGCCCACTCATCACTAATTATTTTGGCTGATGATGCAGACAGTGCTTATCGTTAGCCGAAAAAAATCCAACATGTCTGACATTCGTCAGTCATTTGTTTTACCACAACAGGTGTTTGCGGAGCACCTCGCTTTCCAGGTTGAGACTTTGTTCTATGGACCAGATTCACGGGGTCCCCTAGGAAGCGGACAAGGCCAAGAGGAAGGAGCCGAGAACGTCCGTGGTGCTGCTAGTGGTGTCCGGATAATGGAAACGCACCATAGGTGTATCCATACACTATCAATGGCACAAGCAAACCCAAGAGCAAAAAAGTCATAGGCCCTATATGTGAGTAACGTACAACAAAACTTTATTGATTAATACACAGGGAGATGGATAGTGCAGTAAAAATGGCTGCCTAGCCAGCAGGAAAGGACAAGCAGTATATACAGTGCCTTGCGAAAGTATTCAGCCCCTTTAATTTTTCAACCTTTTCCCACATTTCAGGCGTCAAACATAAAGATAAAAATGTTAATGTTCTGGTGAAGAATCAACAACAAGTGACACAATTGTGAAGATGAAAGAAATTTATTGCTTCTTGTAAATGTTTATAAAAAATAAATAACTGAATATTGGAGCGTGCAATATTATTCATCCCCTGTAAGTGAATACTTTGTAGCGCCACCTTTTGCTGCGATTACAGCTGCAGTCGCTTGGGGTATGTGTCTATCAGTTTTGCACATGGAGAGGCTGAAATTCTTGCCCATTCTTTCTTTGTAAACAGCTGGAGCTGAGTGAGGTTGGATGGAGGCGTTTGTGAACAGCAGTTTTCAGCTCTTTCCACAGATTCTCGATTGGGTTCAGGTCTGGGCTGTGACTTGGCCATTCTAACACCTGGATACGTTTATTTGTGAACCATTCCATTGTGGATTTTGCTTTATGTTTGGGATCATTGTCTTGTTGGAAGACAAATCTCCGTCCCAGTCTCAGGTCTTTCGCAGACTCAAACAGGTTTTCTTCAAGAATGGTCCTGTATTTGGCTCCATCTTCCCATCAATTGTAACCATCTTCCCTGTCCCTACTGAAGCAAAGCAGGCCCAAACCATGATGCTGCCACCACCATGTTTGACAGTGGGGATGGTGTGTTCAGGGTGCTGAGCTGTGTTGCTTTTATGCCAAACATATTGTTTGGCATTGTGCCCAAAAAGTTTGATTTTGGTTTCCTCTGAGCAGAGCACCTTCTTCCACATGTTTGGTGTCTCCAGGTGGCTTGTGGCAAACTTTAAACCACACTTTTTATGGATATCTTTGAGAAATGGCTTCTTCTTGCCACTCTTCCATAAAGACCAGATTTGTGCAGTGTACGACTGATTGTTGTCCTATGGACAGACTCTCCCACCTCAGCTGTAGATCTCTGCAGTTCATCCAGAGGGATCATGGGCCTCTCGGCTGCATCTCTGATCAGTCTTCTCCTTGTGTGAGATGATAGTTTGGATGGACGGCCGGGTGTTGGTAGATTTGCAGTGTATGATTCTCCTTCCATTTCACTATGATCGCTTGCACAGTGCTTCTTGGGATGTTTAAAGTTTTGGAAATCTTTTTGTAACCAAATTCGGCTTTAAACTTCTCCACAACAGTATCGCGGACCTGCCTGTTGTGTTCCTTGGTCTTCATGATGCTCTCTGTGCTTTACACAGAACACTGAGACTATCATAGAGCAGGGGCATTATACGGAGACTTGATTACACACAGGGGCTTATATTTATCATCATCAGTCATTTAGGACAACATTGGATCATTCAGAGATCCTCAATCAACTTCTGGAGGGAGTTTGCTGCACTGAAAGTAAAGGGGATGAATAATATTGCACGCCCCAATTTTCTGTTATTTATTTTTTACCAAAATTTAAAATAAGCAATAAATTTCGTTCAACTTCACAATTCACAATTGTGTCCACTTGTTGTTGATTCTTCACCAGAACATTAAAATTTTTATCTTTATGTTTGAAGCCTGAAATGTGGGAAAAGGTTGAAAAATTCAAGGGGCTGAATACTTTTGCAAGGCACTGAATATCTATGGATATGAATAAATTAATCAAAATATACTGCATGGGTCAATAGAAAATAGGTGACATTACACACCTGCGTTTCGGCAGCAAGATTTCGTCTGGATTGTACCTTGACCCGGAGTCGAAGGCTTGCTACTGAAACGTGCGTCAGATAGGATTTAAACTTATGGGTTTGTGAATGATCTGTTTCATGGTTTTGTGGACTTCTTGTCCTGTCCCGCTGGCTAGGCAGCCATTTTGTACTGCATTATCCATCTTCCAAGGTTTTCTTATACATTATTTGTATTCAGGGTTTTTGACCTTTTTTAATTGTGTCTTTCCTTGTACCATTGTCTTAGGTTTAGCCCTCAATTATATTCCATATTAACCCCTTATACAAATCTTTGTTTGTGATTAACCTTTTAATATTACCATATTCAATCAATGACTGAGTTACAATGTATAAAAAAAATTAAATAAAAATAAAAAAAAATTAAATAAAAACGACACAACTTGTTTTGAGTGTAAAGTTTATTGAAAAGTATTTTTTTTTTTTTTTACAAATTGTCAAGCATCACAGGGAACGTAACTATAATCCAAACCCGCTACAAAAAACAAAGTTCAATAATAATAGAAAAATCAGTGCAAAAATCAAAAGGAAAGAAATGAAAAACTAAAAAAAAAAAAAAAAAAAAAAAAAAAAAAAAAGTATATAAAATCTGTGGAGAATAAACAAAAAGCAAAGCTGTTGACCACAGCAACCAATCAGATCATTGCTTTCGCTTTTGAATGTAATTTACTGGTTGGTTGCCGTCAGTGACAACTTTTCAGCAATAGTTTTAAGGGGTCTGTAATGAGTGACTGAAGCGTGTATCAGCCTTAAAGGAAAAAAATATACTACCATTTCTAGTGAGTGCTTTGCATTCAGTAGACACACTGTGGAGGCGGCCATTTTGTTATCAGTGCTTTGTATTCAGTATACACACTGTGGAGGCGGCCATTTTGTTATCAGTGCTTTGTATTCAGTATACACACTGTGGAGGCGGCCATTTTGTTATTGGGATTAAGATTGGTGAAAATTGGGTAGCACAATGAGAAAGGGAAAGAGCCCTGGGTCACGCTACTTCCCCTTAAGTCTTGTGTATCTGTAATTTACACTGAACCCCCAAACGACTTTCAAAATGGCCGCCTTCTTAAATTGCACTCCTGTTAAAATGTCGCTTCATAGAAAAATGATTAATTGTAAATTAATAAAGGGTTTAGGACAATGATCCTGACACAAATTGAAATCTCTTCTTGGACCACCCCATCACAACAATATCCCTATTATAGGTTATCTGCTGGCCAGTGACCCCAATGATCATCAGTGATCGATGGACCCGGTTGTTCAGGCTAAATGAAGAATTACACAGTTCTCCTTGAAATCAGTGGGTTGGCGGTGTAATGTTTTGGTCATCCAGAGCGAGGGGCACTTTTTGTAACTGTTGCCTGCGTTACCTAAAAGATGGTGGGCCTATATGGGGAATAGCTACCCAACACAGCTCAGCATACTATTAGGCACTTGTGGAAGCCCTCAATTTTTCTACCTAAAAAGGCCCAAATTGTGTTAACCCCCAAAAATCGTACCATAGAGGACCTAATTTATCCAAATGCTTCACAGTAACTATGGCAACCAATGTGGACCTAATGGCTTTCCTGTAATACTGTACATAGGCAGTGTAGGATCATCACTAGGGGTTGAGTTGGGGCAAATCGATTCACAAGACCCACTCGAGCGGCCATGTCAATCTGTGGCTACCGGCAACCGAGCCTCCTCTTTTCATAATCAAAAGAAAGAAGAGGGATCCAGTCTAGCGGACATGAATTACCATCATGGCGTCTGGATCCCAGTCCTGTGAATCAGTTTGGACCACCTCTAACTAGGGGGAGTGATAATGGAGAAGGACTCAAAATACTGCAATGGTCTTTAGTAACAATGAACGAATCGGGAAGACCATATAAAAATCTTATTGATTGGACCATACATGATATCACCTCAGGACACCCATCTGGGGCTAGATACCTCAGGACAACCCCTGTGGCGCTAGATACCTCAAAACACTCTTGTGGCGCTAGATACCTCAGGATACCCCTCTGGCGCTAGATACCTCAGGACACCCCTCTGGCGCTAGATACCTCAGGACACCCCTGTGGCGCTAGATACCTCAGGATACCCCTCTGGCGCTAGATACCTCAGGACACCCCTGTGGCGCTAGATACCTCAGGGTACCCCTCTGGCGCTAAATACCTCAGGACACCCCTGTGGCACTAGATACCTCAGGACACCCCCTGTGGCGCTAGATACCTCAGGACACCCCTGTGGCGCTAGATACCTCAGGATACCCCTCTGGCGCTAGATACCTCAGGACACCCCTGTGGCGCTAGATACCTCAGGACACCCCTGTGGCGCTAGATACCTCAGGGTACCCCTCTGGCGCTAAATACCTCAGGACACCCCTGTGGCACTAGATACCTCAGGACACCCCCTGTGGCGCTAGATACCTCAGGACACCCCTGTGGCGCTAGATACCTCAGGATACCCCTCTGGCGCTAGATATCTCATGACACCCCTGTGGCGCTAGATACCTCAGGACACCCCTGTGGCGCTAGATACCTCAGGATACCCCTCTGGCGCTAGATACCTCAGGACACCCCTGTGGCGCTAGATACCTCAGGATACCCCTCTGGCGCTAGATACCTCAGGACACCCCCTGTGGCGCTAGATACCTCAGGACACCCCTGTGGCGCTAGATACCTCAGGATACCCCTCTGGCGCTAGATACCTCAGGATACCCCTCTGGCGCTAGATACCTCAGGACACCCCTGTGGCGCTAGATACCTCAGGACACCCCTCTGGCGCTAGATACCTCAGGATACCCCTCTGGCGCTAGATACCTCAGGACACCCCTGTGGCGCTAGATACCTCAGGACACCCCTGTGGCGCTAGATACCTCAGGATACCCCTCTGGCGCTAGATACCTCAGGACACCCCTGTGGCGCTAGATACCTCAGGACACCCCTGTGGTGCTAGATACCTCAGGATACCCCTCTGGCGCTAAATACCTCAGGACACCCCTGTGGTGCTAGATACCTCAGGACACCCATCCCAAATTTTCCCAGCCATAAAGTGCTAACAATTAAGTTTAACGGCACATGCATGAAATCCAAAAACAACAACCTCTGAAGGAGCTTTTGTCTTTCTGCCGTCCCTTGGTAAGCGGACACCCTGTCACAAGTCACTTGGGTCTCGTCTCACTTTAAGAATCGGCCATTGTTAAATATCGCCTAAGGTATCTTGGAACGAACGAGCTGTGCAATCTCGTAAAAAAAACATAAGCCAAAAATTATGTCTGTGTTTTTAATGTCTACACTCCCAAAAAGTGGTCACTAAGGCTTTCAGTCAATTTTTGTTGGCAGATCCTACCAATTTAATTGGCATATACCACCAATCGGTGTATGGGAGCCTCACGTACCCACAACCAAGAGGCGCCGTCAGACGGAACGAGGATTTGATGGGAACAAAAATCGTCCGAATTTTTGGTTCAACATCACAATCGGTCATGAGGGATTAGATTTTTTTTTTCTCTCTGTGGAAACAAAAAGTACCGTCATGTAAAAAAAATATGTATAAAAAAAAAAATCAAAACATAAAAATATATATAGCATAGTCTTTTATGGTTTATCTCAGGCGGACTGAACATTGGGAAACCAAGATATTTTGACGACCGTTTGTTTGTAAAGATATTGTTACGCTAAGGCTATGTTCACACAGTGTGTTTTTGTGGCTTTTTATACGTATTTTTTTTCATTGTGCTAAGGGTATTGCTGCCCAAAAAAAAAAAAAAAAAGCAGCAAAAATTCACTGTCTGAACATAGCCTAAGGCTGCGACTCTGGCTGCAACATAGGCAACATGGCCAAAGATTGTCGGTCACTACTATATCGCACTCAATGGGTACATAATGGCGACACCATAAGTCCCGCGACAAGCATGTTGGGGGGAAAAAACCCAAATATGTTTGGAATTTTTGGGACGTTCTTGTTGCTAACACAGTACCTTATGGATCGCAACGTGACCCTAGTCACTCTTAATTCAATGGGATGTGCCATGTCTGCGTAACCCTATCCTAAGGGCTCATGACACGGTTCTTGCACTGACCGCAATGCGCGGATTGGCCAGGGCCTCCCAACCGGAACTGTATAGCTCCTGTCACGCTAAAAGATGGCGGGCCTATGAGGGATAGCTACCCAATGCAGATCTGAATACTATTAGGCACTTTTGGAAGACCTCAATTTATTTACCTGAAAAGGCCCATATTGAATTAGCCCCAAAAAATCAGGTCGGGAGACCCACGGCCAGCCGTGTATTGCGGTCAGTGCTCGAAACGTGTTACATGGCCGTCTGCACGAGCTCTATACCGTTTCATACAGTATAACATTTAAAGCTGGATTTAGACGGCCATAATGAAACCAACTTAGATCCCCACATTTGATGGTGATCTCCGTTCACAGTGGATCTTAGTATTGCTGCAACTGTACCACAGATACTAAGAAAATGGCTAAAAGGAGACCAAAAAAAAAAAAAATGGAACAGTTGACCATAGCAACTAGACCACTTATATCATCTGGTTGCTATGGATAATCCCCCAACTTCAGACATGAGGCCTAGTCCAACTGAAATGCAGCAGTTGCCCTTTAGCAACCAGACCACTGACATCATCTGGTTGCTATGGACAATCCCTCAACTTAAAACATGAGGCCTAGTCCAAATGAAAATGTAACAGTCGCCCATAGCAACCAGAGCACTTATTTCATCTGGTTGCTATGGACAATCCCTCAACTTCAGACTAGGCCTAGTCCAAATGAAAATACAGCAGTCGCCCATTGCAACCAGACCATTTATATTATCTGGTTGCTATGATAATCCCTCAACTTCAGACTTGAGGCCTAGTACAAATGAAAATGCAGAGGTCGCCCATAGCAACCAGACCACTGACATCATCTGGTTGCTATGGACAATCCCTCAACTTCAAACTAGGCCTAGTCCAAATGAAGATACAGCAGTCGCCCATAGTAACCAGACCATTTATATTATCTGGTTGCTATGGATAATCCCTCAACTTCAGACTTGAGGCCTAGTCCAAATGAAAATACAGAGGTCGCCCATAGCAACCAGACCACTAACATCATCTGGTTGCTATGGACAATCCCTGAACTTCAGACTAGGCTTAGTCCAAATGAAAATGCAGCGGTCGCCCATAGCAACCAGACCACTTATATTATCTGGTTGCTATGGATAATCCCTCCACTTCATACTTGAGGCCTAGTCCAAATGAAAATGCAGAGGTCGCCCATAGCAACCAGACCACTGACATCATCTGGTTGCTATGGACAATCCCTCAACTTCAGACTAGGCTTAGTCCAAATGAAAATGCAGCGGTCGCCCATAGCAACCAGACCACTTATATTAACTGGTTGCTATGGATAATCACTCAACCTTAGACATGAGGCCTAGTACAAATGAAAATGCAGAAGTCGCCCATAGCAACTGTTTGGATTGGAGACTTAAGAGTTGTAATTAGATGTCAGACACTAGATTTAAGTAATTTACTTCAGAAATCACCATAAAATCTTAAAGGGGTTGTCCAGTGTAAACACGTTATCCCCTATTCCCACGATAGGTGACACCATACTGATCAGTGGGGGCAATGGTGGACACAGACAGAAAAGCCCCCTGTGCAAAAACAATATATTGGCCCTTTGCAGCCCCAAAACTCTTAAAAGGTAGAAACGGGCGCCAAATCATTAATCGGACCCCCACTCAGGGGTGGGCATATCATTGGTGCAGCCTGTGCATCCACCCCTGAGTGGGGGTCCGACTAATGATTGGCAGAATGGGGAATCCGAATCCCTGACGAGATACGTTCATCCAAAAGGCCCGGCCTCCACTCCATTCATTCTCTATGAGACCGCCGGAAAAGCCGAGCGCAACATTCAGCAGCCCCTAAGGGGGACAATGGAGTTGGGGGGGGGGGGGAGGCATATCCTGCAGTTGAGCTACATTGTATCTGAGATAAGTCCTACAGATCAATGCAGGCTCCAATCGATCGGCAAGTTATCACCTGTCCTGTGGATGGGGGCCATCTTGTTTTCACCGAACAACCCCTTTAAGGAGCATCTGAGTAGTTTTAGGTATCCTTATGTGGAGTTTAGGTTTCCCAAGAACATACATGACATACTAGGAGCTTTATAGATTGTCATAGAGTTGTATAAGACTAGAAAAAACAGCGCCACCCTCGTCTATGGGCCGTGCCTGGTATTGCAGCTCACACCCCATTCAAATTAGTCAGGCCCATAGGCATAAGTGGCACTGTTAAACAAAATTTAGCCTTTTTTAGTCTCATATAACCCTTTAAGGGTGCCAAAAAAGAAAAAAAAACTCCCGAAAAGGCAGATTTTTTACACTATTTTCAATAGTTATACATTTTGGATTTAAAGTAACAACTAAACACTATAAAAAGTTCATTTTTATTTTCGGGCGACTTTCCCCCGTGAATGTCTTTTGGCAGTGATAAATCAGTAACACAAACGCTCAAAGAAATAAAAAAAATTCATCAATAATATTTCCGTTAGTTACAAAAAAAATAGAAAAAAAAAAAAAGAAAATAATCTACAAAGTGCACTTACATGTTAATGTTTTACGAGGTGTTCTCCCAATACTTGCATTTATTAATTATTTTTTTTATTAATATATTAAAATAAAAAATAAGCTAAATCATCGTCAGCATTGTCAAGCAATATTGAAAATCCTAAAATTGGTGGGAGACCGTGAACCTGAAGGAAATTGTATAAAAAGGGATTATTCTATAGATTGACTCCATTGTACTGTGAAATTTCGGCCTCCTGCATATGACAATGGGCACATATAGTCCGTATAGTTTGGCACTACTACATTGATCTTCCCACTGAAGTAATGCCTTTATATCCTTCTATGCGGGATTGAAGAAATATGACAGAATAGCCATGCCAAAGGGTTAATTCTATCTCCAAGATCCTGTCCCAATATATAGTAAGTATAATAATAATAATAATAATAATAATTATAGCAAATACCTCCAATTAGTAATGTAGTATAGTTTTCCTGATTAGCCATGTCTCTTACCTCATGTGCAGGGCATTGCAGCATCAGCAAATACCTCCAATTAGTAATGTAGTATAGATGTCCTGATTAGCCATGTATCTTAACTCATGTGCAGGGCATTGCAGCTTCAGAAAATACCTCCAATTACAAATGTAGTATAGTTCTCCTGATTAGCTATGTCTCCTACCTCATGTGCAAGGCATTTAAGCTTCAGTATCCCAGTATCCATTATTACGACTACAAGCAACTAACTGTCACTATACGAGTGGTTGTAACCATGGATACCTAAGCTGCGATGCCCTGCAAATGAGGTAAGACAGTGACAGTTAGTTGCTTGTGGTTGTAGACATGGATACCTAAGCTGCAATGCCCTGCACATGAGGCAAGACAGTGACAATTAGCTGCTTGTGGTTGTAGCCATGGATACCTAAGCTGCAATGCCCTGCACATGAGGCAAGACAGTGACAGCTGCTTGTGGTTGTAGACATGGATACCTAAGCTACAGTGCCCTGCACTGGAGGCAAGACCGTGACAGTTAGTTGCTTGTGGTCGTAGACATGGATACCTAAGCTGCAATGCCCTGCACATGAAATAAGACAGTGACAGGTTTTTACTTGTGGTCATAGACATAGATCTCTAAGCTGCAATGTCCTGCACATGAGGTAAGACAGTGACAATTATTTGCTTGTGGTCGTAGACATGGATACATAAGCTGCAATGCCCTGCAGATGAGGTAAGAGACATAGCTAATTAGGAGAACTATACTACATTTCTAATTGGAGATATTTGCTAATATTAGTATTACATATACTACATATTGAGATAGGATCTAGGAGATGGGAATACCCCCTTAAGTCTAGTGCATGAGCCTTGAATCTACAGCGTAAATTTTGAGGTATAACAGTGACAGTTAGTTGATTGTGGTTGTAGACCAGGATACCTAAGCTGCAATGCCCTGCACATGAGGTAAGGCAGTGACATTTCTAATTAGAGGTATTTGCTATTATTATATCTACTACATATTGAGATAGTATCTAGGAGATGGAAACACCCCTTTAAGTCTAGTGCATGAGCCTTGAATCTACTGCGTAAATTTTGTCATTAGCACGTTAGTAGAAATCATCCATTAGCTCAGCTGACACCTCCCGTCTGGAAGACTTATGCCTTCGACAAGTCCTGGGCCGACAATGGGTTTAAAGGACCAAATCTGACAACTTCATCAATCGTAACGAGGTTGTCAACTTGAGTCCCTCAGACTCTATGTGGGCCAATACTAGCAACCGCGTAATGTGGTCTTCAGAAACTGGACTTGCTGACACAGTTGGGGGTCCGATACTTCCTGTGTCTAGTAGAGGGAAGTAGCGATTGAGCAATTTTGAGCTGTTCTGATGAGGACACTCGGCATACCCCCCCTACCCTGGCCATATATGTAGATCCCCAAAAAAAGAAGTCATTTTACCATTTATCCTGTGAAAACTGATGCAGGATTAGGACATTGCGTTGACGTACATGGTTTGGGTTAATACAACTACAGATCACACCCACTAATAGAAACTATTCAAAGTATTTCAAAAATGCATCCCAACGTTGCAAATGCATGAGAAAATCTCACCAGAAGTTCTCCGAGGGAGACATTCAACTGTGTCCGCTTTCACCCAAGTGGATGACGAGAAGCTACCTGGTCTCCTTAGATAAATACCTACATAGTACATATAGCACACCAAATAACTGTATTCCCAAGAGAGGTTGGGTTACCCTCACCATGATGGTACAAGTAGACCAAGGTAAGGAACTCTAGAATGTATGGAAGACCAGGTAGGTTACCTTCAGCCAAAGGGGTGGAAGTAGACCACGAAAGTGAGACCCACCAGTTTATCAGCTATCATGATGGAAATGGACCAAGTAAGAACCTCTACAACATTTGAGGAACCTCAAAAATTCATATATCAAGGTTCATAAAAGGTTCCATGACCTGAAAACTTTTTCTGAAGATACCTGGGCTCATTAAGATATGTAGGATCTCGAAGAAGAAAGGGATGTGTCGACCTGCAGATGCTCTTGTGCCTGCGGACAACCTGTACGTCACCGACAAATAAAAAAAATGGCCCCCTACTACACATAGTAGTCATCCATAAGAAGACAATATTCATTAGATCCACCACCAGAACATAAGTACCCTACCGCTCAATGTTCTCTTCAGTTCTCGATGATTTGCTACGTTGGTCTATCCAACAACAAAAAAAATTTCTATGATTTCACGTCAGCTTGACACCAATCATCATTCCCAGAAAAAAAGGAACAATGGACTCATGCGTCAGTGGCCAGCTCACCATTTTCTTGGGGCTGAAGCTGCTCCCTCTCGGTTTCCTCCTGAGGAGGACGTACACGTTTGAAGAACCCAAGCTTATACATGATAAAGACCATCAAAGCCAAAAGCAGCAAACCTGATAATACTGCAAGTACTATGACCCAGATGGGTACCGGGACCCCGGATGTCTGGTTGACCCATAAAATGTTAGTAGTGACCTCTGTAGAATTGCTTATATCAGGAAGGTTCATGTTTTTATAGGGGAATTCCATGACATGGAATGTGGCAAAGGACTTTATAGAGTAGGAATGATTTTGGTTCTCGCTATTCATGAAGGTTGGTGTCCACAGTCTCGAGCGAATATACAAAATGGCACTTTTTCCTTTTTCCACTCGTTCCACGTGACATTCGATCTTGAGACATTGGGCTGTTCCACACCGAAGGGTCTGCAAGTCTCCATCCACTTGTGGAACATCGCGACGATTGCGTTCATTACGGGTGACATTTTTAATGTCGTCTGCCATAGAACTGGAGGGTGTGAGGTTGAGAGGGTTGATGACAACATCGGAGGTACAGTTCATGGGACCGTCAATCTCATATTGAATGATGTATAATAAGGTTTTGGTTTGGTAGTTGTAAGGAAACTGGACATTCAGGATTGCTTTGCTGAACGTGCTGGGGCCGTTGTTCCGAAGCTCAAAGACATGTTGGATGAGGGGGCCAACATCATCTTCTGTCGTTGGGTTTTCTTTGGGTTCCCAGTTGGCAATGGGCAGGAAAACTTCGGTTGGCGTAGAGACTCCTCTTATTTCAACAGCTGCCAACACTGCCAATGCTACCTGCAATGATTTTTTGAGGCTGGTATTGTCGTATTGGTTGGAACTCTGTATCTGCAGGTCAAAGTTGACAGTGTCATCCATCTCGTTGAGCTGATGAACGCTGAAGAGCAGAGCCGACACCACCCTAGTTCCGGCCTTCATGGGGTTCCCCAGGTCACACACAACAAGCCTTGTCTGATTCTCAGTCTTGAACGCACAGGATAACCTTGACAAAGTCTCGTTATTTCGGACCACCCCAATAAAGTCAGCTTGTGGTGGGATATGGACAACAAGTTCAGCTTCATAGGCTCCTTCACCTTGATTTTGGGCATCAACCAGTAACGTCAGAGGGCTATCATCTCCGATGTACAATTGTTTTTGCTCACTTTCTACGGAGAGAATCAAGTTTGGCTTACAGATATTGTCTTCTCCGCAGTCCAGCAATATGTGGGCTTGTTTGGTCAGGTTGGCAGGGGTGAACTGATTTAAAATTGGCATTAGTCCAGATGAATCAGCGGCCGCCTTGTAATCCATTTGGTAATCCATGAAGACTGTGATGGGCGTCAGTTTGTCTCGAAACTCGCTTTCATCCCGCAAATATGCCTTTAATTCTTCGCACCGCATAGCTCCGCCATTATCCACCGTCATGTCCTTGGAATGAGTGGGCTGCTTGGTGTGGAGGAACAGCGCCCGCCTCACCGCACCCTTCTGCTTGAGCTTATCAAGTAGGAGTTCTACCTTAAAAGACAGTTTTTGGGGTACGTTGCCTTTGCTGCTGGCCCTCAGGCAGAATTTCACGTCAAAGCAGGAGACTTTAACCGAATTGGAGAGGGTACAGGTCTTACTTTCGGGATTTAGAAGTGAAGGGTTCACTTCCAGTACCGCGTTTACAGTAATAACGGGCCTAGACCTGTACAGGATAGCCTTATCAGCCCCAAAAGCTCCAACCACCAGGTCTGGGTAGCCATTCTCATCAACATCTGTGGCTCCTTTCAGCGAGTAGCCAAAGCTTGCTGGCATGGTTTTAGATGCCCACTGTCCTTCAAGAACCTGAGATGGTGTTGTGCTCATCCCAGTGCTCTTGCCATTATAGATATACACCAGGCCCTTTTTACCTTCTCCAGCATAAGGCGCCCCAATTGCAATGTCATTGAACCCATCTTGATCCAAGTCGCCCAGAGGGGCAATTGAGCTACCAAATCTTGAAAAAGGGTCAAACCCAGTCAACTTAGTCAATACCTGTAGGCCCGATTTGCTTTGTTGAATGTAAACAATCACCTGCCCGACTTCTTGAAGCTTACCGTCCGAACCTCGGTCCATAAAGAGTGGGGCGCCAATGAATATGTCCATCAGGTCATCTCCGTTGATGTCTGTGGTGGCAACGGAATAACCGAAGTAGGCAGCCATCTGTTCCCCGGTGAAATTGTACAAGGAATTCATAGTCTGGCCATCGTAAATGGACACCATGCCAAGTGTCCGGGCAGCTCTGGGGACCCCAGAAACAAAGTCTTCAATGGTGTCTCCATTAAAGTCCCCGACTGCCACCGAGTACCCCAGGTAGCTGTCGTCGTACTGGGGGCTGGCGGCGCGTGTGGCCAGTTGACCGGGATAGGTGGTGCTGTAGATTTTGGGGTCGTAGCTTTTTACAATGTCCTCCACGGAGTCGGAAATTATTTGCCCCTGCCAGTAAAAGCTTCCGGGCCCTCCTAGCAGTACCCGGTTGGTACTGGTGAAGTCGGCACTGAATCCACCCTGGCAGAAGCCTTGTTCCTGGGCATCGTGTTTAGCGTTAGACCTGCAGGGCGCATATTCGACGATGGTTTCTCCAGATTTTAGGTAACAAGTCCCAACCGGTTCCCTCTCCTGCTTCCTCTGCTGAGTTCTCCAGTGGTATAGGGGGGCACACGCCAGGATGGTGTCATCTTTAGCCCGCAGGGATGCCCCGAACCACTGATTGGACTTGAATTCGATAGGGTCATTGATATCGAAGTATCGATTACCGGTGGAGTCGAAGACAATGGACTGGCACTTGGCATTCCTCCAGTCGCACTTCTGCACGTCTCCACCTTGGGTGATGCCAGGCTGGGAGGTGTTGGCTTTGGGGGCTCCGATTAGCAGGAATGAAGAACTGGGATTTGGGAGGAAGAAGTCCACAGCAAAGCCGAAGTAGCTGCCCTCGGGGCCGGAGTGGACCTGGGGGTTCTCCGAGTCCAGATTGAAGGCAGAAGACACGGGCAGGAGCAGGAGGAGGAGGAGGCGGCTGCCAGCGCCCATGTCGCACCGATTGGCCCTGCGATCGGTTCTCGCGCTGCGATCCGGGGGCGATTCTCTTCCCATCAGATCGATGCAACCGAATCCCAGTCTGGACACAGGAGAAACTTCCGCCGATCCCCGGGACTTTCCTTGTTTTGTGATCAGACGGGGCTGGGGGCAGGAACGGAGGCCGGGCCAGAGACGAGTCATCCGGGGAGGGCGTGGATTGTGTCTGCGGGCGGTCTGCTGCGGCCGATCCCGGCCATGTGCTGCCCCCGCCGTGCAGCGCTGCAGGGGTTAACCGCCCCCGGATCACAGCCACGGCCGGCACTGAAGGGGTGCACGCTAACCTGCTGCGGAAATTAGGGGGGGGTGAAGGGTTAACGCAGCACATTTGGTAGTTACAGGGTTAATAGAGGGCAGCTAGACGGTAATGGCCAGGCAGGATGGGCTGCAAGGGTTAAATTTAGTCTGTGAAAGGAATGTGAGCGAGGAAGAGGGGGCTGCAGGGGTTAAATGAGTAAATGATAGGTGTATGAGCGGGGATCTGCAAGGGTTAAATCGAGGATGCGATAAGGGGGCTGAGAGGGTTAAATTAGGCAGCGTCAGGAATATGAAAAGGGGCTGCAGGGGTTAAAATAATAAATCAGAGGTTTATATGAGGGGGTTGCAAGGGTTAAATCAGACAGAACCAGAGGAGAGTTTGGGGGGGATGGGGTCCACCAGGGTTAAATCAGTGTGTTCCAGTGATATGACAAGGGGCTGCAGGGGTTAAATCAGTCTGTGCCAGTGATATGTCAAGGGGCTGCAGGGGTTAAATCAGTCTGTGCCAGTGATATAAGGTGCTGCAGGGGTTAAATCAGTCTGCCAGTGATATGACAAGGGGCTGCAGGGGTTAAATCAGTCTGCCAGTGATATGACAAGGGGCTGCAGGGGTTAAATCAGTCTGCCAGTGATATGACAAGGGGCTGCAGGGGTTAAATCAGTCTGCCAGTGATATCACAAGGGGCTGGAGGGGTTAAATCAGTCTGCCAGTGATATGACAAAGGGCTGCAGGGGTTAAATCAGTCTGCCAGTGATATGACAAGGGGCTGGAGGGGTTAAATCAGTCTGCCAGTGATATCACAAGGGGCTGGAGGGGTTAAATCAGTCTGCCAGTGATATGACAAGGGGCTGGAGGGGTTAAATCAGTCTGTGCCAGTGATACAATGGGCTGCAGGGGTTAAATTAATAAATCATTGGTTTAATGAGAGGGGATCCGGCTGCCTAGGGTTAAATCAGACAACTGGAGCAATAGGTCCTGTAAGGGGTAAATTAGTCTGTGCCAGGGATATGAGAGGGGGCTGCAGGGGTTAAAATATGCAGTGTCAGGAATGTGTGGAAGGGCTGCAGGGGTTAAATTAGTCAATGGGTTTATGAGTAAGGAGAGGGGCTGCAGGGGTTAAATCAGGGATATGACAGGGGACTGGGAGGGTTAAATTAGTGTCAGGAATATGATCAGAGAGGGGGCTGCAGGGGGTAAATGATTCAATAATGGGAGAAGGGCTGAGAGGGTTAAATCTGGCAATGCCAGAAAGGTGAAGGCGCTGCAGGGGTTAACATTAGTCAATGATGTGTAAATGAGTAGGGAGAGGGGGCTGCAGGGGTTAATCAATCTGTTCCAGGAACATCAGCAGGGAGTGGATGCAGAGCTACCATGAGGCAGTGTCAGTGTGCTGAGTATCAGTGTATATAGTGTGCAGTGTCAGTGTATTGAGTGTGCAGTGTCAGTGTGCTGAGTGTCCATTGTTTTGAGTGTGCAGCAGTGTCAGTGTCCATTGTTTTGAGTGTGCAGTGTCAGTGTGCTGAGTGTCCAAGTGTGCAGCAGTGTCAGTGTCCATTGTTTTGAGTGTGCAGTGTCAGTGTGCTGAGTGTCCAAGTGTGCAGCAGTGTCAGTGTCCATTGTTTTGAGGGTCAGTGTGCTGAGTGTCTATTGTATTGAGTGTGCAGTGTCTATTGTATTGAGTGTGCAGTGTCTATTGTATTGAGTGTGCAGTGTCAGTGTGCTGAGTGTCTATTGTATTGAGTGTGCAGTGTCAGTGTGCTGAGTGTCTATTGTATTGAGTGTGCAGTGTCAGTGTGCTGAATGGCAGTGTATTGAGTGTGCAGTGTCAGTGTGCTGAGTGTCTATTGTATTGAGTGTGCAGTGTCAGTGTGCTGAATGGCAGTCTATTGAGTGTGCAGTGTCAGTGTCTTTACTGGATGATCGCTGTGTTGTGCCATACACTAATTAGTTGAGGCTAATCTATTGATCCCGGCCTCGTTGTGTCTGAGCCTCCCCCTCCCCCACCCCCCGGGACATGACACATGCATCTCATTGCGGTGACACCGGGATTACACACATGTATCTCATTAGGAGGAAGCCGCGTCCTGAGAGTTTCCTGCTCGGTGCAGCGTGGGAAGGGTTAATGCCGCCCCCTGTCTGCGCTGTACATGACTGTGCTGCATTCTCCTGGAAAGTAAACAGCAGAACCTCCAGCCTCCTTATAAGGATAATCAGCCCGGGCTGCAGACAGTCACTGCCAGAATCAGCCCTGGGCTGCAGACAGTCACTGCCAGAATCAGCCCTGGGCTGCAGACAGTCACTGCCAGAATCAGCCCTGGGCTGCAGACAGTCACTGCCAGAATCAGCCCTGGGCTGCAGATAGTCACTGCCAGAATCAGCCCTGGGCTGCAGACAGTCACTGCCAGAATCAGCCCTGGGCTGCAGATAGTCACTGCCAGAATCAGCCCTGGGCTGCAGACAGTCACTGCCAGAATCAGCCCTGGGCTGCAGACAGTCACTGCCAGAATGAGCCCCTGGACTGCAGACAGTCACTTCCAGAATGAGCCCCTGGGCTGCAGACAGTCACTTCCAGAATGAGCCCCTGGGCTGCAGACAGTCACTTCCAGAATGAGCCCCTGGGCTGCAGACAGTCACTTCCAGAATGAGCCCCTGGGCTGCAGACAGTCACTGCCAGAATCAGCCCTGGGCTGCAGACAGTCACTGCCAGAATGAGCCCCTGGGCTGCAGACAGTCACTTCCAGAATGAGCCCCTGGGCTGCAGACAGTCACTTCCAGAATCAGCCCTGGGCTGCAGACAGTCACTGCCAGAATCAGCCCTGGGCTGCAGACAGTCACTGCCAGAATGAGCCCCTGGGCTGCAGACAGTCACTGCCAGAATGAGCCCCTGGGCTGCAGACAGTCACTTCCAGAATGAGCCCCTGGGCTGCAGACAGTCACTTCCAGAATGAGCTCCTGGGCTGCAGACAGTCACTGCCAGAATGAGCCCCTGGGCTGCAGACAGTCACTTCCAGAATGAGCCCCTGGGCTGCAGACAGTCACTTCCAGAATGAGCCCCTGGACTGCAGACAGTCACTTCCAGAATGAGCCCCTGGGCTGCAGACAGTCACTTCCAGAATGAGCCCCTGGGCTGCAGACAGTCACTTCCAGAATGAGCCCCTGGGCTGCAGACAGTCACTTCCAGAATGAGCCCCTGGGCTGCAGACAGTCACTTCCAGAATGAGCCCCTGGGCTGCAGACAGTCACTTCCAGAATGAGCTCCTGGGCTGCAGACAGTCACTGCCAGAATGAGCCCCTGGGCTGCAGACAGTCACTTAAAGAATGAGCCCCTGGGCTGCAGACAGTCACTTCCAGAATGAGCCCCTGGACTGCAGACAGTCACTTCCAGAATGAGCCCCTGGGCTGCAGACAGTCACTTCCAGAATGAGCCCCTGGGCTGCAGACAGTCACTTCCAGAATGAGCCCCTGGGCTGCAGACAGTCACTTCCAGAATGAGCCCCTGGGCTGCAGACAGTCACTTCCAGAATGAGCCCCTGGGCTGCAGACAGTCACTGCCAGAATGAACTCCTGGGCTGCAGACAGTCACTGCCAGAATCAGTCCTGGGCTGCAGACAGTCACTGCCAGAATGAGCCCCTGGGCTGCAGACAGTCACTGCCAGCAATAGATTTCTAACAGAGCAGATGGCCAGATATATATTTTAGATTGTGGTCTGATTGGACAGGTATTGGTCAGATATCTGTAACGTTCCAATTG
The DNA here is from genome assembly GCF_048569485.1 of Anomaloglossus baeobatrachus. Classification (NCBI taxonomy): domain Eukaryota; kingdom Metazoa; phylum Chordata; class Amphibia; order Anura; family Aromobatidae; genus Anomaloglossus; species Anomaloglossus baeobatrachus. The sequence continues at coordinate 205,829,450 of NC_134361.1, read as the reverse complement.
ATGGAATACCCCTTTAACCCAGGTGAGAAGAAGGGTGACAATTACTTGCTATAAACTAAGCACAGTTGGAGCTATAGGCAGGAAGAAGAGGAGAATATCCGATGATGACTCACGCTGATCAATGAATATAATCATCCGTGCACCCAATACTTAGCCCGTGTTCACACAGAGGTTTTTTAAGCATTGAAGTATTTTTTGTTTTTCCACCAAAACATTTTTTTGTAAAAAAAACCACTTTTTTTTAAAAAAAAAAATAAAAAAAATCCCATATTGGCAGAAAAGTTAATTTTGCCATAGAAATTAATTGGAAATATTTAAAAAATATTTTTGGAAGAATTCTTTAGGAGGATTTTGTATCTACCCTCCCCCCCCCCCCCCAAAAAAAAAAATATTGTACAGACGATTGGTATTTAGCCCACGGCAATGTATACTACCAGGCATGAATATACTTGTAGACAACTTGTGGCTTCTTGCACTTAAGGAATTGTATATTTGGCCTTATCGAAGGGGGTCCGTGCTTCCTTCTGCTTCCGAGCGCAAGGAAAAGGAAACGGGGGCCTTAAATTTACAGTGTTCAATTCTTAGAATTTTACATTGGTGGCAATGAAGAAAAAAAATGATCCTAGAGGTCTTCCTTAAAGGGGTTGTACAGAAAAACATGGCTGCTTTCTATCTGACTATGGCTTGTGTTGTAAATCCGCTCCATTAGCTTTAATGGGGCTGAATTGCAATTCCAGGCGCAGCCTAACATCAGGGGTGGCGCTGTTTCTGAACAAAAAGCGGCCATGTTTTTCCAAACCTGAGGTTACAAAACAGTCTAGGTCTTCTCGGGATGCTTGTGCCGTTGGTGTCCGTCTTATGATGACATAATTTTTGGGTTTGGAAATATTTTTGGCAGCTGCGAATCCACCCAAACACAGCTTGGTTTTTTTTTTCCAGAAACAGCGCCACCGACTGTCCATAGGGACGATATTGCCGTTCTGCCTTTCCATTTATTGAATGACAATAAGCTGCAATACCAGACTCCACCTATTGGAAAGGGTGGCGCTGTTTCAAAAAAATGTTTTTTTCTTCCTGATCTCATATAAGGCATTAAAATAAGGGACGGCGGCCATACTTGTTCCATTATAGCGTGTTTTATCTGTACAGGGATCTGTCACTATGTATGTTGGACTGTATCTGTACAGTAATAATGCAGGCGGGTTGCTAGGTGGGAAGGGGACAGTCCCAGCGTCTCAGGTGTCTTGGGTGAAGAAGCATGCGTCACCTCGAGCTGTCTGAATGGCGGTGACAGGTAATGGGCTAGGAATGCGAGGCCGTCCCTCCCTTTCCTGACTCTCCCTCCTATTCCTATATCTGTAACTTTCGGTATCTTTATGCTTACATCCTACCCAAATACTGAGTTCTTCTACGTATTTTGTTTTGTACGCCCCTCATCATTTTATCTGGGACCCTCGTGGTCGCATGCCCCGACACATATTTATTTGCTCCTGGGATAGCCTGATTTTACCTCTTTGTCGTATCTATTTATTTCTTATATATTTATATCTTTTTTTTTCTTTTCTTATATATATTTTTTTATTTTCTTATATATTTATATCTATTTTTTTCTTATATATATTTTTTTATTTTCTTATATATTTATATCTATTTTTTTCTTTTCTTATATATTTTTTCTTTTCTTATATATTTCTATTTTTTTATTTTCTTTATATTTTTTATTTTCTTATATATTTATATCTATTTTTTTCTTTTCTTATATATATTTTCTTTTCTTATATATTTATATCTATTTTTTTCTTTTCTTATCTATTTTTTTATTTTTTTAATATATTATATCTATTTTTTTCTTTTCTTATATATTTTTTTCTTTTCTTATATATTTCTATTTTTTTCTTTTCTTTATATTTTTTATTTTCTTATATATTTATATCTATTTTTTTATTTTCTTATATATATTTTATTTTCTTATATACCGTATTTATATCTATTTTTTTCTTTTCTTATATATTTTTTTATTTTCTTTTCTTTATATTTTTTCTTTTCTTATATATTTATATCTATTTTTTTCTTTTCTTATATATATTTTCTTTTCTTATATATTTATATCTATTTTTTTCTTTTCTTATCTATTTTTTTATTTTTTTAATATATTATATCTATTTTTTTATTTTCTTATATATTTTTTTCTTTTCTTATATATTTCTATTTTTTTCTTTTCTTTATGTTTTTTATTTTCTTATATATTTATATCTATTTTTTTCTTTTCTTATATATATTTTATTTTCTTATATATATGTTTTTCTTTTCTTATATATTATATCTATTTTTTTCTTATGTATTTATATCTATTTTTTTCTTTTCTTATTTATATAGTTTTATTTTCTTATATATTTATATTTTTTTTTATTTTTTCTATATTTTTTATGTTTTTATATATTATATCTATTTATTTTTTTATATATATATTTTTTATTTTTTTATAGATATCTATTTTTTTCTTTTCTTATAAATATATAAGAAAATAAAAAAATATATATAAGAAAATAAAAAATAGATATAATATATAAGAAAATAAAAAATATATAAAAACAATAAAAATAGATATATATAAGAAGATAAAAAATATAGAAAAAAATAGATATAAATATATAAGAAAATAAAAAATATATCTATTTTTTCATTTCTTATTTATATTCTTTTATTTTCTTATATATTATATCTATTTTTTTTTCTTTTCTTATATATTTGTATCTTTTTTTTTCTTTTCTTATATATTTTTTTATTTTATTAAAAAAATTTGTTTAAAAGAACTGAGAGTCCTCAGTGGTTGATACCTTTTAATGGCTAACTGAAAAGATGGTAATAATTGCAAGCTTTCGAGACTACTCAGGTCTCTTCATCAGGCATGGTATAACACAAAATCTGAAGAGTCACATATTTATACACAACAGGACTTAGAATGGGGCAGTAAAAAAAAAAAAAAAAAAAGAACCAAAAAACAAGTTATATATTTATAAGTTTACTAGAAGGTGGCCCGATTCTACGCATCGGGTATTCTAGAATTTACATATTGTGTAGTTCATGTATGATTTTTGTTATATATATATATAGATGTTGTTGTGTGTAGTTACCAAGTGTTTGTGTAGGGGCTGTACATGTTCTGGGTGTTGTCTGGGTGTGGCGGGGGGTGAGAGCGGTGTTGTATGTGTGTTGCGTTGTTTGTGGAGCGCTGTGTGTCTGTCGCGTTGTGTGTGTGTGTGTGTGTGTTGCGCGGTTTGTGTGGGTGTGGTGTGTTTTGGGGGGAGGTATGTTTTGTGCAATGTGTGTGTTGTGCGGTATGTGCTTATATTTATGTATGCCGCGGTGTTTGTGTGTTGGGTGTTGTGTGTGTGCAGCGTTGTCTGTGTGTGTGGGTGTCTGTGTATGGCGGTGTTTGTGGTTCCCTGTGTGTGTGTGTGTGTGTGTGTTGGGGGGAGGTGTGCACCTCCCATCGTGCTCCATCCCCCATGCTGCGCACCCCCCATCATGCCCCATCCCCTATGCTGCGCATTCCCCATCGTGCTCCATCCCCCATGCTGCGCACCCCCCATCGTGCTCCATCCCCCATGCTGCGCACTCCCCATCGTGCTCCATCCTCCATGCTGCGCACTCCCCATCGTGCTCCATCCTCCATGCTGCGCACTCCCCATCATGCTCCATCCCCCATGCTGCGCACCCCCCATCGTGCTCCATCCCCCATGCTGCGCATCCCCCATCGTGCTACATCCCCCATGCTGCGCACCCTCCATCGTGCTACATCCCCCATGCTGCGCACTCCCCATCGTGCTACATCCCCCATGCTGCGCACTCCCCATCGTGCTGCATCCCCCATGCTGCGCACTCCCCATCGTGCTACATCCCCCATGCTGCGCACCCCCCATCGTGCTACATCCCCCATCGTGCTACATCCCCCATCGTGCTACATCCCCCATGCTGCGCACTCCCCATCGTGCTACATCCCCCATGCTGCGCACCCGCCATCGTGCTCCATCCGCCATGCTGCGCACCCCCCATCATGCCCCATCCCCTATGCTGCGCATTCCCCATCGTGCTCCATCCCCCATGCTGCGCACCCCCCATCGTGCTCCATCCCCCATGCTGCGCACTCCCCATCGTGCTCCATCCTCCATGCTGCGCACTCCCCATCGTGCTCCATCCTCCATGCTGCGCACTCCCCATCATGCTCCATCCCCCATGCTGCGCACCCCCCATCGTGCTCCATCCCCCATGCTGCGCACCCCCCATCGTGCTACATCCCCCATGCTGCGCACCCCCCATCGTGCTACATCCCCCATGCTGCGCACTCCCCATCGTGCTACATCCCCCATGCTGCGCACTCCCCATCGTGCTACATCCCCCATGCTGCGCACTCCCCATCGTGCTACATCCCCCATGCTGCGCACCCCCCATCGTGCTACATCCCCCATCGTGCTACATCCCCCATCGTGCTACATCCCCCATGCTGCGCACTCCCCATCGTGCTACATCCCCCATGCTGCGCACCCGCCATCGTGCTCCATCCGCCATGCTGCGCACTCCCCATCGTGCTGCATCCGCCATGCTGCGCACTCCCCATCGTGCTACATCCCCCATGTTGCGCACTCCCCATCGTGCTACATTCCCCATGCTGCGCACTCCCCATCGTGCTACATCCCCATGCTGCGCACCCCCCATCGTGCTACATCCCCCATCGTGCTACATCCCCCATCGTGCTACATCCCCCATGTTGCGCACTCCCCATCGTGCTACATCCCCCATGCTGCGCACTCCCCATCGTGCTACATCCCCCATGCTGCGCACTCCCCATCGTGCTACATCCCCATGCTGCGCACCCCCCATCGTGCTACATCCCCCATGCTGCGCACTCCCCATCGTGCTCCATCCCCCATGCTGCGCACTCCCCATCGTGCTACATCCCCCATGCTGCGCACTCCCCATCGTGCTACATCCTCCATGCTGCACACTCCCCATCGTGCTACATCGGGTAACCAAGGGACCTTAGTTACCCGATGTGTATAATGGTTACCAGCGTTCACGGCCTCCGTTAAGATCCCAGCATCGCAAGGTTATGTCTGGCGCTGCTGGGATCGTGACGGAGCCGGTGTAGAAGCAAGCGATATCCCAGGATGTTGTGAGTGTGTGGATGTGATGTGTGAGGTGTGTGTGAGAGTGAGTGTGATCTGATGTGTGTGTGTACTCACCTGGGAGTCGGAGCTCCGTGTCAGTTGGGCCAGAGCGAGCGTGCATTGCGTGAGGGGGGCGGGGCCTGCAGAGAGCCGGGGCGAGAGGCCAATCCATGAGGGGGGGCGGGGCCATGGCGAGCCCAGCGGCCAATCAGCTTTGTGTCACCGTAAGGACACAATTTTGGAGCATGACAGACAGACAGACAGATAGACAGACAGAATAAGGCAATTATATATATAGATTTTATTAGATATTTATATGTTTTTTCTTATATTTTTATTATACCTATTATACTTTTAGACATAAAAAAGACGGCTCCAGGCAGACGGACGTCTCCATAATAATATAATATAAAGTCTATAATTATCAGCGACGAACAGTGACTAAAACAGGAGTGAAAAAACCCACATACAATCTAAATTGGACAGATTATATCTTACAGATCTGATCCAATTTCTTATATAAAACAATTTTTCTTTGCAGCCTTTTGATTGGTCAGGGTCTATTACAGGCCACACATGGATGGAATCTGCTTCAAAAAGTACTTTTTTTTTTACCCCTGGAAGTGGTTTTAACAAGGTTTTTGATTCCAGTAGGTAGCTTTAAAGAAATTATAGCAGCCTTTTTTTCCACCAAGTGTGGAAACCTGAAAAATGGGGATAAAAATAACAAAAAAATCCCACCTAAACAGAAAAGTGGATTAGTTTTGAAATGAATAGGAAAAGCATTTTAAGCGCGTTTTTTTTCAAGTGAATTTTAGACACTGTTCACCTGGAATTTTGTTAACATATTTTTGTATTATTTCTTTTATTATTTCTTTTTATTTTATTATTTTTCTATTTTATTATTATTATTATTATTTATGTTATTACTTAATTTTATTTTTTACATATAGTTACATAGTGAAAAATAAATATAAGTAATAAAATAAATAATAATAATAAAAAATAAAATATTAAATTAAAATATAAAATAATAAAATAAAAAAACAAATATTTTTTTATTTGTATTTATTTTATTATTTATTTTTATTTTATTGTTTTATTTTATTATATATATTATATTTTTATTATATTATTTTAATTTTATTTAGTTGATTATTTTGATTATTTATTTAATTATTTATGTTTTGTATGTTATTTATTTATTTAATTATGTAGTTATTATTTATTTATTTTATTCATTATTTTATTCTTGGCTGATCTTTACTTGAAAAATTCTTAGAAAACGTCTTCTGGAAAAAGAAAAACTCCTCCAAAAATTCCCTGAGTTTCTTGAAGTGGTTACTGCTTAAAAAAACTATTGGTTTTGGAACATCCAAAAAGTCAATGTGAACATCGCCTTAGGGGCTCATTCAGACTCTATGGGTCCGTGAAAATAACGGGACTGCACATGGATGGAATCTACTTTAGGAAACACTTTTTTAACCCTTGAAGTGGTTTTGGAGAGGTTTTTTTTACACATCCCCCCTCCCCCCACAGTGGTTAATTTGTAGCCTTTTGACTTAAAATTGATCAATTTGGAACAGATTCCATCTCAAAAAGCGACAGGTTACTTCTTGTTTTTCTCACAAGACGTTGTCGGATAAAAAAAATTCTCAAAAACCTCCTCATAGAACAATAAAGTGGATTTTACACTGAAATTAATAAGAAGAGTAGTCAAAGTGAATTTGATTTGTTTTTTTTTGAGGGAGTTATTTTTGTTTTGTTTTTTAAAGAAGGATTTTGGAGCAGATCAGATTCAGAAACCTTCCCCCAAAATTACATCAGAATCCTCCCCCCAAAATTACGTCAGAATCCTCCCCCCAAAAGTACGTTAGAATCCTCCCCCCAAAAGTACGTCAGATTCCTCCCCCCAAAAGTACGTCAGAATCCTCCCCCCAAAAGTACGTCAGAATCCTCCCCCCAAAAGTACGTCAGAATCCTCCACCCAAAATTACGTCAGGACCCTCCACCCAAAAATACGTCAGATTCCTCCCCCCAAAAGTGCGTCAGATTCCTCCCCCCAAAAGTACGTCAGAATCCTCCACCCAAAATTACGTCAGGACCCTCCACCCAAAATTACGTCAGAATGATCCCTCCAAAATTACGGCAGATTCCTCCCCCCAAAATTACATGAGGACCCTCCAACCAAAATTACGTCAGAATCCTCCCCCCAAAATTACATACATATAAACAATAGGCCTCAAGTAAAAGAGTAGTGCTGAGTAGGGTTGCCCATAGCTACCAATCATATTCTACCTTTCATTTCTCCAGGGCAAGTTTTAATATGAAAGAAGGACTCTGATTGGTTGCTTTCGGTTTTACAGCCCATGTATGAACATGATAGTAACAAACCCATCCCACTATAAAGGCATAGAGGGCCAAACATGGCCCCTAGACTACCACTATATATATATATATATATATATATATATATATATGCGGACAGAGAGGTTCAAAAGTAGATGGACAGTATGTGTAGTAGGGTTATCACACATGGTGTAAAGTGAAACTGACTCAGTTGCGCTTAGCAACCAATCAGATTCCACTTTTCATTCTTCACAGGCTCTTTGGAAAATGAAAGGTGGAATCTGATTGGTTGCTAAGGGCAACTGAGTCAGTTTCACTTTACACCATGTTTGATAACCCTACTACACATACTGTCCATCTACTTTTGGACCACCCTGTATATATATATATATATATATATATATATATATATATATAGTGGTAGTCTAGGGGTGACGTATGCCCCTCTGCCTTTACAGTGGGATAGTTTATTACTACAGATTCATATAGTAAGATGTAAACACTAAAGCAACCAATCAGATTTCTTCGTTCATATTAACACTTGCCCTGGAGAAATGAAAGGTAGAATGTGATTGGTTGCTATGAGCAACCCTTCCCAGCACTACTCTTATTTGAGGCCTACTGTTGTTACTCATTACCCCCACTCTCCTCTCGCTCCTGTATGTGACACCTCCATGACAGATACATCTCACACCTTCCCTGTGGACACAGCTGATACAACTCACAATTGGGTTATATACACACAGACTGTGAGAGACCGCTGGGGTTCAGCCCTGGCAATGTTTACAGGGATTATATGTAATTGGGGGTGGTGGGGGGAAGAAATGGCCGATTTCAAAACAGCGCCACATTTGTCCTGAGGATGTGGCAGGTACTGCAGCACAGTTTTAGTCACCCTTCTGTGTATTCTGCCAGACACACAGTGGCATGCTTTACCTAATGACTACAATTATTTAGTGGCTTATGTTACATTCACAATGTCTTTCCTATGCCATATCCTAAAATTCAAACCAATACATATGATAGACGCCACATTACTTGATGGAGGCCAAAATAGGGGTTTTTTTTGGCCTCCATCTGCCTGGTATATGTCAGTATACCCTTTTTTATGCTGTACGGAAAAGCGCAGCAGCTCCATAGAGAGGGATATAGTAAATAAATTGTATTGAGCAAAAAGAAACGCAGGACCCTAAGATGTCAGACCCAACGGTAGTGTGTGGACACCATATTAGAGGCTTGCAAACCTCCTCCTACCAGGCCAGCCGGTATCCATTCAATGTGCCTCTTCTGATTAGTAGGCCTGGCCAGGGACGGACATATCATTAGTGCAACCTGTGCAGTCCCCAGGGGCCCAAAAGGTGGGGGGCCCATTTCTACTTCCAAAACAGGTGGAATTGTGAATTTGATGAGTTATTGGACTGAAAAGGGCCCATATACTGTTCTTGCACAGGGGCCCTTTTCTCTTAGTGTCCGCCAGTGGGCATGGCGACATGGCCCAAAGCCCCGCGAACCTCCTCTACCTGCCATTATCCTCAGTGCCTTTTCCAATTAGTAGATATCATGGTTGACATTGCGTCGAAGCTACTAATCCCAAAAGGTGCCGGGGATGCCCACAGGTAGGAGGACCTTCACATGGCTCTAACGTTGCCCTGAAACTACTAATTGGGGATGCTGGCAGGTAGGAGAAGAAACACATAGCTGTGGTTTGGCGGGAACGGACTACAGACATGGCTGCTGGACCAAGGACTTGCGGATATTTTTTCTTAACAATATCAGGCATTATACTATTATTTTCCAACCTAGAAAACTATGGACCCCTGGTGGTTACAGACAAAAGAGGTCCTCTGTGCAAGAACAGTATGTGGGCCCTTTGCAGGTCAAAAGCGCATCATAATGCCCAATTCCACCTGCTTTGGAGGAAGAAATGGGCCCCTTACCTCTTGGGCCCCTGGGCAAAAACTTTACAAGGACCATTTGCAACCGAAAAGCTCATAATAATGCCCAATTCCACCTGCTTTGTAGGTACAAATGAGCCCCTTACCTCTTGGGCCCCTGAGCAAGAACTTTACAAGGGCCATTTGCAACCGAAAAGGTCATAATAATGCCCAATTCCACCTGCTTTGGAGGTAGAAATGAGCCCCTTACCTCTTGGGCCCCTGTGCAAGAACTTTATAAGGGCCCTTTGCAGCCCAAAAGGTCATCATAATGCCCAAATCAACTTGCTTTGGAGGTCGTAATGGACTCCCTTACCTCTTGGGCCCCTGTAAAAGAACCTTATGAGGGCCCTTTGCAGCCCAAAAGCTCACTATAATGCACCATTACACCTACTTTGGAGGTGAAAATGGTCCCCCTTACCTCTTGGGCCCCTGTGCAAGAACTTTACAAAGCCCATTTGCAAGCGAAAAGCTCATCATAATGCCCAATTCAACTTGCTTTGGAGGTACAAATGAGCCCCCTTACCTCTTGGGGACCTCTTGCACCAATGATATGTCCGCCCCTTTTATGGGCACTGTACGGCTATACATTGACATACGTCATGAAATCCTTCCTATGTATACCTCCGAAGGTGTGTGACTTGACCCCATGTTGACTACGTTATTCTACACAGTCAAAAATGTTGGCAATTTTGGCAAAAAACTAGCAGATGCCAAAATGTTGCGTAGGAGCTTTTCGGATCCATGCACCAAAATCACATACATGACCATTTTTGTTTTTTTACATTCGCCATTATGGGCAATATTTGGTGTTTCGAGATGCTTTCTGCTGAGTCATCATCAATTGAAACTTTTAAAAAAAGAAAAAATTGCAAAATTTCGGTCTTTTCCCGGAAATTTTGGCTCAAATTTTGCAACTTTATAGAGGAATGCGCATCTCTTTGATCTAACAAGGTGCAAAACAAGAAAAGCGCCTTTTTTATGTGCCGCCCCTGCAGCGGTCGAATCTCTCGGATCCGGGGGTGATTATTCTTGGCTCGAGGGTCTCCGGACCCGGGGGCCGTGGGCCACACTCAAATGAAGAAGTGGGTATTTACAGGGGAGATATATACATATAGTTTGTGACGCCACCCGTGGTGTACGGTAATTGGGAGTACCGCCACTGCCGTTGGGAGTACCCGGGTTGATGGACTGGGGCAGCAAGATGATGTGACCCTCCACGGGTAGGGAAAGGCCCCGGGACTCTAGATGGTGGTATGGAGTGCAGGGGAGCACAGGCCCTCTTGTTGCAGGGGTTAATCAGGTACTCACTCAGCAATAAAGCAGACGCTGACAACAGGGTAAACCAAGTCTCTGGGTGCCGCTGCCCTCTTGGGGGAGCTCATCCGGGTCCCGTCCCCTGCAGCATTGCCTGGTGGTCTGTGACCTGCCTCCTGGCACTGTATTTTTAGAGTGTCCTTTGTGGCCCGTCAGTTTGGAGCTTTCCAGGCCCCGCTTCCCACTGTGGCTGAGTAGAAGAGCTTGCTCTCAGGGGCTCACGCTTGGGATTTCAGTGGGCCGCTTGCTTGGAAAGCCCCCTCCCCCTCGTTGTGATAGTGCCCCCGATCTCTGAGCTTCGTGGGAACAGTCCATAGTGGCCATGATGGGTTGCTTGAAGCTTCTCCCCGACCTAGGGTCCGTGTACCCCGTCGTGCCTTCGGTCCCAGACCGGTGATTAGGCCCAGGCTGCTGACCGTCCTCCAAGACAGGCACCTAGCTTCAATCCCCTACGACCAGGGGTCCGACTCCTCTAGGTCCAGACCACCGTCTGCGAACTAGTCTGCTTTTCCCCCTGGGAGCTACAACTCCCAGCTTCCTCTGAGCTCCTCACAGCTCGAGGGCTACCACTCCACTACCTCTCACTTTGCTCCCCTGGAGCCGACTGACTTGTCACCTCCCACCTCCCTGCCTGACCCCTAGGTGGGCAACCCTATTCCAGCTTAAGCAGCCCACTGGTGTGCCTGACAGAGTGTGGTGCAAGGTGTATCTAGGATTTGTGAATGCTGGTGGATGCAGTACCGCAGGTTGGGTTCCCGGAACCATGGGGGGAGAAAGATTGTGCAGAACCCTGTGACGACCTGACTAGTCCAGGGCGTCACATTTATTTTGCACAACATACATGAACCACGTGTTTTGAAGAATTTGCTACAAAAAAATGTCAATGAATGCCACGAGACATAAAAAAAAACAAAAACCAAAATGGGGCTATATGATTGCATGTGTGACAGAGGGAGGGACTGCAAATATCAATCACTGAAGGCCAGGGAGGTACGCAGGTGTCTCAGACGGTTGTGTATATGTTCTCCGTCATCTCGTAGCTACATAGGACATTCACTACAACCCCCTCCTCCTGCGCTGTCAGTCATAACCGCTCCGAAACTATAGCATACCTCCTCGCCGCTTCACCACTCCTCCTCCAGTTCTTGCCAGAAACAGCTGCTGAGTCAAGAGCTTCTTGGAGACTCCAGGTGTATGGCAAGGAGACAGGTATGAGCGGCGGAGCGGAGGGGATTATGGTTGTCTGAAATGCAATGGTTAATGACGTTTCTATAACATTTCGTGGTGCTGAATAGACAAAGGGACCTGGCGCCAAACCTATATTTACCCCACAACGAGCTCTGAACCGGTAAGGTGTAATCTTGAGTAATTCCGGGGTCCTGCTTGTTCAGTGTCTTCTTATACACAAGTGCATGTGGGTTATTTTTGCACCTCTAGTCAATGGGTTTCTTGGAATCGGATGTACAAATTTATCAGGATACAGACCACTTTTCGATGGCAGCCCGAATTCTGCAAATAGGCGAGACGTAAAATATCCTGAGACTGTTGAAGGGGGCAGTAAAGGATGCAAAAAAAAAATCTGGAAAGGAAATAATAGTCATCATCAGAATCGGGAACAATTCTATTTTCCGTAAACCTGTGATAGGAAGACATGATTCAGATCATATGGCGATGACAATTATCTGTGCGTAGACTATATTGAGTTAACCTCTTTGCCACCAGGGACACTAAAATCAGTTTTATCAGTTGTATGTCGTCTATTGCTCCCTGTTACCAGCCCTTCACACTTTTGACGGGACGGCTACAGCGTTATGAATTATGGGCAAAAACATCTTGAAAATCCCTGCCCCCCACGATCGCTATTTTATCTCACATCTCCAGTTACGAGAAACATTTACATACAGATGTGGACTGCGATACGGTTGCTACAGCCTTTTTATTTTGCACTTTTATGTGTTCTGTTTTTATTTGGGGGGGGTGTGAACAAGATCGTATATGGACAGCAGGTCACTTGCTGATGCGAAGGGTTAATTTTTGCCCAATATGACGTGCAGTTACATGTTATAGGTGGAGCTGGTACATAAAGAAGAAAATGCAGTAGCAAACATACCGGAGATACCAGAAAATAAATTCTAAAAATATCCGTTGGATTAGGTCTGGTTGAGTGGTAAAAATGTGCTTTGTCCGGAGAAGGAATTGGCGGGCTACCAAAAATTGTGACCCTTGAAACTGATTGCTGCTCTCATTAAGCCTGTCTGAGCTCTGACACATTTATTTAGGACACGGGGCTTGTATTTAAAGGGGAAGTTCATTATTAGTAACAACTTTGGATCCGGTGCAAGGATCAGAAACCACCACAGAGGGCGCCGGTTGGTTTGTTTACATAACCGTTAGAAAACTGCTTACGGCAGACTTGTCAACCCTCCCATGGTAAGAGGAGACCTCCTCGAGTCTTGGAAGAGTTAGCAAGTCTGTTAGGTGCCGCAGAAGAGACCGGGAAGACGGCGCTCTCTGAATGGTTCCTGTGAGTGGCGCTAAAATTCAGCGCAAAAAGATGCATATTCAGGGGACAGGAATGTTTTTGGGGGGTTTTCTGCCCACCACTAAGGATAAGTGCACCTGTCATATGCACATACTCATGAAGAATACATCCACAATCTTGATAAATGTTGCGGATGTCCACATTGTGAAAAAGCGAAGTACTACGGTATGTCAGGAGCTTTCTTTTTCGGAGTCCGCGCACCCCTCCTAAATATTACATTTTGTGAGGAGCAATACAATCTGCGCTCCCCTGGTGCGGCGTACAATCCAGCCCCCCCAAGGTAGTCAGTCTTCAATTCTGTGCCCAGCATCTTGGCACTGCTTGCACTTACTAGGCCCCTTAATGTCTGTTATGGGTGACAGTCATGTGGTTTCTGGCTATAGAAGGTCACAGCGTTTGGCTGCGCAAAATGCTCCCTGACTTTCTATTGTTCCTGCTGTCAGTATTCATAGGTATAGGTAGCTTTCCTGCCGGATTTTCATCTCTCCCCCTTTTCGACACTTCAGAAGCTCGCCTTCCACCCAGCTGCTGATCATGAGTATTCTCTTGGTGCTTAAATACTCCCTTCTTCCCTGGACTGGTGCTGGTGATATTATTCAGTTAATTCTTGCTCTGGTTGCAAGCAAGTGGCTTTCTCTCATCTGTAGTATTGTTATTGTACTCCTGCCGGAGTAATGTGTGGATAAGTAGTTCCTTCCTTTCCCCCCATGTGCCCTCCCTGTGTCTTCCTTTAGCATTTAGTGGTGTTGATGAAGACCTCATCTCACCCGTTCCATATTTAGGGCCCAGTACTAGGGATACCTAGGGTCAGGTATCCTGCTCGGCGCATAGGTGCGAAACCTATCTAGGGTGATGAGGGACCCCAGGGACCAGTGGTTGGGTTGACGAAGAGCTCATCTCACACGTTCCCTATTTAGGGTCCAGCACTAGAAATACCTAGGGTCAGGTATACTGATCGACACACAGGTGCAAAACCTATCTAGGGTGGTGAGGGACCCCAGGAACCAACGGTAGGGTTGATGAAGAGCTTATCTCACACGTTTCCTATTTAGGGTTCAGCAGTAGGGATACCTAGGGTCAGGTATCCTGCTCGGCACATAGGTGAGGAACCTATCTAGGGTGGTTTGGATCCCAGAGACCAGTGGTGAGGTTGATGAAGAGCTCATCTCACCCGTTCCCTATTTAGGGTGCTGCAGTTGGGATACCTAGGATCATGTATCCGGCTCGGCGCGTAGGTGCGGAACCTATCTAGGGTGGTGAGGGACACGAGGAACCAGAGGTAGGTTTGGTCAGGGGTCACCATCTCCGCCGTTCCCTTAGCATTCGTCGGTCCCTTGGTACTTACCCGTACCTAGCGTGACATCATGGCATTGCTACATGAAATTCATCTTCTCACGACTCGGTGGTGCCTAGTATGGGCCAAAGGAGTAAAGACCAGACGCATTGGCGGACTGGACATCGACCATAAGAGCACAAAGTGAAGTGCCCTTCTCTGGTTATCTTCTCTCCGGGTGACACTTTAGGGTAAAAAGGATATGGTCTATGAAAAAGTAGCATATTTATGCAAAAAATAAAAAAATTGAGCATGGCGTTAATCATCGTGAGAGCTACAAACACAGCGGCATCTTGAATATGGAAGCTAGGGATGTATTACGTGTCCATCAAGAATCTAATAAAACCTGGGTGACAACCCTTATGGGATCTGTAATGGCAGAATGACTTGGTTGTCACTCATCCACATGTAGTAAATTGGATCATGAGTCGAAATTTTAACGAGCCATTGACATGTTTTTATTTTATTAGGTGGAAACTATACTTAGCTAGTGTTTACACATTGCATTTATCGGTAAAGATGGACATCGGCGTCCTAAAAGAGTCCACTACATGGGGATCTTCTATCCACGAGAGGTGTCCAACCTGACATCTGGTCTCGAAATGCACACACGTCTTCTGTCTCTGAATCACCCTTTCTTTTCATGGTTTAGACGTCTTACCACTTCCCTTTTTATCTTTCAGGGCTCCAGCCCAAGAATCCAGCACTTGTTAAAAGCCTGTCCTTGGAGCCGGCTCATATCTCAGCGCACCCAGAAAAACCCCAGCGTCTCCGATCGGACCCTGGGAACTCTACTGACTGCAATGGGATCCCCCCAGATCAACCCAGTTCCAAACCAGCAGCTCCCAGGCGCCCCCCACACACCAAACCTGAAGGTGAGCTCCTTAGAGATCTCCAAAAAGAAACGGAAAACCATAAACTTACCACAATACAAGGTCCGAGACCACAATAAAGCGCCCATGCAAAAAAGTATGCTACGGTGTATTGTGATGTTCTGCAGCAGCTGGGGCATAGAACTTTATAATACACACTGTAGCAGCTGCAGAACCTCTTTAATCAAGTTCTTACAGGGAAACAAAGCAGTTTTATTTAAAACATGACATACCAAGCAGGAGATAAGGAGGAGTTCATGTCAGGAAGGAGCCTTCTACAACAGGACTTCCATTGATGAAAATGATAAGCGGCGCTGATGAGATAACACTTGTTCTCTGTAGTCATCGGGGTCCGAAGTTAAATTAGGACACTTCTAGTGCCGCTTGTCTACAAAGGCAATGGTAAAAGTTAAGCAAGCCTGACTTTAATTTTCCATAACAGCAAATGTTGCCCCCCAACGTAGCTGTAGGGACCATAGAAGTTCACGGCCAAGACATATTCAGTGACTTCTGCGGTGTTTGATGATGTCAGTGATTGGCTGCAGCGGTCACATTGCGTCAGCACAAAAGAAAGACTGTCTAGAAGCATTGGAGGGGTAACTACTCCATCCTTCCCACCTCTTGACTGATACACCTCCCCATTGCAATACTTGTTTGCGCCATCTTTTGGGAATGGAGTGACTCTTCCCAAAACCGAGACCCCAGGGTGGTCACACATGATTTCTATAGATGTTATATACATATTGTCTAGTATCTCATGTATCTGTATAATATTCTGATATATTCATCGATCTCTCAACTTCCCATGTAGTTCCTCCAAAGCCCCCACACCTCCAGAGCGTGAGAAGACCCCGGCCTCCTGGCCACATTCCACCACCGCCTTCCCGTCCGCTGCCTGCAGACCCCCGGCTTGCAAGGGTGTCCCTGCGCCCGGAGAACAAGGATGGGACGCCGTCAGCAGTTACCTCCCTGATTGAGAAATTTGAAAGGTGAGTGATATCGGATGAGATCAGATATCGGATGAGGTCAGATATCGGATGAGATCAGATATCGGATGATGTCAGATATCGGATGAGATCAGATATCGGATAAGGTCAGATATCGGATGAGATCAGATATCGGATAAGGTCAGATATCGGATGAGATCAGATATCAGATGAGGTCAGATATCGGATGAGGTCAGATATCGGATGAGGTCAGATATCGAATGAGGTCAGATATCAGATGAGATCAGATATCAGATGAGGTCAGATATCGGATAAGGTCAGATATCAGATGAGATCAGATATCGAATGAGGTCAGATATCGGATAAGGTCAGATATCGGATGAGGTCAGATATCGGATGAGATCAGATATCGAATGAGGTCAGATATCGGATAAGGTCAGATATCGGATGAGATCAGATATCGGATAAGGTCAGATATCAGATGAGATCAGATGTCAGATGAGGTCAGATATCGGATGAGGTCAGATATCGGATGAGGTCAGATATCAAATGAGGTCAGATATCGGATGAGATCAGATATCAGATGAGGTCAGATATCGGATAAGGTCAGATATCAGATGAGATCAGATATCGGATGAGGTCAGATATCGGATGAGGTCAGATATCGGATGAGGTCAGATATCGGATGAGATCAGATATCGAATGAGGTCAGATATCGGGTAAGGTCAGATATCAGATGAGATCAGATGTCAGATGAGATCAGATGAGATCAGATATCAGATGAGGTCAGATATCGGATCAGGTCAGATATCGGATGAGGTCAGATATCGGATGAGGTCTGATATCGGATGAGGTCAGATATCACATGAGGTCAGATATCGGATGAGATCAGATATCGGATAAGGTCAGATATCGGATGAGATCAGATGTCAGATGAGATCAGATATCGGATGAGATCAGATATCGGATGAGGTCAGATATCGGATGAGGTCAGATATCGGATGAGGTCAGATATCGGATGAGGTCAGATATCGGATGAGGTCAGATATCGGATGAGGTCAGATATCGGATGAGGTCTGATATCGGATGAGGTCAGATATCACATGAGGTCAGATATCGGATGAGATCAGATATCGGATAAGGTCAGATATCGGATGAGATCAGATGTCAGATGAGATCAGATATCGGATGAGATCAGATATCGGATGAGGTCAGATATCGGATGAGGTCAGATATCGGATGAGGTCAGATATCGGATGAGGTCAGATATCGGATGAGGTCAGATATCGGATGAGGTCAGATATCGGATGAGGTCTGATATCGGATGAGATCAGATATCGGATGAGATCAGATGTCAGATGAGATCAGATATCGGATAAGATCAGATATTGGATGAGGTCAGATATCGGATGAGGTCAGATATCGGATGAGATCAGTGAAGGACTGAATATTAAGAGGTGACAACTGTGAAAAAAGGGGACTTTGATCCCGTCACAGGGCATGATCCCTGTATGCCGCATCTCATCGTAATATGGGTGAATGAGGTCACATTTCCACAAGGTGCCATGATAGGCAAGTCACAAAAAGTCAAAACCAGTTGGCTTTTTGCAACTTGCTTGTCATGGTCGCAGTACATCGCGACCACATTATGTTGCATAGAGCAATCTTTGTGGAAAAACCCTTGTCATGGTCAAAGTCCCTATGTAGCTCCAGCCTAAAGCAACAAGTGATCGAAAGGCCTACCCAAGGTACAGGGATCGGAGAACTGCCGGCACAAGGCAGAAGTGATAGTCGGAATGGCCTAGTCCAATGCAGATTAATAACTCTATATCTCCGCTTTTTCAGAGAGCCGATCATCCTACCGGCAGAACGCACCAGTCCGGCCTTCGACACCGAGCCAGAAATCAACAGCACCCCCTCGCTGCACCCTGGATATAGCATGGGCGATCTAGAAAGCAAACTCCTCGATCTTCTAGAGCCGGAGACATCTCAGGCGAGCCTGGAGAGGAGACGTAGACTTGTCGTGGAAGAGGGCGATTCAGAAGAAAGGGGGGAGCAGGACTCTTTGGGGAAACTAGCAAACAGAGACAGCGGCATTGACAGTATCAGCTCTCCATCCACGAGTGAGGAGATGTGCTTTCTCGGAGAGGTGGAGGAGGGTGGAAGGGAAGAGATGGAGCCCCCTCACATCACAGTACAGCACAGCTCACCTCGGGACTCGGAAGGCGACAGCGACATGGAGGACGGGAGCGGCGGAGAAGAAGAAGTGACGCCTAGAAGACTGGATCCATGTGAGGTGAGACGAGGGCTTTGGGTTCAGCTCCATACACACAGCTGCCCCGCACGTGTCTGAGGATCATCTGTCAGAGCACATTGTGACTGGCACCCAGAACACTTCTCACACTTATCATTCCAAGCTCTAAACCATTTATGGAAAATGTTTTGTTTTTTTTTATATTTTTAAAGGCCAAATCTAGTTTATTGTTAATGAATACAGTATCCCTGTCCATCTCAGGGGGTGTTCAGAACTGCCCCTGTGCCATAGGGGGGGTCATTGTCACCACCAGTGATTTTTGTCCTTAGCTATGAAACATATTAATGAGTTCAGCTATAATTTTAGAAGGACATTAACATTTTAGATACTTGGTGCTCAGCTCCCTATATCTCAGCTTCCTGGATCCCTCGTAAGTATGATCTGGGAGGTTGAAGATATTGGGTATGAGGTTTAGAAAGTAGAGGTGGTTCCACCTACTAGCCAGAAAGGAGCGGATACAAAAGGCATTTCTTTCGAAGCAGACAATGCTTTCTCTTGACCGGCCAAGTGGTGGCCTGCAACGTCATCTGTCCTAGATTTTCATCATCGGTTCGAACACTTGCCAACATCATCTTTGCCTCATGTCTGAACTACAGTATATCTCCTGACTCCCCCATAAACGGATTAATCTGGATTATTGCCCCCACTGGCAGACACAGACAGTAAAGGGCCCCTGCGGAAGAACAATACATGGCCATTTGCAGCCCAAAAGCTCAAAATTGACAATTCCACCTGCTTTGGAGGCAGATATGGGCCCCTAACATCTTGAACCTCTGGCTGAACTAATGATATGTCCGCCTCTGATCTCCCCTCCAGAACAACTGAATTCCAACCACATCCGATCCTTATGTCTCCACAGCATAATCCTTCCAAGGATAGTCAGGAGGCCCCCATAGACATTGGATGGTCGTCCCATTCCCTATTAATTGGGTTTGGATATTTTTTCTTAAATATATTTGGAGTGTTACCATTCCCAGTATTAATATCAGTCTTATATTTAGTAAAGCCCCCCATTCATAGTAGATGGCCGTCAGAGGAACCATTGGTTGGTTGGCTGCTCCCTCTCCCCCATACACGCGAACGTGTTCTCTTTGAGAGGGATGATGCCGAATCATTTCATCTCCTGGAGAACAGAATGGTCCTTCTTCATCCCTTTAGATCATTTGTCAGGGAGAGTCGGGAGGCCTCCATAGACATTAGATCTTTGGCCAATCCTGTAGATATCAGCCGATCCTGTAGATATGGGCCAATCCTGTAGATATCAGCCGATTCTGTAGATATTGGCCAATCCTGTAGATATTGGCAGGTGTGGGTCACCAGCAATCCTCAGCAGAGATGACCGCACTCAACTTACTCCTACATGGCAGTGCCCAACACTGCATGTAGGTCAGTTCTTCAAACATGCCGAGTCCTTACAAGCTTAGTAATTCTCAAAGGGGTCATTCCATAAATAACACTTAGATGATAAATGTATGGTTGCTGGGTTTCTCGCTGATGAGACTCCCATCGATGCTAAGGATGGAAGGAAATGAAGCAGTTGTGAGCATGTTTACTCACCACTCCTATAGCCAAAGGTTGCACATGCTCAGTAACTTCCCATTCACATGGGGAACTTTGGGCCCAATGTTCTCGCAATCTCTGAGGATCCCAATGGTCAGACCCTCAACAATTCTGTTGATATTGGGACTAATGCAGACCCAGCATGACCGAAACCAAGCACCAGGGAAAAACGCTGCTTGTAAACTGCACGGGTCAGGGCCGTTCATTACTTCGGTCTTACCTCTGCTTCCTACTGAAGATTTTACAGCTGTCATAGATACGTGATTACTCCTCACGTAACACAATGGCAGAGGTGGGGCCCACGAAAAGGAAGAATGAGTAACATAATTGTGTGTGGGTGAGGTATGCCCGGTTATGTGCCAGGATGGTGATGGCTCTGGTTCTTACACTGCTGTGTTGGGTACATTGGTATTCGCTCATGATACCGGGTAAGAGGGTTAGGCTAGGTTCACACACTGCATTTTTTTGACGCTGCGTTTTTGTGCGTTTTTTGCGGCAAAAAATGCACAAAAACGCACCCGCGTCAAAAAAACGCGGCAAAAAAACGGGCGCATTTTGCCGCGATTTGGTGCGTTTTTTGCTGCGTTTTGCTGCGTTTTTGCTCACTGCGTCTTTATGCGTTTTTTATCAGTGAACAAAAAAAAAAGGTCTGATGTCATTTCCTTCTTCAATATGTTCTTCATTCTCCACTAATGTATGCAGGAGAGCAGACAGCTGCAGAACTACAAGTCTCAGCATACTCCATCCAATAGTGCATGCAGGAGAGCAGACAGCAGCTGCAGAACTACAAGGCTCAGCATGCTCCATCCAGGACTGTATGCTGGAGGGAGAGTCAGGGGGAGCAGACCTACAAGGCTTAGCATCCTCCATCCAATAGTGTATGCAGGAGAGCAGACAGCAGCTGCAGAACTGCAAGGCTCAGCATCCTCCATCCAATAGTGTATGCAGGAGAGCAGACAGCAGCTGTCGAACTACAAGGCTCAGCATCCTCCTTCCAGGACTGTATGCAGGATTTCTTTGACCCCCCCCAAAAAAAAAATGACGGGGGCTTCGCCATATTTTTGTATGCTAGCCGGGTACAGCAGGCAGGTACGGGCTGCCCCCAACCCCCAGCTGCCTATTTGTACCCGGCTGGGAACCAAAAATATAGAGAAGCCCTTTTTTTTAATTATTTCATGAATTTCATGAAATAATTAAAAAAAAAAATGACGTGAGCTTCGCCTAATTTTTGTGTCCAGCCGGGTACAACTAGGTAGCTGGGGATTGGAATCCACAGTGCAGGGTGCCCATGCTTTTTGGGCACCCTCGCTGTGAATTGCAGTCCCGCAGCCACCCCAGAAAATGGCGCTTTCATAGAAGCGCCATCTTCTGGCGCTGTATCCAACTCTTCCAGCTGCCCTGATGCCGGGTGGCTCGCTGGGTAATAATGGGGTTAGGGATAGCTGTATAGCTGGCCCTAAGCCCGAAATTCATGGTGTCACGCCAATATTAGACATGGCCACCATGAATTTCTAGTAAAGATAAAAAAAAAACACAACACACAGAAAAATATTTTTATTAGAAATAAAACACAACACAATTAGTGACTCCATCTTTATTGAAATAAAGCACCCCCCTCCGCAGTAATCCTGGGTCAAGGGTCCCGCGCCGTCCAATCCGGATCCAATATCATCTGATCGGTTTGCTGGAGGGCAAAGCGATCAGATGATGTGTCAGGTTCTAGGGGCTGAAGCACATCACACATCAGCTGATTGTATAAAAGCCGTTTATACAATCAGCTGATGCATCGGTGCAAAAAAAAAAAAAAATACTCACTTATGTGCTGATTACCGGCAGCTCCTAGAGCGAGTTTGATCCCGTCCGATCGCTGCAGGAGCTGCCGGTAATCAGGGATGAAGTCTCCTGACGCATCCGCTGATAGGTTAAACCGGCCGGCCGCTGGTGTCACCCCGAGACTTACGATCAGCTGATGCGTCAGGTGACTGCATCAGGTGATCCATCGCCAGGTCCTGCATCCTGCAGGCATACGTACCCGGGGAGACTGCACACTGCCAGAGCGGCGATACCGTGACAGAATCTGGGAGCGGACATGGCACCGGGAGTCTGCAGACAGGTGAGTATAACTTTTTTTTTTTCTACTGTTCACTTTTGATTGCCGCTTCCACCTCCCGCCCAGACATGGCGCCGCACGGCAGCATACATGCACAGGACGGGAGGTGGACGCGGCGGTGACGGTACCGGGAGGATTCACGCTTCTGTGTTTACTGACAGAAGGAATCCTCTTCCTGTACACGTCACTTTACTACCCACCTCCTGCGTTTATAGCTGCGTTTTTGGTCTTAGAAACGCACCAAAACGCACCAAAACGCAGCTATATTTGCAATTTGCATTTCTCATTGCGTCTTTCAACATCCCATTGCACTCAATGGATGAAAAGCGCAGTGGAAAACGCGGGAATAATTGACATGCTGCGTTTTTGTGGCACCACAAAAACGCAGCTGAAAAAAAACAGATGTGTGCAGACAGCAAAAATGAAAACTCATAGACTTTGCTGGGGAAGCAAAGTCCTGCAGTTTTGAGGCCAAAAACGCACCCGAAAAACGCGCAAAAACGCCGCGAAAAACGCACTGTGCGCACATAGCCTAAAGGCGATAAACCCAAATTCTATCAGATTCTTTGACGCCAACGCTGCAGCTTGTAAATTCAGTGTTATCTCTGGTAGTTGTGTCTAGAGGTCACACATTGACTCATGGAGGATTACTCACGGGAAACTATCAGAAGAGCCAACCGCTCAGTCCAAAATCTTCTCTAAAGGAGCAATGGATGGGGTTATTTCTTGGGTCTGGGTGCAACTGCTGCCTCTGCGCCCCTTCCCTTTGCATTCATTTTTTTCCGGTACTTGGGTCTGCTACGGTATATGTACATATGGCCCATGTTATGGGCTTAAAGGGGTTGTATATTGCCCCTACCCATAACATAGGTTGTGAATTTATGATCACTTGGGGTCTGCCCGCCCAGTTCCGCACCGATCTCGAGTACAGGGATTCCAAAGACTCCTGTGATGCCTGTCACTACTTGCGTGAATGTGAATGGAGAGGTAGTCAGGCAAGCCCAGGGTCAGAAGCCAGGAGGTAGCAACAGAACACTGGGAGAAGACAGAGACGAGGTCAAGATACAAGCCAAGGGTCAAGATTCCAGGAGACTATGTACAGGATACAGGGAGCAAGCGGGGACGTGGTCAGGAGGAAGTACGAGGTCAGAAGCCGGGAGGTAACGACAAGAACAGGGGGACAGGCAGAGAAGAGTCAACAACAGTCAAGAGTGAAGAGCCAACATCAGATCACTGAACACTACGGGAGCCGAGAGCACTACTGTAACCAGGAAGTACGACTGGTGACGTTCCGGGCGAGCGTGCTCTCTAATGAAGCAGAGCAATCACCCGGAACGAGAAGCATCTGTGCAGGCACCACCTAGGACCAGTGTAGAACCCAGAGCTGAGAGACAACCAGTCCTTAGGTGATCAAAGCAAACAGCAGATCATCCAAACCTGCAAAAGGCTCTGCGCGACGGAACAGCAAGTACCGTCTCTGCAGGAGAGCATGGCGAACATAACAACACAAGTTGCTCCGCGTATCAGAACCGTGAGAACTCCTTTGTTGACGGAGCAGTATTGAGCATGTGCGACCACGGCAAGTGTATGCTCACTGTGGTCATACATGCTTCAGGGTAAATTTGTAGCAAAATCAGATTTGCCAACATCCTCAATGGAAAATCTGAATTTCCTAATATTAATTTCTACCTTCCTTCTTTCTTATAGTTCACCGCCCGCCAGAAGGTTTATAACATTGCAAACGAGCTTCTTCAGACGGAGAAGGCTTACGTGTCCCGGTTACATCTCTTGGACCAGGTGAGGATGCTCTGAATAATAATATGTGCCCCCTTTGTCTCCTTCCCCATGGGTCCTTGCTACAATATGCTCCTAGAAGGACAGGAGACAACACAACATTGTCAACATTCCCAGAGGAGAAGATTAGGTTACCCTAAATTTGGCCATAAACAATAGAGTTCCTAATGTATATTGGGCCTCCTGAGGGCAGACGGTTGGTTAAAGAAGGATTCGGCTAATGGGCCGGTTTGGTGTTGTTTTACCGGTGGACCTTTCTATTGCAGGTGTTCTGCGCTCGGCTCATGGAGGAAGCGGCCACGAAGGGTTCATTCCCCGGTGAAGTCGTTATGGGCATTTTTTCCAATATCTGTTCCATCTATTGCTTCCATCAACAGTTTCTGCTGCCCGAACTGGAGAAACGCATGCAAGAGTGGTGAGTGGATCATGTGGGGGACTTTCTGTAGGGAGTAGTGATCGTGGTTAGCTTCCAGACCAGAGGTTGTAGCATTGGAGACCACTGTTTTAGGTCAACGCAACATTCCTCAATTATATCTGTTTTTTTACCAATTAGGGACAGCAATCCTCGGATTGGGGACATCCTACAGAAACTGGCTCCATTCCTCAAAATGTATGGCGAGTATGTCAAGAACTTTGACAGAGCGATGGAACTGGTGAACACCTGGACGGAGCGCTCGTCCCAGTTCAAGGGCATCATCCAAGAAGTGCAGGTCAGTCTCCAGAATCAACGGACAATCTGCATTAAAAATGATTTAAAGAAACCGAGGACTACCTCCAAATTAGTGGGGCGGAGGAATTGGTATTAAAGATGAAACAGGCTGATCGCAATGGGTTCAGCATCTGAATGTCCCAGAGGTCAAAGGAAGTTGGAGCTAGCCATACGGCAGAAATGTAAAATTGCATAGGAAACATTCAACTGGTACTTAAGCCCCTTGTACATTGGTACTTAAGCCCCCCATACACATTAGACTATTGGCAAGTTCGGACAATGCTCTAAGTTAAATGGGGGCACCACAATGTCATTTCATTTTTTTGGAGGACTTCCGATCTCATTGTTCTCCTGGAGATGAGCCGTGAAGCAGACATGTCAAATGCTATTTTTTGATTAATGTTGGCTCCTACCTGCCCTCTTTAATTTGGACAATCGAGGGCTTCTGTGTATGCGGGGATTTGTCTGTCTTCCGAATGATCGGCTGAGAGCCATTTAATGTGTATGGTAGGATTTAAGAGGAACTGGACCATGCCACCACACCAAAGTAGGTTTAGGGGGTTCGAAGGAAGAAATCACACCTTGGGACTGGTGTCGAATATGACCGGAAAAATATTCAAATTCCCCATTGACTTCCATTATACTCGGTACACGAGTCAAGCCAGTTGAACTGCGTGTTACGAGTACTGAGCACCCGAGCATGGTAGTGCTCGCTCATCACTAATTACTTGTACCGAGCACCTGAGCATGGTAGTGCCCGCTCATCACTAGTTACTTGTACCGAGCACCGGAGCATGGTAGTGCCCACTCATCACTAATTAGAAGTACTGAGCACTCGAGCATGGTAGTGCCCGCTCATCACTAGTTACGAGTACTGAGCACCTGAGCATGGTAGTGCCTGGTCATCACTAGTTACGAGTACTGAGCACCCGAGCATGGTAGTGCCCGCTCATCACAAGTTATGAGTACTGAGTAACTGAGCATGGTAGTGCCCGTTCATCACTAGTTACCAGTACTGAGCACCCGAGCATGGTAGTGCCCGCTCATCACTAGTTACCAGTACTGAGCACCCGAGCATGGTAGTGCCCACTCATCACTAGTTACCAGGACTGAGCACCCGAGCATGGTAGTGTCCGCTCATCACTAGTTAAGAGTACCCAGCACCCGAGCATGGTAGTGTCCGCTCATCACTAGTTAAGAGTACCCAGCACCCGAGCATGGTAGTGCCCGTTCATCACTAGTTACGAGTACCCAGCACCCGAGCATGGTAGTGCCCGCTCATCACTAGTTACAAGTACCCAGCACCCGAGCATGGTAGTGCCCAACTTTTTTTGTTTTCAGGGTCTGGCAGCACCTGGAGGACACATGTGTACGGTGGGGTCTGGAAATACAGCTGTCCATCAACATCTAACATTAGTCCTATTTTGTCCTTCATTATGGATGCCGCCTCGCCTTACCGCTCAGCACTTAATAAAAGGCGCCCGTATGTGGCTCTCCCTTCCAAGCCAGCATGATGACATATTATCCCCGTATCATTAATAAATCTGGCTAGAGCCTCGGGATTTTTTCTTCCCATTTTATGACCCATAATTAGCAGATGCAGAGACTGGAGAGGGAAGGAGGAATGTTTGGCTCCGGTGTAAGGAGGCAGAGATGGCGACCTTCCCCTTCACCCTCGTTTCTCGGGGTCCCGGGATCTGTCATCAGTCGGCCCCATAGGTTGGGACTCGTCGCCGTCACCGACAAATGTCACCTGTGTTTAACCTAATTAGAGGGAGGCCTGTTGTGGGTCTGCGGCGGCGCGTAGGTGGGTGAGGCCGAATTCCTCAGCCCTGCAAACCCAGGCACAATAACCAGAAGGCTATAATTTATTTACAGTTCCTGTCTTGCCGAAACATAAAAAGCCGATGCATTTCAGGGCGTGTGCCTGGTCTTTCCATAGAAAGTTCTCTGTAATTTCCCCCCAAAAAAAGCGTTCGGGAATGTTCATAATCTTAATAGGGTTTTCGGGTCTCAGAAAACTCCTTTCCCCTGAAAAAAAACAAACTGTGCTTTACTCCCCCTCCTCAGGTCCAGCACTGACTCTCTACCGCTGTGTCAATGCCAAGTTGACAGGGCTGCAGTCAATCAGTTAGCTTACTGATGTGAGATCAGGGCTGCAGACATAGGGAGGCTCAGTGCTGGACCTGGGGAGGGTGAGTAAAAAAAAAAAAAGTGTTTGTGGATGTTCATAATCTTAATGGGGTTTTCGGGTCTCAGAAAACTCCTTTCCCCTGAAAAAAACAAACTGGCTTTACTCCTCCTCCCCAGGTCCAGCACTGACTCTCTACTGCTGTGTCGACGCCTAAATGACAGGGCTGCAGCCAATCAGTTAGCTTACTGATGTGAGATCAGGGCTGCAGATATAGGAAGGCTCAGTGCTGGACCTGGGGAGGGTGAGTAAAAAAAAAAAAAGCGTTCGGGAATGTTCATAATCCTAATGGGGTTTTCGGGTCTCAGAGAACTCCTTTCCCCTGAAAAAAAACAAACTGTTCTTTACTCCCCCTCCTCAGGTCCAGCACTGAGTCTCTGCGTCGATGTGAAGTTGACAGTGCTGCAGACAATCAGTTAGCTTACTGCTACTGATGTAAGATCAGGGCTGCAGACATAGGGAGCTGCGGCGGAGACTCACTGCTGGACCTGGGGAGGGTGAGTAAAGCAGATTTTTTTTATTCCCTTCACTCCGTATTGTGCTGGGATATTGGGCGGTATATATGTAGATATCGCTGCAGGGTCTTGTATATGTGTACAGACACACTCCCCTCCCAGGTTCAGCATTCACTCTCTGCCTCTGTGTTGACATGGCTGCAGCCAATCAGTGATCTTACGGATTGTTTGCAGCGCATCCAATGTGAGATCAGGGCTGCAGACATAGGAATCTTGTATGCGTGTACAGATACACTCCCCCTCCCCAGGTCCAGCATTGACTCTCTGCCTCTGTGTTGATAGTGCTGCAGCCAATCAGTGATATTACGGATTGTTTGCAGCGTTGCTGATGTGAGATCAGGGCTGCAGACATAAGAAGGTGTGGCAGAGACTCACTGCTGGACCTGGGGAGGGTGAGTAAAGAAGATTTTTTTTCACTCTCTTCACTCCGTATTGTGCTGGGATATTGGGCGGTATATATATGTAGATATCGCTGCAGAGTCTTGTATACGTGTACAGATACACTCCCCCTCCCCAGGTCCAGCACCTACTCTCTGCCTCTGTGTTGACAGTGCTGCAGCCAATCAGTGATCTTACGGATTGTTTGCAGCGTTGCTGATGTGAGATCAGGGCTGCAGACATAGAAAGCTTGTGTACGTGTACAGATACACTCTCCCTCCCCAGGTCCAGCATTGACTCTCTGCCTCTGTGTTGATAGTGCTGCAGCCAATCAGTGATATTACGGATTGGTTACAGCGTTGCTGATGTGAGATCAGGGCTGCAAACATAAGAAGGTGTGGCAGAGACTCACTGCTGGACCTGGGGAGGGTGAGTAAAGAAGATTTTTTTTCACTCTCTTCACTCCGTATTGTGCTGGGATATTGGGCGGTATATATATGTAGATATCGCTGCAGGGTTTTGTATACATGTACAGATACACTCCCCCTCCCCAGGTCCAGCACTTACTCGCTGCCTCTGTGTTGACAGTGCTGCAGCCAATCAGTGATCTTATGGATTGTTTGCAGCGTTGCTGATGTGAGATCAGGGCTGCAAACATAGGGAGCTGCGGCGGAGTCTCACTGCTGGACCTGGGGAGAGTGAGTAAAGAAGATTTTTTTTCACTCCCTTCACTCTGTATTGTGCTGGAATATTGTGCGGTATGTATGTAGATATCACTGCAGGGTCTTGTATACATGTACAGATACACTCCCCCTCCCCAGGTCCAGCACTGAGTCTCTGCCTCTGTGTCAACGTCTAGTTGACAGCGCTGCAGTCAGTCAGTGAGCTTACTGATTGTTTGCAGATGTGAGATCAGCGCTGCAGACATATGGGGACTCAGTGTTGGACCTGGGGAGGGTGAGTAAGGTACTTTTTTTTTTTTTAAACACTTTCTTTAATGGTTACTAGAAAATTTTGGGGAGGACATAGAAAGACACAACACCCATACCCAATTAATGGCATCCCAGTCTGCCGCCTGCTTCACCCCAATACTGGAAGGTGTCATTTTGTATCTCAGATGAGGGGAAGATCCCCACAGTCGCCCTTGGAGCCTGTCAACAAAATTTAAGGCCAATCTTGAACTTGCCTATGGGGCCCCGGTTATGGTAGAACAGGCTGCAGCCTGCCATCGCTCCCCGCCCCGGCCTCCTCTGTATTGTGCCGGGATATTGGGCGGTATACACGTAGATACCGCTGCGGGGTCTTGTATACATGTACACACGGGTATATACATTGTACTTTGCCTTTGTGTTTCAGAAGGAGGAGGCCTGCGGGAACCTGACATTGCAGCACCACATGCTGGAGCCTGTCCAGAGGATTCCACGATATGAGCTCCTGCTGAAGGATTACCTCCAGAAACTGGCAGAGGATTCCAGAGACCGGAGGGATGCGGAGAGTACGTCCTACAAAACAAATGTCTCCACACCTCCCAACCCCCAACCCCCCCAGGGCCTGTGTGGACTGTGAAAGTCGCCCATATGGAACAAGCCTAAATAGGAAAAATGAAAGATGACTATCTAATGTACAGTGATTTGCAAAAGTATTCACTCCCTTCTCATTTTTCGTGTTTTACTGCCTCACTCCCTGTAATTTCACTTTTTTTTGGTCGGGGTAAAAAAAAAAAAAAAAAAAAGGGCAGAAGACTAATGTACAGTGATTTGCAAAAGTATTCCCCTCCTCCTTGGTCTTTCTGATGATGTTTTGGAGATCTCCTTGCTCTTTATGGTGTTGTTTGGAGTTCTCCCTGGTCTTCATGCAATTGTTTGGAGATTGCCTTGATATTCATGGTGATGTTTGGAGATCTCCATGGCCTTCATGGTGATGTTTGGAGATCTCCATGGCCTTCATGATGTTATTTGGAGATCTCCTTGGTCTTCATTATGTTATTTGGAGATCTCCTTGGCCTTCATGATATTATTTGGAGATCTCCTTGGTCTTCATGGTGTTGTTTGGAGATCTCCTTGGTCTTCATGGTGTTGTTTGGAGATCTCCTTGGTCTTCATGGTGTTGTTTGGAGATCTCCTTGGCCATCATGGTGTTGTTTGGAGATCTCCTTGGCCATCATGGTGTTGTTTGGAGATCTCCTTGGCCATCATGGTGTTGTTTGGAGATCTCCTTGGCCATCATGGTGTTGTTTGGAGATCTCCTTGGCCATCATAGTGTTGTTTGGAGATCTCCTTGGCCATCATGGTGTTGTTTGGAGATCTCCTTGGTCTTCATAGTGTTGTTTGGAGATCTCCTTGGTCTTCATAGTGTTGTTTGGAGATCTCCTTGGTCTTCATAGTGTTGTTTGGAGATCTCCTTGGTCTTCATAGTGTTGTTTGGAGATCTCCTTGGTCGTCATAGTGTTGTTTGGAGACCTCCTTTTTTTCTTCATAGTGTTGTTTGGAGATCTCCTTGGTCTTCATAGTGTTGTTTGGAGACCTCCTTGGTCTTCATAGTGTTGTTTGGAGATCTCCTTGGTCTTCAAAGTGTTGTTTGGAGACCTCCTTGGTCTTCATAGTGTTGTCTGGAGACCTCCTTGGTCTTCCTGGTGTTTGAAGATCTTCTAGGCCTTCATGGTGTTGTTTGGAGATCTCCTTGAGGCCGCTTTACACACTGCGATATTGTTACCGATATCGCTAGCGTGCGTACCCGCCCCCATCGGTTGTGCGACACGAGCAAAATGCTGCCCTTGGCGCACAACATCGCTCAGACCCGTCACACTACTTACCTGCCTAGCGACATCGCTGTTACCGGCGATCTGCCTCCTTTCTAAGGGGGCGGTTTGTTTGGCGTCACAGCGACGTCACTAAGCGGGCGCCCAATAGAAGCGGAGGGGCGGAGATGAACGGCCAGAACATCCCGCCCACCTCCTTCCTTCCGCATTGCGGGCGGCCGCAGGTAAGGTGAGGTTCCTCATTTCTGCGGTGTCACACAGTGATGTGTGCTGTCGTAGGAACGACGAACAACATCGTACCTGCAGCAGCAATGATAAATGGGAATGGGGGGATGTCACCGATTAGCGATTTTGAATGTTTTTGCAACGATTCAAAATCGCTAATAGGTGTCACACGCAACGACATTGCTAAAGCGGCCGGATGTGCGTCACAAATTCCGTGACCCCAACGAGATCACTTTAGCGATGTCGTAGCGTGTAAAGCGGCCTTTGGTCTTCATAGTGTTGTTTGGAGATCTCCTTGGTCTTCCTGGTGTTTGAGGATCTTCTAGGCCTTCATTGTGTTGTTTGGAGATCTCCTTGGTCTTCCTGGTGTTTGAAGATCTTCTAGGCCTTCATTGTGTTGTTTTGAGGTGTCCTTGGGCTTCATGATGTTATTTGGAGATCTCCTTGGTCTTCCTGGTGTTTGAAGATCTTCTAGGCCTTCATTGTGGTGTTTGGAGATCTCCTTGGGCTTCATGATGTTAATTGGAGATCTCCTTGGTCTTCCTGGTGTTTGAAGATCTTCTAGGCCTTCATAGTGTTGTTTGGAGATCTCCTTTGTCTTCCTGGTGTTTGAAGATCTTCTAGGCCTTCATTGTGTTGTTTGGAGATCTCTTTGGGCTTCAGGATGTTATTTGGAGATCTCCTTGGTCTTCCTGGTGTTTGAAGATCTTCTAGGCCTTCATAGTGTTGTTTGGAGATCTCCTTGGTCTTCCTGGTGTTTGAAGATCTTCTAGGCCTTCATAGTGTTGTTTGGAGATCTTCTTGGTCTTCCTGGTGTTTGAAGATCTTCTAGGCCTTCATAGTGTTGTTTGGAGATCTCCTTGGTCTTCCTGGTGTTTGAAGATCTTCTAGGCCTTCATAGTGTTGTTTGGAGATCTCCTTGGGCTTCATGATGTTATTTGTACATCTCCTTGGTCTTTATGGTGTTGTTTGGAGATCTCCTTGGTCTTCCTGGTGTTTGAAGATCTTCTAGGCCTTCATTGTGTTGTTTGGAGATCTCTTTGGGCTTCAGGATGTTATTTGGAGATCTCCTTGGTCTTCCTGGTGTTTGAAGATCTTCTAGGCCTTCATAGTGTTGTTTGGAGATCTCCTTGGTCTTCCTGGTGTTTGAAGATCTTCTAGGCCTTCATTGTGTTGTTTGGAGATCTTCTTGGGCTTCATGATGTTATTTGTACATCTCCTTGGTCTTTATGGTGTTGTTTGGAGATCTCTCTGGTCTTCATGCTATTGTTTGGAGATTGCCTTGGTATTCTTGGTGATGTTTAGAGATCTTCTTGGGCTTCATGATGTTATTTGAAGATCTCCTTGATCTTATACATATGCACATGACAATTTTTATTTATTTTATCCCAGAAATTTAAGGTTTGCTTATATTTTTCTCACTTCACTTCCCCAACTTAGACTATATAGTGCTGATGCATCAGACACCAATCGGATTACAAAAATATTTAAACACAGGTTGTAAAGTAACAAAATAGGTAAAAAAAAATCCCAAGGGGGTGAATATTTTCGCATGACACTGTATATGAAGGTCTCCTGAGTCTTCGATGGTTCCAGGTGTCAGAGAAATGAGGGGGGGGGGATACTTTCACAAGGCACTCTATATGAGGGTCTCATGACTCTGCGATGATTCCAGATGTCAAAGCAATGAGGGATCACGCATGTTGCATTTCAGCATGCCCAATCTTAAATTCCCGAGATAAGTGGATGACAGCTGCTGCTATATGTATACATTTATATAGAGCGACACTGCCCTCCAGTGGCTGTATATTATATATCACACTATTTTTTATTTTTCTATTTTTTTTTTATTTTTTATTATTATTTTTTTTGGGGGGGGGGGCAATTTTAGATCAGGGTCTAACAAGGACCATTTCTTTTCTTGCAGAATCCTTAGACCTTATTGCAACGGCAGCTGAACATTCGAATGCAGCAATAAGAAAAATGGTGAGTAATCGCTAATATTTCAAGATGTTCTGCTTTTCTTCAAAGGCTCCTTTAAGTTAGTGGAGACCTATGGTCCAAGATGTTAAGATATGGTGCGATTTAATTGCTCACCCCTTATGGGTGTCTTCAGGTATGGCACCATCATCCATAGCTCCAAAATATAAGTCTTGTCTTCTCTCTCCTTCCTTCAGGAAAGGATGCACAAGCTCTTAAAAGTGTACGAACTCTTGGGCGGAGAAGAAGATATCGTGAACCCTACTAACGAGCTCATCAAAGAGGGGCATATACTCAAGCTATCTGCAAAGAACGGGACCACCCAGGACCGATACCTCATACTAGTGAGTATCCACTGTACACATGGCCAATAAGAAGACTGTGGCCTCCATCCAATGGCCGAACTACATCTCTCTGGGTCTGCTGAGAGTTGTAGATCGGTTACAGGTTGGATGCCTTGCAGTAGGAGGCAAAGCCACCGATGGTGTAGGAGACAAAGCCCCCGATGATGTAGGAGACAAAGCCCCCGATGGTCTAGGAGACAAAGCCGCCGATGGTCTAAGAGACAAAGCCACAGATGGTCTAGGAGACAAAGCCCCCGATGGTCTAGGAGACACAGCCGCCGATAGTCTAGGAGACAAAGCCCCCGATGGTCTAGGAGACAAAGCCACCCCTGCTCAAGAAGACAAAGCCACCGCTGGTCTAGGAGACAAAGCCACCGCTGGTCTAGGAGACAAAGCCACCAATGGTCTAGGAGACAAAGCTACCGATGGTCTAGGAGACAAAGCCACCGATGGTCTAGGAGACAAAGCCCCCGATGGTCTAGGAGAAAAAGCCACCGATGATCTAGAAAACCAAGCCATCGATGGTCTAGGAGACAAAGCCACCGATGGTCTAGAGACAAAGCCACCGATGGTCTAGCAGACAAAACCACTGATGGTCTAGGAGACAAAGCCACCGATGGTCTAGGAGACAAAGCCACCGATGGTCTAGGAGACAAAGCCACTGATGGTCTAGGAGACAAAGCCACCGATGGTCCAGCACCTTTATACATAATTCTGCAGAATCCAGATCAGGAATCATCTTAATTCCCAAGAACCAGATACAACTAATAATCAGTTGAATATTTCCTAAACTTGCAGACGCCTATTACTAATCACGTCCCTTTTTTCCTGTCCGCAGTTCAATGATCGCTTGCTGTACTGCGTTCCAAAGCTGCGCCTTATCGGTCAGAAATACAGCGTGAGAGCGCGGATCGATGTGGAGGGGATGGAGGTGGGTGTGCTTCTGTACATCGCTTTTTGGGGGAGTCTTTTTGACTTTTTGGAGCAGAAACTTCCAAGTTTTCAGGGAGTTTCTGCTCCAAAAACGTCCCCAAAACCTCAATGTGAACATGCTCTTGTGGTCTTTTCTCCTCCTCAGCTGAAGCACAGCAGCAGTCCCAACCTCACCAGGACGTTTTTAGTGTCTGGAAAACAGCGATCCCTGGAGCTGCAGGCCAGGTAGGGTGGCTACAAGTTGTGTAAGGCTTGAAAAATCTGCAGGAAAAACACTGCGTAAAATACACACGTTTTTTATGCTTTTTTTTTCTATTCATTTGAATGGATTAAAAAGAATGCTGAAAGAATGGACATGCCATGATGGTTCAAATCCATAAGGAAAAAATAAGCAGAGTGTCCAGATTTCTGAAGTCTCATTGACTTTGCTGGGACAGTAAAACGCTGCGTTTTTTCTTTTTCAGCCCTAAGAATAGACTGTAAGCTTTGAGGCCCAGTTTAAAAGCTCAGTGTTAAAGGGGTAGTTCACTGTGGACAGTAACGAAGCTAAAGTGTTCTGCTGGAGCACAGACTTGTTTTCCTAGCCTTGTAGCTAAGTCACTCTTTGCCCCCTGCCAGGGGCACAACGATCGCGGTTGCAGGGATCGCGACCGGGCCCAGTGGTGCAGGGGGCCTGCCAGGGCCGGACTGGGACTGAAATTCAGCCCTGGAACTCAAACCATAGCAGCCCACATGCAAAAATCGGGCCGCTCACCGGACCCCGCCGCTATAGTGGCGGCCGGCGGGTGGCGGCAGCCACAAAATAATTTTAAACAGCAGGCAGTGCGGGCAGGGCCGGCTCCAGGTTTTTGTGGGCCCCGGGCGGAAGAGTCCCAGTGGGCCCCATCCACACGCAGACACACACATACGTACACATACATATACATATTTAAAGACAAACTCACAAAAATACATATAGAACTGACACATCTATACAGTCATATACACTGACATACATAGATACACATCATACATGCATACAGACACACATAGCTCTGCTGCATACATACACACATAGCTCTGCTGCATACATACACACATAGCTCTGCTGCATACATACACACATAGCTCTGCTGCATACATACACACATAGCTCTGCTGCATACATACACACATAGCTCTGCTGCAACATACACACATAGCTCTGCTCCATACATACACACATAGCTCTGCTCCATACATACACACATAGCTCTGCTGCATACATACACACATAGCTCTGCTGCATACATACACACATAGCTCTGCTGCATACATACACACATAGCTCTGCTGCATACATACACACATAGCTCTGCTGCAACATACACACATAGCTCTGCTCCATACATACACACATAGCTCTGCTCCATACATACACACATAGCTCTGCTGCATACATACACACATAGCTCTGCTGCATACATACACACATAGCTCTGCTGCATACATACACACATAGCTCTGCTGCATACATACACACATAGCTCTGCTACATACATAGCTCTGCTACATACATAGCTCTTCTACATACATACACACATAGCTCTGCTACATACATACACACATAGCTCTGCTACATACAGACGCACACGTGGCTCTGAGGGGCCCACAGCTCCAGGGGCCGGGGGGGGAACGGGGAGGGCACATACCGCTCAGGTCACGGTGGAGAGGGGGCCCACACAGTGCCGGAGAGAAGAGCTGTGCTGGGGTCGCTGGCTGGCACTGCAACTCCTTCATCTGTGGGACTGAGCAGGCCGGTCGGTAGCTCCGCCCACAGATGAAGTTCAAACCAGGAAGTCTGCGTGCCTTAGGGTGGTTTCACACATCCGGCTTTTCGCCGGTTTGCCGGATCCGGCGCTCTCCCGTACAGACAATACAGTACAGTGACAGCGCTGTAACTTCCGGGTCACATGCGCCGGTCACATGACAGCATGTGATCGGCGCTTGTTGCGCTGTCACTGTACTGTAGTCACTGTATGGGAGAGCGCCGGATCCGGCAAACCGGCGAAAAGCCGGATGTGTGAAACCACCCTTAAAGGGACGGCGCTGCAGATTCCTGGCGAGGACTGCGGACCCCCGGAACTCGGCCCGGGGGCAGCAGAACTAAGGCGAGGGGGCCCCGGCCAAGGGGCACCAGAACTGACGAGGCCGAGTGGGCCCCCCCGGCTCTCCAGGGCCTCGGCATTTGCTCAGGTATGCCGCGTGCACTGCTGACGCCGGCCCTGAGTGCGGGAGAGGCGGGGGCGGCCCCCCCACCCCTCCACCGGCCAGCCCACCGGGAGAAGTCCCGCCCCTCCCGCCTGTCAGTCCGGGCCTGGGGCCTGCTGACCAAAGCCCCTGCTCCAGCTGGATGTGCATCCGAGGCCACACAGCCAGCTGAAATGCATAGTGGTGCAGAGACTCGTTGGGTTCCTGCACTGCAATACACGCTGCCAGGCAAACAGAAGTCAGCAGCTTTCATCAGCGTCACCGTGATTGAGGCAGCACATGACAATGACGTCATGTGTTGCAATAGTTGCTGCTGGCTGGCTATAGAGGAGGATGCCACGTGATGTGGGAGCTTGGGAGGGTGAATACAGTATATACCAAATGGGAGACAGTATTTACCAGGAGATGCCCAAGAGAGGAACATATATACCAGGAGGGGGACAGTATATACCAAGAGGGGGATAGTATATACCAAGATGGGGTACATAATTACTAGGATGGGGGACATTTACCATAATGGGGGCATATTTACCAGGAAATAGCCCAGGATGGGGGAGATATTTGCCAGGAAGGAGCCCAGGATGGGGGACATTTATCATGATGGGGGCATATTTACCAGGAAATAGCCCAGGATGGGGGACATATTTACCAGGATGGGGGACATATTTACCAGGAAGTAGCCCAAGATGGGGGACATTTACCAGGATGGGGGTTATATTTACCAGGAAGGAGCCCAGGATGGGGGACATATTTACTAGGAAGTAGCCCAAGATGGGGGACATTTACCAGGATGGGAGACATATTTACCAGGAAGGAGCCCAAGATGGGGGACATTTACCATGATGGAGGACATATTTACCAGGAAGGAGCCCAAGATGGGGGACATTTACCAGGATGGGGGACATATTTACCTGGAAGTAGCCCAAGAAGGGGGACATTTACCAGGGTGGGACATATTTACCAGGAAGGAGGCCAGGATGAGGGAAATTTACCAGGATGGGGGACATATTTACCAGGAAAGAGGCCAGGATGGGGGACATATTTACCAGGAAGTAGCCCAAGATGGGGGACATTTACCAGGATGGGGGATATATTTACCAGGAAGGAGGCCAGGATGAGGGACATTTACCAGGATGGGGGACATATTTACCAGGAAGTAGCCCAGGATGAGGGACATTTACCAGGATGGGGGACATATTTACCAGGAAGTAGCCCAATATGGGGGACATTTACCAGGATGTGGGACATATTTACCAGGAAGGAGGCCAGGATGAGGAAAATTTACCAGGATGGGGGACATATTTACCAGGAAGGAGGCCAGGATGGGGGGTATTTCCAGGAAGTAGCCCAAGATGGGGGACATTTACCAGGATGGGGGATATATTTACCAGGAAGGAGGCCAGGATGAGGGACATTTACCAGGATGGGGGACATATTTACCAGGAAGGAGCCCAGGATGGGGGACATTAGTACAGAATGGGGGGACATTACTACATACTGTGTGGGAAGGGAACTCGCATGTCTTTATCGGATTTAGAAGGCTAAATGTATACATATAACTGACCTACATGCGGGGATGGGGGGGCCCAGGTCCAAATTTTTCATCGGGGCCCATCAAACTCTAGTTACGCCCCTGCCCCCTGCTATATAGCCACACACGGTGACCTTGAAGATTTGCTGGATTCCTAGTGCAATCAGCTGTACTCTACTGAGGGACAAATCACCAACTATTCAATTTCTTTGCAGAACCCCCAAAGAAAAGAATGATCTCCCCTAAAATCAATGCTATCTGCACTGCAATGCTCCATCCCCATGCAGTACCACGGACCCTCCATAGGGCACTATAGTCCACCCTTGTAGTATAATATGATGTGCAATGGCCCCACAAAAACCCTCCATACGTCATCAGGGGGACGTGGGAATATGGTAAAAGCCAACGCTAAGATATGGGGCTTTATAACAGGGACCACCAATATGGAATTGCACTATATTTGCCTTTTTTTTGCATTTTTTGTTTATTTTACATATTTTTTTCCCTAATAGAACTGAAGAAGAGAAAAAAGATTGGATCCAGGTGAGATTCTCCTCCATATTAGCCCCTGGTTTATAGTCCTGGGTTTGTTGGGTCACATATCGCCTTCTTTGTGGGGGACCTATGGGCATGGTGTGATCCCCCGCACCCTCCTCTCCGAGGTTTGGGAATATTGAAGTGTCCATTATATTCTACAGGCGATCGAAGCCACGATGAGTCGCCACGAGCAGACGATGGAGACTTACAAACTGCTCAACTCAACCCATCGGGAAGATGACGAGACCCCTCCAAACTCACCGGTAACTATACACACGTCCGAGAGGCTGGGGGGGGCGCAGATGAGGGTCACTACAGGTTATATTATAGGAATGGCCGTCAAATCATTCCTTTCCATTTGTCTTACAGAACACGGACTTGGGCAAGCGAGCCCCGACTCCAATCCGGGAGAAGGAGGTGACGATGTGCATGAAATGCCAAGAAGCTTTCAACTCCATAACCAAAAGGAGGCACCACTGCAAGGCGTGCGGACATGTAAGTGCTCTGCTGCGTACACCCCCATACTGAGATCATTAGTGATGAGCGGGCACTACCATGCTCGGGTGCTCTGTACTAGTAACTGGTGATGAGCGGGCACTACCATGCTCGGGTGCTCTGTACTAGTAACTGGTGATGAGCGGGCACTACCATGCTCGGGTGCTCTGTACTAGTAACTGGTGATGAGCGGGCACTACCATGCTCGGGTGCTCTGTACTGGTAACTAGTGATGAGCGGGCACTACCATGCTCGGGTGCTCAATACTAGTAACTGGTGATGAGCGGGCACTACCATGCTCGGGTGCTCAATACTAGTAACTGGTGATGAGGGGGCACTACCATGCTCGGGTGCTCGGTACTGGTAACTAGTGATGAGCGGGCACTACCATGCTCGGGTGCTCAGTACTCGTAACTAGTGATGAGGGGGCACTACCATGCTCAGGTGCTCTGTACTGGTAACTGGTGATGAGCGGGCACTACCATGCTCAGGTGCTCGGTATTGGTAACTAGTGATGAGTGGGCACTACCATGCTTGGGTGCTCAGTACTCGTAACTAGTGATGAGGGGGCACTACCATGCTCGGGTGCTCTGTACTGGTAACTGGTGATGAGGGGGCACTACCATGCTCGGGTGCTCAGTACTGGTAACTAGTGATGAGTGGGCACTACCATGCTCGGGTTCTCGGTACTGGTAACTAGTGATGAGCGGACACTACCATGCTCGGGTGCTCAGTACTGGTAACTAGTGATGAGGGGGCACTACCATGCTCGGGTGCTCAGTACTGGTAACTAGTGATGAGCGGGCACTACCATGCTCGGGTGCTCAATACTCGTAACTAGTGATGAGCGGGCACTACCATGCTCGGGTGCTCAGTACTCGTAACTAGTGATGAGTGAGCACTACCATGCTCGGATGCTCAGTACTTGTAACTAGTGATGAGCGGGCACTACCATGCTCGGGTGCACTGTTCTGGTAACTAGTGATGAGTGGGCACTACCATGCTCGGATGCTCAGTACTCGTAACTAGTGATGAGTGGGTACTACCATGCTCGGGTGCTCAGTACTGGTAACTAGTGATGAGGGGGCACTACCATGCTCGGGTGCTCAGTACTGGTAACTAGTGATGAGGGGGCACTACCATGCTCGGGTGCTCAGTACTGGTAACTAGTGATGAGCGGACACTACCATGCTCGGGTGCTCAGTACTGGTAACTAGTGATGAGCGGGCACTACCATGCTCGGGTGCTCAGTACTCGTAACTAGTGATGAGCGGGCACTACCATGCTCGGGTGCTCAGTACTCGTAACTAGTGATGAGTGAGCACTACCATGCTCGGATGCTCAGTACTTGTAACTAGTGATGAGCGGGCACTACCATGCTCGGGTGCACTGTTCTGGTAACTAGTGATGAGTGGGCACTACCATGCTCGGATGCTCAGTACTCGTAACTAGTGATGAGTGGGTACTACCATGCTCGGGTGCTCAGTACATGTAACTAGTGATGAGTGGGCACTACCATGCTCGGATGCTCAGTACTGGTAACTAGTGATGAGGGGGCACTACCATGCTCGGGTGCTCAGTACTGGTAACTAGTGATGAGGGGGCACTACCATGCTCGGGTGCTCAGTACTGGTAACTAGTGATGAGCGGGCACTACCATGCTCGGGTGCTCAGTACTCGTAACTAGTGATGAGTGAGCACTACCATGCTCGGATGCTCAGTACTTGTAACTAGTGATGAGCGGGCACTACCATGCTCGGGTGCACTGTTCTGGTAACTAGTGATGAGTGGGCACTACCATGCTCGGGTGCTCAGTACTCGTAACTAGTGATGAGCGGGCACTACCATGCTCGGGTGCACTGTTCTAGTAACTAGTGATGAGTGGGCACTACCATGCTCGGGTGCTCAGTACTCGTAACTAGTGATGAGCGGGCACTACCATGCTCGGGTGCTCTGTACTCGTAACTAGTGATGAGTGGGCACTACCATGCTCGGGTGCTCAGTACTCGTAACTAGTGATGAGTGGGCACTACCATGCTCAGATGCTTGGTACTGGTAACTAGTGATGAGCGGACACTACCATGCTCGGGTGCTCTGTACTCGTAACTAGTGATGAGTGGGCACTACCATGCTCAGATGCTTGGTACTGGTAACTAGTGATGAGCGGGCACTACCATGCTCGGGTGCTCTGTACTCTTAACTAGTGATGAGCGGGCACTACCATGCTCGGGTGCTCTGTACTCGTAACTAGTGATGAGTGGGCACTACCATGCTCGGGTGCTCAGTACTCGTAACTAGTGATGAGTGAGCACTACCATGCTCAGATGCTCAGTACTTGTAACTAGTGATGAGCGGGCACTACCATGCTCGGGTGCACTGTTCTGGTAACTAGTGATGAGTGGGCACTACCATGCTCGGATGCTCAGTACTCGTAACTAGTGATGAGTGGGTACTACCATGCTCGGGTGCTCAGTACTTGTAACTAGTGATGAGTGGGCACTACCATGCTCGGATGCTCAGTACTGGTAACTAGTGATGAGGGGGCACTACCATGCTCGGGTGCTCAGTACTGGTAACTAGTGATGAGGGGGCACTACCATGCTCGGGTGCTCAGTACTGGTAACTAGTGATGAGCGGGCACTACCATGCTCGGGTGCTCAGTACTCGTAACTAGTGATGAGTGAGCACTACCATGCTCGGATGCTCAGTACTTGTAACTAGTGATGAGCGGGCACTACCATGCTCGGGTGCACTGTTCTGGTAACTAGTGATGAGTGGGCACTACCATGCTCGGGTGCTCAGTACTCGTAACTAGTGATGAGCGGGCACTACCATGCTCGGGTGCACTGTTCTAGTAACTAGTGATGAGTGGGCACTACCATGCTCGGGTGCTCAGTACTCGTAACTAGTGATGAGC
Source organism: Anomaloglossus baeobatrachus (assembly GCF_048569485.1). NCBI lineage: Eukaryota > Metazoa > Chordata > Amphibia > Anura > Aromobatidae > Anomaloglossus > Anomaloglossus baeobatrachus. The sequence goes on along the minus strand of NC_134361.1, from coordinate 205,787,468 downwards.
GGGCACTACCATGCTCGGGTGCTCTGTACTCGTAACTAGTGATGAGTGGGCACTACCATGCTCGGGTGCTCAGTACTCGTAACTAGTGATGAGTGGGCACTACCATGCTCAGATGCTTGGTACTGGTAACTAGTGATGAGCGGGCACTACCATGCTCGGGTGCTCTGTACTCTTAACTAGTGATGAGTGGGCACTACCATGCTCGGGTGCTCTGTACTCGTAACTAGTGATGAGTGGGCACTACCATGTTCGGGTGTTCGGTACTCGTAATGAGCAGTTGGATGCTCGGATGGGCGCAACTCATGTTCCCTCATATAATGGCAGTCAATGGAAAACTCTCCGGAAAAATGCTCAAGTCCCCCATTGACTGCCATTATACTCGGGTGCTTGAGTCATGCCAATTCGAGCATCCAACTGCTCATAACGAGTACCAAGCACCTGAGCATGGTAGTGCCCGCTCATCACTAGTTAGTACAGAGCACCCGAGCATGCTAGTGCCCGCTCATCACTAGTTACGAGTACAGAGCACCCGAGCATGGTAGTGTCCGCTCATCACTAGTTACGAGTACTGAGCACCCGAGCATGGTAGTGCCCGCTCATCACTAGTTACGAGTATAGAGCACCCGAGCATGGTAGTGCCCGCTCATCAATAGATACGACTACTGAGCACCCGAGCATGGTAGTGCCCGCTCATTACTAGTTACGAGTACTGAGCACCCGAGCATGGCAGTGCCCGCTCATCACTAGTTACGAGTACTGAGCACCCGAGCATGGTAGTGCCCGCTCATCACTAGTTACTAGTACTGAGCACCCAGCATGGTAGTGCCCGCTCATCACTAGTTACGAGTATAGAGCACCCGAGCATGGTAGTGCCCGCTCATCAATAGATACGACTACTGAGCACCCGAGCATGGTAGTGCCCGCTCATAACTAGTTACCAGTACCGAGCACCCGAGCATGGTAGTGCCCACTCATCACTAGTTACTAGTACTGAGCACCCGAGCATGGTAGTGCCCGCTCATCACTAGTTACTAGTACTGAGCACCCGAGCATGGTAGTGCCCGCTCATCACTAGTTATGAGTACTGAGCACCCGAGCATGATAGTGCCCGCTTATCACTAGTTACGAGTACAGAGCACCCGAGCATGGTAGTGCCCGCTCATCACTAGTTACTAGTACTGAGCACCCGAGCATGGTAGTGCCCGCTTATCACTAGTTACTAGTACTGAGCACCCGAGCATGGTAGTGCCCGCTCATCAATAGTTACGAGTACAGAGCACCCGAGCATGGTAGTGCCCGCTCATCACTAGTTACGAGTACTGAGCACCCGAGCATGGTAGTGCCCGCTCATCACTAGTTACGAGTACAGAGCACCCGAGCATGGTAGTGCCCACTCATTACTAGTTACGAGTACTGAGCACCCGAGCATGGTAGTGCCCACTCATTACTAGTTACGAGTACTGAGCACCTGAGCATGGTAGTGCCCGCTCATCACTAGTTACGAGTACAGAGCACCCGAGCATGGTAGTGCCCACTCATTACTAGTTACGAGTACTGAGCACCCGAGCATGGTAGTGCCCACTCATTACTAGTTACGAGTACTGAGCACCCGAGCATGGTAGTGCCCACTCATTACTAGTTACGAGTACTGAGCACCCGAGCATGGTAGTGCCCGCTCATCACTAGTTACGAGTACAGAGCACCCGAGCATGGTAGTGCCCACTCATTACTAGTTACGAGTACTGAGCACCCGAGCATGGTAGTGCCCACTCATTACTAGTTACGAGTACTGAGCACCTGAGCATGGTAGTGCCCGCTCATCACTAGTTATGAGTACCGAGTACCCGAGCATGGTAGTGCCCACTCATCATTATTCTCCATGCATCATTTCTACCAATGGTCACCACTAGGTGGAGTTGAACAGATGTTTTTATACAGTTCTCATTGACATCAATGGGATCCTTATGGATTTGTGTACATTGAGCTCCCTCTAGTGGAGAACCAGTTGTCAGCAGAAAAAAATATGGGATTTTTAAGTGCTTTGAACCTTGTGGATTCCAGCAAAGGTGCGGACACAGACAGAAGAGGGGCGCTGTGTAAGAACAGTATAGGGGTCCTCTTCTGTCTGTGTCCACTAATGGATATCTATATTATGGGATAGGTGCCCCATACACTCGTCTATCCTCGTTCCAGAGAGGGGGGATGTGCTTTCGCTGCTGGACGCCTCTCCCGTACGCGGCAGTTTGCTTTGCTAAGTATCATCCTAGGTAATAATTGGGCCACTGATCAGGAGACGATGAATTATACATTAGGGCCCCGCTAATAAATAATGACTGCAGAGAACGCTCCTTTCTTGGTCACGTTCCGGTTTTCCTGACCTTATTATCTCCGTCCTTTCCCGCCCTGTGGTTATTTTTGTGTATCTGCTTCTGCTTGCCATCTTGACCGGTGTGTCCCTGCTTTACACTGCAGCTCATTTCTTCCCATTAATGTCACATCCAGGTCGTTTGTGGGAAGTGCTCAGAGTTTCGCGCCCGACTTGTCTACGACAATAACCGAACAAATCGCGTCTGTGTGGACTGTTATGGCGCCCTGCACGGATCTACATCCAGCCCCGGGTACAACGCCCATACACCACAACGGAGGAAGTCCATCCTGGAGGTATGCATGGTGACAGTGGCGTAACTAGAGTTCGATGGGTCCTGCTGTAAAATTTGGATCTGGCCCACCCCCCTTATGTTGGTCAGATGTATGTATGTATGTATACATTTATCCTTCTAAATCCTATAAAGACATACGAGTTGTCCCCCCCATTATGTAGTAATGTCCCTCATCCTGTTCTTATGTCCCCCATCCTAGTATATATGTTTCCCATTCTAGCCCACATCTTGGTGTATATATAAACCCATCCTGGTAAAAATGACCCCCATTCTGGTATATATATATCCCCATCCTGGTATATATGTCCCCATCCTAGTATATATGTCACCATCCTGGTATATTTGTCACCATCCTGGTATATATGTCCCCATACTGTCACCTTCCTGATATCTACTGTCACCCTCCTGATACATACTGTCCCCCTACTGGTACATACTGTCCTATTCCTGGTATATACTGTCCCCCTCCTGGTATCTACTGTCACCCTCCTGGTACATACTGGCCCCCTACTGGTACATACTGTCCCCTTCCTGGTACATACTGCCCCCTCCTGGTATCTACTGTCCCTCTCCTGGTACATACCATCCCCCTCCTGGTACATACTGTCCCCTTCCTGGTACATACTGCCCCCCTCCTGGTATCTACTGTCCCTCTCCTGGTACATACCATCCCCCTCCTGGTACATACCGCCCCCCTCCTGGTATCTACTGTTCTCTCCTGGTACATACCATCCCCCTCCTGGTACATACCATCCCCCTCCTGGTACATACTGTCCCCTTCCTGGTACATACTGCCCCCCTCCTGGTACATACTGTTCCCCTCCTGGTACATACTGTTCCCCTCCTGGTACATACTGTTCCCCTCCTGGTACATACTGCCCCCCTCCTGGTACATACTGTCCCCTTCCTGGTATCTACTGTCCCTCTACTTGGCCCATCCTGGTGTATATCTCCCTCTCCTGGTACATACTGTCCCCTAACTGGCATGTTATGTCCCTCTCCTCATATATATGTCCCCATCCTGGTAAATATGTCTTCGTTCTGTCTAATGCAAAAAACAACTACATTGTACTCACCCCCACCGGGTCCCACATTGCAGTGTCCTCCTGTGTAGCCAGCGCACAGTGGCCGGCAGCTTTTTTCGGTGTCGGTGCTTTTGCACCACCCTCAGTCACTGGGATGCAGATGAAAACTGTCGGCTTCTGTTTGGCCGGTAGTGTCTATCGCAGTGCAGGGACCTGACAGGTCTCTGCACCGGGATGCATTTCAGCTGGATGTGCAGCCTCGGATGCACATCCAGCTGAAGCAGGGGCTGGGGCCGGCGGGCCTCCTGCACCCCTGCCTGGTCGCGATCCCTGTGACCGCGATCGTTCCACCTCTGCACAGTGGATAGTTCAATTTGAAGAATCTACTGAGTTTTCGCCCTAATCTGTAGGTTAAGCAAGTCGGTTCCGTTCTTGCACCTTGATAGCTCCTCGAAGATCAGATGGGTGCACATTTCTCCTGCATCGGCAAACGGTATTACATGGCTCCAGTTCATATACATAAATATACATGGATATAGTATTTTGGTAGATTCAGGGATCCCTATTTGCAGCCACCTAATAGGGTTCCCCATACAGGACCCTTCTATTCCTACGGTCTGCTCTCTTCTCCACCTAATAGGGTTCCCCATACATGACCCCCCTGTTCCTACGGTCTGCTCTCTGCTCTCTGCTCCACCTAATACATGACCCTCCTATTCCTTCAATCTGCTCCACCTAATAGGGTTCCCCATACAGGACCCTCCTATTCCTACGGTCTGCTCTCTGCTCCACCTAATAGGGTTCCTCATACAGGACCCTCCTATTCCTTCAATCTGCTCCACCTAATAGGGTTCCCCATACAGGACCCCCCTATTCCTACGATCTGCTCTCTGCTCCACCTAATAGGGTTCCCCATACATGACCCCCCTATTCCTATGGTCTGCTCTCTGCTCCACCTAATAGGGTTCCCCATACATGACCCCCCTATTCCTACGGTCTGCTCTCTGCTCCACCTAATAGGGTTCCCCATACATGACCCCCCTATTCCTACAATCTGCTCTCTGCTCCACCTAATAGGGTTCCCCATACAGGACCCCCCTATTCCTACGGTCTGCTCTCTGCTCCACCTAATAGGGTTCCTCATACAGGAACCTCCTATTCCTTCAATCTGCTCCACCTAATAGGGTTCCCCATACAGGACCCCCCTATTCCTACGATCTGCTCTCTGCTCCACCTAATAGGGTTCCCCATACATGACCCCCCTATTCCTATGGTCTGCTCTCTGCTCCACCTAATAGGGTTCCCCATACATGACCCCCCTATTCCTACGGTCTGCTCTCTGCTCCACCTAATAGGGTTCCTCATACAGGAACCTCCTATTCCTTCAATCTGCTCCACCTAATAGGGTTCCCCATACAGGACCCCCCTATTCCTACGATCTGCTCTCTGCTCCACCTAATAGGGTTCCCCATACATGACCCCCCTATTCCTACAATCTGCTCTCTGCTCCACCTAATAGGGTTCCCCATACAGGACCCCCCTATTCCTACGGTCTGCTCTCTGCTCCACCTAATAGGGTTCCTCATACAGGAATCTCCTATTCCTTCAATCTGCTCCACCTAATAGGGTTCCCCATACAGGACCCCCCTATTCCTACGATCTGCTCTCTGCTCCACCTAATAGGGTTCCCCATACATGACCCTCCGATTCCTACTGTCATAGGGTAACCCTAATAGGACGAACCCTCCAAATTTCCTATACTATTAACCATTGAACGTGTCCTATTTTTTTTCCTACCCACAGAAACAAGCGTCGGTGGTGGCGGAGCACAGCGTCATGTGCAGTTATATGTATTATATGGAGAAAGGAGCCAAAAGCTGGCACAAGGGCTGGTTCGTCATCCCACAGAACGAGCCCCTGGTCCTGTACATCTACGGAGCCCCCCAGGTCAGTATAATGTGGGCACTAATCTCTGTCTCGATGCGTATGGATATATCTAGATTATCGATTCTCTGTCTACTAGGACGTGAAGGCTCAGCGGAGCATCCCTTTAATCGGCTTCGAGGTGACCCCCACCGACCAGGGCGAGCGCTCGGACCGCAAGCACGTCTTCAAGATCAGCCAGAGCCAGCTCAGCTTTTACTTCAGCCCCGAAGCCGAGGAGCTGCAACGCCGTTGGGTGAGCGCCTTGTCCCGAGCCGGCCGAGGAGAAGACTACAGCTGCAAAGACTTACTCCTCGAGGCCGAGGAAGAGAACGATGGGACTGGGGACCCTTTAGGGGACACTTGAGGATTCCTCCACTACTCACCCCCCCACCCCTCCTCCTACTTATAGGGAGGAGATAAGACTTATCCGCTCATCGTCAACCGGGGAATCTTACGAGCGCGGGGCTAGATTCATGTCTTGGCTTCGCGTGGGGAGGGCTGGACTCACCCATAGTACTTCCATATCCTACAATGGACCCGAAATGAGGACTAAGACGCTACCCCAGAGGATCAGTGACGGACTTAACCTCTCGTGGGCCGGCTGAGAAGGATGGGGCTGGACCGACCCATCATCATACCCATAGGAAGCACCGGATGGCTGGATTCACCCATGTACACTTCCTTCCTTGCCCACCAGATGCTTCCGCACTCTTGAACTTATTCTTTCTCAATCCCATCACCGGCACTTTCTTTTTTTTTTATTTTTTAATATGTATTATAATTATTTTATTAATATTTAGCAGCATTTTTTTTATGTTGTGCTTTTTGCTTGTTCCCGGACCTTAGGTCCCGTTTTTGTTATCATCGTTATCATTCCAGACGCCACGCTCACGTCCCCTATGAGCGAGTCCTTGTGTTAGGAGCGAGGAGGAAGACTAGGGGTAAGAAGCCAGTAATAAAAAGTGCCATAAAATGGAGGGAGATGTGTGTACAGTGCCATATAAATCACTCCTACAGCATGCCCCTATCTGAAATCCGTCTGTATATATCACGCCATGGAGGGGGGGGGGGGGTAGTATAGGGGTGAACGTCGCTCCTGAGATACTACTTTTTGACAATGGCTAAATGTGTCATACACACAAATTCGGACTAAATATATGGTCAATATTGGTGCTAAAATGCACTGTCTGAATGAGGCCCGGGAATAACGACCATCTGATTTGCTGTATCACCTTTGGTAGCCACATACCCCTTCTGAAGGCCGATTTTACACATCTAAGGATAGACCGGCCGTGGCTCTCCTGATCGGAACTCATCAGCCCCATAGACATATAGGAGGATATTGATTTTGGGTCAGGAGATTCGCAGCCGCTCCGAGCATCATGATCCGGACTAGAACTGTGAATGTCGGACTTGTTAAAGGTCTGAGTACGGACAGTGATGTTTGGTCCGGCTGCGGCTCTCCTGATCCGAACCTCAAGCATATAGGAGGATATTGATTTTGGGTGAGGAAATTCGCGGCTGGTCCGAGCATCATGGTCCGAACTAGAACTGTGAATGTCGGACTTGTTAATGTGGCATTCAAGGTCTGAGTACGGAAAGTGATGTTTGGACCGGCTGCAGCTCTCCTGATCCGAACCTCAAGCATATAGGAGGATATTGATTTTGGGTCAGGAGATTCGCGGCTGGTGCGAGCATCATGGTCCAAACTAGAACAGTGAATGTCGGATTTGTTAAAGCAGCATTTAAGATCTGAGTACAGACAGTGATGTTTGGACCGGCTGCAGCTCTCCTGATCCAAACTCATAGACACATAGGAAGATATAGATTTTGGGTGAGGAAATTCGCGGCCGCTCCGAGCATCATGGTCCGGACTAGAACTGTGAATGTTGGACATGTAAAACCGGCATTCAAGGTCTGAGTACAAACAGTGATGTTTGGACCGGCCATGGCTCTCCTGATCTGAACTCATAGACATATAGGAGGATATTGATTTTGGGTCAGGAGATTTACAGCCAGTCCAAGCATCATGGTCCAAACTAGAACTGTAAATGTCGGACTTGTAAAATTGATATCCAAGGTCTGAGTACTGACAGTGATGTTTGGACCGGCCGCGGCTCTCCTGATCTGAACTCATAGACATATAGGAGGATATTGATTTTGGGTCAGGAGATTTGCCATCGGTCAGAGCATCATAGTCCAAAATAGATCTGTGAATGTCGGACTTGTTAAAGCGGCATTGAAGGTCTGAGTACGGACAGTGATGTTTGGACCGGCCGCGGCTCTCCTGATCTGAACTCATAGACATATAGGAGGATATTGATTTTAGGTCAGGAGATTTGCCGCCGGTCAAAGCATCATGGTCCAAACTAGAACCATGAATGTCGGACATGTAAAACTGGCATTCAAGGTCTGACTACAGACAGTGATGTTTGGGCCGGCTGTGGCTCTCCTGATCCGAAGCTCAAGCATATAGGAGGATATTGATTTTTGGTCAGGAGATTTACAGCCAGTCCGAGTATCATGATATGAACTAGAACTTTGAATGTCGGACATGTAAAACCGGCAATCAAGGTCTGAGTACGGAAAGTGATGTTTGGACTGGCCCCGGCTCTCCTGATCTGAACTTATAGACGTATAGGAAGCTATAGACTTTGGGTGAGGAAATTCGCGATTGGTAGGAGCATCATGGTCCAAACTAGAACCATGAATGTCGGACTTTGACCTTGAATGCCGGTTTTATGAGTACGGAAAGTGATGTTTGGACTGGCAGTGGCTCTCCTGATCTGAACTCATCAGCCACATAGACATATAGGAGGAGGTTTGTGTCTGGTCAGGAGATTTGCGGCCGCTCCGATCATCATGGTCCGAACTAGAACTGTGACTGTCGGACTTGTTAAAGCAGCATTCAAGGTCTGAGTACGGACAGTGATGTTTGTACCGGCCGTGGCTCTCCTGATCTAAACCACAGACATATAGGAGGATGTTGATTTTGGGTCAGGAGATTTGCAGCCGCTCCGAGTATCATGGTCTGAACTATAACTTTAAATGTCGGACATGTTAAACCGGCATTCAAGATCTGAGAGCGGACAGTGATGTTTGGACCGGATGCGGCTCTCCTGATACGAAACACAGGAATATAAGAGGATATGGATTTTAGGTCAGGGGATTTGCGGCCGATCCGAGCATCAGGGTCCAAACTAGAACTGTGAATGTCAGACTTATAAAACCGGCATTCAAGGTCTGAGTACGGACAGTGATGTTTGGACCGGCCGCGGCTCTCCTGATCCAAACTCATAGACATATAGGAGGAAGTTGATTTCGGGTCTGGAGATTTGCGGCCGCTCCGAGCAGCATGGTCTGAACTATAACTGTGAATATTGGACTTCTAATATTGGATTTCTCCATCGCAGTTGCTAGCCCCCCCAGTACTTGCCATTGCCCACATGCCACCGCATTCACGTTCAACCAATGCGATAATGACAAATCAGTCCCTCCGTGGCACCAGTACCACGGTCTCAGCCCAGCGGCCCTTACAGAAAGCGGAGAATAGAGACAGTCACCACCCGGAACCAAACACCAAGCGTGTGCCGACACTAATCACCGCACGTACCGGGGATTATCACCAGAACCCAACAGTATCCCGTTCTACCAAATAGTATTTTTGACGTCCCGCTAAGATATCTTGGAACCAATCAGACAGGGTTACATTGTAACATTTCCAAAATGATTCCACTATGTGCGTTATAGGGGGATAATAGAAAAATAACCGATTCTGCCAACAGTCCTCGATATCGGGGGGGGGGGGGGGGGCTGAGATAAGCGGCTCCTGACCAGCGCTGGGGTCACTGTCTCCATTGATTTAATGAGGGATCTGTCACCAGATTTCACAATACTAATAGATCTATTGGACCCAATGAGACTGGTGTACTTACTTGTGTAACCCTTTCTGAAAGCTCTGCCCACCCTGATGTTAAAAACGATCCTTTTATGAGTCTCATGCCATGCTTATTTAATTAGGAGGAACACACCGCAAATCTGAAATGGATTTTCAAAGTAAGTACATCAGCCTCATCAGGTCCAAGATCTTTTGAGTTGGTGTACTTACTTGTGTAACCAATTTTGAAAGTTCTTCCCAACCCTAATGTTCAAAATGAGCATTTTTAGGAGTCTCGTTTTAATATGAGGAACGTAGAGCTATTCTGAAATGGATTTTCAAAGTAAGTGCATCAGCCTCATCAGGACCGAGATCTTTTGAGTTGGTGTACTTACTTGTGTAATCCATTGTGAAAGTTCTGCCCACCCTTATTTTATTATTACCGAACGTACAGGTATTCAGAAATGGATTTTCAAAGTAAGTACATCAGCCTCATCAGGTCTGAGATCTGTTGAATTTGTGTATTTACTTGTGTGATCCATTTTGACCGTTTTGCCCACCCTGCTGTTCAAAACGATCTTTGTATGATTCTCATAAGATGCTTGAATGCACAGTTATTCTGAATTGGATTTTCAAAGTAAGTACATCAGACTCATCAGGTCTGAGATCTTTTGACTTGGCGTACTTACTTCCATTTTAAAAAGTTCTGCCCACCCTCATTTTATTATGACTGAACCCACAGCTATTTGGAAATGGATTTTCAAAGTAAGTACATCAGCCTCATCAGGTCTGAGATATTTTGAATTGGCGTACTTACTTGTGTAATCCATTTAAAAGGTTCTGCTCATGCTCATTTTATTATAACCGAGCACACAGCTATTTTGAAGTGGGTTTTCAAAGTAAGTACATCAGCCTCATCAGGTCCGAGATCGGTGTATTTACTTGTGTGAGCCATTTTGAAAGTTCTGCCCACCTTAATGTTCAAAATGAGCAGTTTATGAGTCTCATACCATGTGTTTTATTATGAGGCACACAGCTATTCTGAAATGGATTTTCAAAGTAAGTACATCAGCCTCATCAGGTCAGAGATCTTTTGACTTGGCATACTTACTTGTGTAATCCATTTAAAAAGTTCTGCTCATCCTCATTTTATTATGTCCAAACTCACAGCTATTCTGACATGGATTTTCAAAGTAAGTACATCAGCCTCATCAGGTCTGAGATATTTTAAATTGGTGTATACTTTTGTGATCCATTTTGAAAGTTCTACCCAATATGATGTTGAAAATGAGCATTTTTATGAGTCTCATAAGATGCTAAAACACACAGCTAATCTGAAATGGATTTTTAAAGTAAGTACATCAGCCTCATCAGGTCCGAGATCTTTTGAACTGGGGTACTTACTTGTGTAATCCATTTTGAAAGTTCTTCCTAACCCTAATGTTCAAAATGAGCATTTTTATGATGAGGAACGTACAGCTATTCTGAAATGGATTTTCAAAGTAAGTACATCAGCCTCATCAGGTCTGAGATATTTTAAATTGGTGTACTTACTTTTGTGATCCATTTTGAACGTTCTACCCAATATGATGTTGAAAATGAGCATTTTTATGAGTCTCATAAGATGCTAAAACACACAGCTAATCTGAAATGGATTTTTAAAGTAAGTACATCAGCCTCATCAGGTCTGAGATCTTTTGACTTGGCATACTTACTTGTGTAATCCATTTAAAAAGTTCTGCTCATCCTCATTTTATTATGTCCGAACTCACAGCTATTCGGAAATGGATTTTCAAAGTAAGTACATCAGCCTCATCAGGTCTGGGATCTTTTGAACTTGCATACATACTTGTGTAACCAATTTGGAAAGTTCATCCTAACCCTAATGTTCAAAATGAGCATTTTTATGAGTCTCGTTTTATTATGAGGAACACACAGCTAATCTGAAATGGATTCTCAGTGTAACTACATCAGCCTCAACAGGTCTGAGATCTTGTGACTTGGCGTACTTACTTGTGTAATCCATTTTAAAAAGTTCTGCCCACCCTCATTTTATTATGACCAAAAAGCTATTCAGAAATGGATTTTCAAAGTAAGTCCATCAGCCTCATCAGGTCTGGGATCTTTTCAATTGGGGTACTTACTTGTGTAATCCATTTTAAAAGTTCTGCCCACTCCAATATTCCAAAACGATCATCTTATGAGTCTCACAAGCTGCTTGATTTATTATGAGGAACGCACAGCTATTCTGAAATGGATTTTCAAAGTAAGTCCACCAGCCTCATCAGGTCCGAGATCTTTTGAACTGGTGTACTTACTTTTGTGATCCATTTTGAACGTTCTGCCCATCCTGATGTTCAAAACTATCATCTTATGAGTCTCACAAAATGCTCGATTTATTATGAGGAACGCACAGCTATTCGGAAAAGGATTTTCATAGTCAGTACATCAGCCTCATCAGGTCCGAGATCTTTTGAACTGGTGTACTTACTTTTGTGATCCATTTTGAACGTTCTGCCCATCACGATCATCTTATGAGTCTCACAAAATGCTCGATTTATTATGAGGAACGCACAGCTATTCTGAAAAGGATTTTCAAAGTCAGTACATCAGCCTCATCAGGTCCGAGATCTTTTGAATAATTTATGCAGTCTGTATTGTGAAATCCGGCGGCCAATCCCCTTATTAATGACTTGTCAGCTCAATATAAAGTAAAAAGATCAATCGTCGATGGCACCAGGATGGTTAACCCTTTAAACGCTGTGACCAAACCACGTAGTCAGTGTTCACATTTGCTCGAAGCCCCCTCCCCAAAAAACTGTACTTTATTGATGGAGGGGGTCCCTATATGCCTCCCTATATCTGTGCATGCTTGAATTTTTAGGTTTTTTTTGGTTCTTACCCATGAACCCAGAGACGTCAGTTATCGGGAGGGGACACTAAAGCCGACTACAACTGCGCAGTTTACATTTAAAGGACGATTTGTGCCAAGAATCAACGCAATTGTGCCAAATTGCGCCCGCTCGGGGTGGACTGGGAGAATTTCGGAAAGCAGATATGTAGCAAATCTGTCCGTCTCTGTCCTTCCGATGCAATTTCTGTATTTTCTACCGCCCCGTGAATGCCCCTCCGTGCCGCGATGCCAGGCGTGCCGCCCGTTCCCTGTGCGCCTCTCTGCTTCCGATCTACGTCAGCTGTTGGGTGGAGGTATGACATTGGTGGCAGGCCACTGGGGATGTTTGTACGAAATCCGTGTCCCTCCCCCCACCCCTCCGTGCTGGAGATATGTTCTGTCCGTTCAATACAGTCTGTTTATTGCAACCAGTCTGCTTGTGTTATTTCTGTAGAGATTACAATAAAATTGGCCGAGCGCAACGTTTTCTACGACATCCGACTCCGCAGAATTCCTCCATGGACTGAAGGAAAACAAACTAGGTGCAGCACAAGAGAAAAATCACATTTATTCAGTCATTTTTCCTTTTTTTTCCATTAACATGGGCAGGATTTTTTGCGGTACAAGCACTAATTTTGAATGACACCATATAATGTGCTAAAAAAAGAGATTTCCACCACTATTATCAATTTAATATGGTAAACCCCTTCATAATCGGGTACTTCTTCCTTTTTTTTTTTCCATTAACATGGGCAGGATTTTCTCCAGGACGAGCACTAATTTTGATTGACACCATTAATTTCACCTAATAATGTATTAAAAGAATTCCACCACTATTTTTACCAAATTTATATGGTACACCCCTTCATAATTGGGTAATTTTTCCTTTTTTCCCCTCTGCTTTTTTTTTTTCTTGCATTAACATGGGCAGGATTTTCTCCAGGACGAGCACTAATTTTGATTGACACCATTAATTTCACCTAATAATGTATTAAAAGAATTCCACCACTATTTTTACCAAATTTATATGGTACACCCCTTCATAATTGGGTAATTTTTCCTTTTTTCCCCTCTGCTTTTTTTTTTCTTGCATTAACAAGGGCAGGATTTTTTGCGGTATAAGCATTAATTTTAAATGACACCATTCATTTCACCATATAATGTGCAAAAAAAAAAAAAGAATTCCACTATCATTTTTACCAAATGTATCTAGTAAACCCCTTCATTTTTTACTCTGCTTTTCATTTTTGCATTAACATGGACAGGATTTTTTGCGGTACAAGCACTAATTTTGAATGACACCATTCATTTCACTATATAATTTACAAAAAAAGAAAATTCCACCATTGTTTTTACCAGTAAACCCCTTCATTTTTTTAGTCTGCTTTTTATTTTTGCATTAACATAGACAGGATTTTTTGCGGTACAAGCACTAATTTTGAATGACACCATTCATTTCACCATATAATGTACAAAAAAAGAAAATTCCACCAATGTTTTTACCAAATTTATATGGTAAACCCCTTCCTAATCGGGTAATTTTTCCTTTTTTTCCCTCTGCTTTTATTTCTTGCATTAACAAGAGCAGGATTTTCTCCAGGACGAGTACTAATTTTGATTGACACCATTCAGTTCACAAATAATGTACAAAAAAAGAGAATTCCACCATTGTTTTTACCAAATTTATATGGTACACGCCTTCATGATTGGGTCATTTTTTTACTCTGCTTTTTATTTTTGCATTAACATGGGCAGGATTTTCTCCAGGACGAGCACTAATTTCAAATGACACCGTTCATTTCACCATATAATGTGCAAAAAAAAAAAAATTACACTATCGTTTTTACCAAATGTATATAATAACCCCCTTCATTTTTTACTCTGCTTTTTATTTTTGCATTAACATGGACAGGATTTTTTGCGGTACAAGCACTAATTTTGATTGACACCATTCATTTCACTATATAATGCACAAAAGAGAATTCCACCATCGTTTTTACCAAATGTATATAGTAAAGCCCTTCATTTTTTACTCTCTTTATTTTTGCATTAACATGGGCAGTATTTTCTCCAGGACGAGGACTAATTTTGATTGACACCATTCATTTCACCAAATAATGTATTAAAAGAATTCCATCACTGTTTTTACCAAATTTATATGGTAAACCCCTTCCTAATTGAGTAATTTTTCCCCTCTGCTTTTTTATTTTTGCATTAACATGGGAAGGATTTTCTCCAGGACGAGCACAAATTTTGATTTGACACCATTCATTTCACCAAATAATGTACAAAAAAAGAGAATTCCACTATTCTCTTTTTTTCCACTAATTTTTTCCACTAATTATTCCACTAATTCTGTCTGTCTGTCTCTTTGCCCGGCTGTCTCTTTGCCCGGGCTGTCTCTTTGCCCAGCTGTCTCTTTCTGTGTCTCTGTCTCTCTATCCGTCTCTCCACCGACATCTTATTACCTCACACATAAGCTTCTTATACTAACAGTTTATTTTGTTCCTATAGCAACCACTGACAGTTGCTATTTATAGCCTGCAGCTCCCAGCTCCATTCAGTGTAATGGCTGCAGGATTCTTGTAGAGTAACTAGAAAGCACGGGGTTAAATTTTCCCGCCCAAACAGTCTATGATGTTCCCTGAGTCACATGGGGCGTCTGGGCAAAATTTCGTGATTGTACATGCGACGGTGCGGATTCCTTTAGCGGACGGACACACACACAGCTTTATATATTAGATTAACATGGGCAGGATTTTCTCCAGGACGAGCACTAATTTTGATTGACACCATTCATTTCACCAAATAATGTATTAAAAGAATTCCACTATGTTTTTACCAAATTTATATGGTAAACCCCATCATAATCGGGTACTTTTTCCTTTTTTTTGCATTAACATGGGCAGGATTTTCTCCAGGACGAGCACTAATTTTGAATGACACCATTCATTTCACCAAATAATGAACAAAAAAAGAGAAATTCACCATTGTTTTGTACCAAATGTATATAGTAAACCCCTTCATTTTTTTACTCTGCTTTTTATTTTTGCATTAACATTGGCAGGATTTTTTGCGGGACGAGTTCTAATTCTAAATAATACCATTCATTTCACAAAATAATGTAAAAAAAAAAAAGAATTCCTAAATATGATTTTGCCAAATTTACATGGTAAACCCCTTCATAATCGGATCATTTTTTTCCTCTGCTTTTTATTTTTACATTAATAAGGGCAGGATTTTTTGCAGTACAAGCACTAATTTTTAATGACATCATTCATTTCACCATATAATGCACTAAAAAAAAAAAAAAAAAAAGACTTATAGAATTGTTTTGACCAAATTTATATGGTCATTTTTCCCCCCTCTACTTTTTATTTTTACATTAACATGGGCAGGATTTTTTGCGGAATGAGCACTAATTTTGATTGACACCATTCATTTCACAAAATAATGTACTAAAAAAAAAAAAAAGAGAAGAGCACTTCACCATTGTTTTTACCAAATTTACAAAGTAAACCCCTTCATGATCGGGTCATTTTTCCACTCTGCTTTTTATTTTTACATTAATAAGGGCAGGATTTTTCACAGGACGAGCACTAATTTTGAATGACACCATTCATTTCACCAAAAAAATGTACTAAAAAATGGAATTCCACCATTGTTTTTACCAAACTTATAGGGCAAACTCCTTTATATCCCTTTTTTGTTCCCTGCAGCTCTTCATTTTTACATTAACAAGGGCAGGAGTTTTTGCGGGACGAGCATTAATTCTGAATTACACCATTCATTTAATCAAATAATATATTAAAAATTGGTAAAAACGGTGGAATTCTCATTTTTAGTACAATATTTGGTGAAATGAAAAAATTTGTGCTTGTCCCGCAAAAAATCCTGCCCTTGTTAATGTAAAAATAAAAAGCAAAGGGAAAATAAGGAAAAATTACCTAATTATGAAGAGGTTTCCCATATAAAATTGAGTAAAAAATAATTTTGGAATTCGCTTTTTTAGTACATTTTTGGTGAAATGAATGGTGTCATTCAAAATTAGTGCTCGTCCCGTGAAAAATCCTTTCATTAATGTAAAAGTAAAAAGCACAGGAAAAAAAGGACCCAATCATGAAGGGGTTTACCATATAAACTTGGTTAAAACAATGGTGGGATTCTCTTTTTTACATGTTAACTCCTTTATGATGTTTGTTTTTTGTTTGCACTAAGGGCAGGATTTTCTACGGGTCCAGTACTAATTTTGCATGACACCATTCATTTCACACAAAAAAAAGAGAATTCCACAATTGTTTTTACCAAATTTAAATGGTAAATCCCTTCATGATTGAGTCATTTTTCCCTCTGCTTTTTATTTTTGCACTAACAAGGGCAGGATTCTTTGCGGGACAAGCACTAATTCTCAATGTCAACTTAAAAAAAAAAATTACAAAATGTTTTTACCAAATTTATATGGTAAACCCCTTCATGATCGTGTCATATTTCCTTTTTTTTATCCCTCTGCTTTTTACTTTTGCATTAACAAGGGCAGGATTTTTTGCGTGACGAGTATTAATATTGAATGACACTATTCGTTTCACTGGAAAAAAAAAAATTCCACCATTGTTTTATGGGTTTCGATATCACAGTAGTGGTTGTACGGCAAAAATGGCACGGCACCCAGATTCTGCAGGTCCGGACAATTATGGCGATTCCAACTTTTTGTAGTTTTCATTACTTGAGTGCGAATAAAGCAAAAATCTAAACTTTGGGGAAAAAAATAAAATAAAACATTTCCTTTTTTTTTTTTTATTTTCTGAAATATCTATATCTTAAGCTGTTTTCTGAGCTTCACTGGAGTACAAAGGTGGCGGTGAAGGGGGTCTTCAGGGGGTCCTTGGCTGCCATGGTGTTGTGGCAGGACAGGCAGATTTTGCTGGTAAAATTTAACCAGTTAAACAGCAGCGATTGGAGGTAGCTCCGGTCGCTGCTGCTAAAGGCAGGTGCTGACTGTTTTACACAGCCAGTACCAGTTTAGCTCGTAGTTTCGTTCTATATGCCCCTTCTTCCCAAATGGTATACTATTTACTTTTTATGGTTCAGAAGGAGTTAAGTCAATATTTATATATATATATATAAATAAAATATAAATGTATTAAACATACATTACATTTATGTATAACTATATATAAAAATATACATTATAAATTTTATATATATATTTATTATTATTATTATTATATCTATTTAATTTTATATATATTAAGAAGGGAATTTTGTTACTTACCGTAAATTCCTTTTCTTCTAGCTCCTATTGGGAGACCCAGACGATTGGGTGTATAGCACTGCCTCCGGAGGCCACACAAAGCATTACACTAAAAAGTGTAAGGCCCCTCCCCTTCTGGCTATACACCCCCAGTGGGATCACTGGCTCACCAGTTTTAGTGCAAAAGCAAGAAGGAGGAAAGCCAATAACTGGTTTAAACAAATTCACTCCGAAGTAACGTCGGAGAACTGAAAACCGTTCAACATGAACAACATGTGTACCCGAAAAACAACCAAAAATCCCGAAGGACAACAGGGCGGGTGCTGGGTCTCCCAATAGGAGCTAGAAGAAAAGGAATTTACGGTAAGTAACAAAATTCCCTTCTTCTTCGGCGCTCCATTGGGAGACCCAGACGATTGGGACGTCCAAAAGCTGTCCCTGGGTGGGTAAAGAATACCTCATGTTAGAGCTGCAAGACAGCCCTCCCCTATAGGGAGGCAACTGCCGCCTGCAGGACTCTCCTACCTAGGCTGGCGTCCGCCGAAGCATAGGTATGCACCTGATAATGTTTGGTGAAAGTGTGCAGACTCGACCAGGTAGCTGCCTGGCACACCTGTTGAGCCGTAGCCTGGTGACGCAATGCCCAGGACGCACCCACGGCTCTGGTAGAATGGGCCTTCAGCCCTGATGGAACCGGAAGCCCAGCAGAACGGTAGGCCTCAAGAATTGGTTCTTTGATCCATCGAGCCAGGGTGGCCTTAGAAGCCTGCGACCCCTTGCGCTTACCAGCGACAAGGACAAAGAGTGCATCCGAACGGCGCAGGGGCGCCGTGCGGGAAATGTAGATTCTGAGTGCTCTCACCAGATCTAACAAATGTAAATCCTTCTCATACCGATGAACTGCATGAGGACAAAACGAAGGCAAAGAGATATCCTGATTAAGATGAAAAGAGGATACCACCTTCGGGAGAAACTCCTGAATGGGGCGCAGCACTACCTTGTCCTGGTGGAAGACCAGGAAAGGAGCCTTGGATGACAGCGCTGCCAGCTCAGACACTCTCCGAAGAGATGTGATCGCTACCAGAAAAGCCACTTTCTGTGACAGTCTAGAAAGTGAAACCTCCCTCAGAGGCTCGAAGGGCGGCTTCTGGAGGGCAACTAGCACCCTGTTCAGATCCCATGGATCTAACGGTCGCTTGTACGGGGGTACGATATGACAAACCCCCTGCAGGAACGTGCGCACCTTAGAGAGTCGTGCTAGACGCTTCTGAAAAAAGACGGATAGCGCCGAGACTTGCCCTTTAAGGGAGCCGAGCGACAAACCTTTTTCTAACCCAGATTGCAGGAAAGAAAGAAAGGTAGGCAATGCAAATGGCCAGGGAGACACTCCCTGAGCAGAGCACCAGGATAAGAATATCCTCCACGTTCTGTGGTAGATCTTAGCGGACGTGGGCTTCCTAGCCTGTCTCATGGTGGCAACGACCCCTTGGGATAATCCTGAAGACGCTAGGATCCAGGACTCAATGGCCACACAGTCAGGTTCAGGGCCGCAGAATTCCGATGGAAAAACGGCCCTTGGGACAGTAAGTCTGGTCGGTCTGGTAGTGCCCACGGTTGGCCGACCGTGAGATGCCACAGATCCGGATACCACGCCCTCCTTGGCCAGTCTGGGGCGACGAGTATGACGCGGCTGCAGTCGGATCTGATCTTGCGTAGCACTCTGGGCAAGAGTGCCAGAGGTGGAAACACATAAGGGAGCCGGAACTGCGACCAATCTTGCACTAAGGCGTCTGCCGCCAGAGCTCTGTGATCGCGAGACCGTGCCATGAAGGTTGGGACCTTGTTGTTGTGCCGGGACGCCATTAGGTCGACGTCCGGCCTTCCCCAGCGGCGACAGATTTCCTGAAACACGTCCGGGTGAAGGGACCATTCCCCTGCGTCCATGCCCTGGCGACTGAGGAAGTCTGCTTCCCAGTTTTCTACGCCGGGGATGTGAACTGCGGATATGGTGGAGGCCGTGGCTTCCACCCACATCAGAATCCGCCGGACTTCCTGGAAGGCTTGCCGACTGCGTGTCCCCCCTTGGTGGTTGATGTATGCCACCGCTGTGGAGTTGTCCGACTGAATTCGGATCTGCTTTCCTTCCAGCCACTGCTGGAAGGCTAGTAGGGCAAGATACACTGCTCTGATCTCCAGAACATTGATTTGAAGGGTGGACTCCTGCTGAGTCCACGTACCCTGAGCCCTGTGGTGGAGAAAAACTGCTCCCCACCCTGACAGACTCGCGTCTGTCGTGACCACCGCCCAGGACGGTGGTAGGAAGGATCTTCCCTGTGATAATGAGGTGGGAAGAAGCCACCACTGCAGAGAGTCTTTGGCCGTCTGGGAAAGGGAGACTTTCCTGTCCAGGGATGTTGACTTCCCGTCCCATTGGCGGAGAATGTCCCATTGAAGTGGGCGCAGATGAAACTGCGCAAACGGAACCGCCTCCATTGCCGCCACCATCTTCCCGAGGAAGTGCATGAGGCGTCTTAAGGAGTGCGACTGACTTTGAAGGAGAGCCTGCACCCCAGTCTGTAGTGACCTCTGCTTGTCCAGCGGAAGCTTCACTATCGCTGAGAGAGTATGAAACTCCATGCCAAGATACGTTAGTGATTGGGTCGGTGACAGATTTGACTTTGAGAAGTTGATGATCCACCCGAACGTCTGGAGAGTCTCCAGTGCAACATTCAGGCTGAGTTGGCATGCCTCTTGAGAGGGTGCCTTGACAAGTAGATCGTCCAAGTAAGGGATCACAGAGTGTCCCTGAGAGTGCAAGACTGCTACCACTGCCGCCATGACCTTGGTGAACACCCGTGGGGCTGTCGCCAGACCAAATGGCAGAGCTACGAACTGAAGATGGTCGTCTCCTATCACGAAGCGTAGAAAGCGTTGGTGCTCTGTAGCAATCGGCACGTGGAGATAAGCATCTTTGATGTCTATTGATGCTAGGAAATCTCCTTGAGACATTGAGGCAATGACTGAGCGGAGGGATTCCATCCGGAACCGCCTGGCGTTCACATGCTTGTTGAGCAGTTTTAGGTCCAGAACAGGACGGAATGAGCCGTCCTTTTTTGGCACCACAAAGAGATTGGAGTAAAAACCTTGTCCTTGTTCCTGAAGAGGAACAGGGACCACCACTCCTTCTGCTCTTAGAGAATTCACCGCCTGCAGAAGGGCATCTGCTCGGTCGGGATGTGGGGAAGTTCTGAAGAACCGAGGCGGAGGACGAGAACTGAACTCTATCCTGTACCCGTGAGACAAAATGTCTGTTACCCACCGGTCTTTGACCTGTGGCAGCCAAATGTCGCAAAAGCGGGAGAGCCTGCCACCGACCGAGGATGCGGAGGGAGGCGGCCGAAAGTCATGAGGCAGCTGCCTTGGAAGCGGTACCTCCGGTTGCTTTCTTGGGGCGTGAGTGAGCCCGCCAGGAATCAGAGCTCCTTTGCTCTTTCTGAGTCCCTTTGGACGAGGAGAATTGGGGCTTGCCCGAGCCTCGAAAGGACCGAAACTTTGACTGCCACTTCCTCTGTTGAGGTTTGCTTGATCTGGGCTGGGGTAAGGAGGAGTCCTTACCTTTGGACTGTTTAATGATTTCCGCCAATTGCTCACCAAACAGTCTGTCTCCAGATAATGGCAAGCTGGTTAAACATTTTTTAGAAGCAGAATCTGCTTTCCATTCCTTTAACCACAAGGCTCTACGCAAAACTACAGAGTTGGCGGATGCCATTGCGGTACGGCTTGTAGAGTCCAGTACCGCATTAATAGCGTAGGTCGCAAACGCAGTCATTTGCGTAGTTAAGGACGCCACTTGCGGCACTGCTGGACGTATGAAAGAGTCCACCTGTGCCAAACCAGCTGAAATAGCTTGGAGCGCCCACACGGCCGCGAATGCTGGAGCAAACGACGCGCCAATAGCTTCATAGACAGATTTCAACCAAAGGTCCATCTGTCTGTCATTGGCATCTTTAAGTGAAGCCCCATCCTCCACTGCAACTATGGATCTAGCTGCAAGCCTGGATATTGGAGGGTCCACTTTTGGACACTGGGTCCAGCGTTTGACCACGTCAGGGGGAAAGGGATAACGTGTATCCTTCAGACGTTTGGAAAAACGCTTGTCCGGATAAGCATGGTGTTTCTGGATTGATGCTCTGAAGTCAGAGTGGTCCAGAAAAGTGCTCAATTTACGCTTGGGATACCTGAAATGGAATTTCTCCTGCTGGGCAGCTGCCTCCTCTGCTGAAGGGGCTGGGGGAGAAATATCCAACAGCCTATTGATGGCCGCTATAAGGTCATTTACCATGGCGTCACCATCTGGCGTATCCAAATTGAGTGCGGCGTCAGGACAAGACTCCTGATCACCCACCTCTGTCTCATCATATAGAGACTCTTCTCGCTGAGACCCTGACCCGCGTGATGACGTGGAGGGTCTCTCCCAGCGAGCTCTCTTAGGCGGCCTGGGACTGTCATCAGAGTCAGAGCCCTCAGCCTGTGATGCCTGGGACCCCCCTGAAGTACGGATTAGTTCCAACTGAGGGGGAACGGGGAACATAGGCACAGCAGTGTCCATGGTCTGAGCAACTGGCCTGGACTGCAAGGTCTCCAGGATTTTTGTCATAGTCACAGACATCTTATCAGCAAAAACTGCAAATTCTGTCCCCGTCACCGGGACAGGGTTCACCGGCGACTCTGCCTGGGCTACCACCACCATAGGCTCTGGCTGACGAAGTGCCACTGGGACTGAACATTGCACACAATGAGAGTCGTTGGAGCCTGCCGGTAGATTAGCCCCACATGCTGTACAAGTAGTGTATACAGCCCGTGCCTTGGCACCCTTGCGTTTTGTGGATGACATGTTGTTGTCTTCCCAGAGCAATATAGGGTATACAGCCAAGAAGCGACCGTACAGTGCAGTATATATATATATATCTGGTACAGGAAAAAGTACACCAATACACACTGTGGCACTAGTGGGGCCAGCACTAATGTGCTGCTTACCGCCCGCTAAACGCGGGTGTGTGGTCGCCAGAAATCCCTAGTCTGGGTCTCCCAGAGCCTGTGTCCGTCCTCCAGCCAGACTGCATGCAGGAATGGCTGCCGGCGTCCTGTGGAGGGGGGGGCGGGCCCTGGGCGTGCCAGACCAAAAGCGGGAAACCTGCGTCCCACTGTGCCTAGTGAGAGGGCTGGAGCATGTAAATAAGGCTCCAGCCCTCGGCGCTGAGTAATCGTACAGCGTCTCTCCCCTTCCCTGATTGACAGGGAGGGGGCGGGAACGAAGCGGAGCTAGGCCGCAAAAGCCGGGGACTAAATTTATAAGCGCCACCGCCGTAAAAGCGCGGTCGGCGCTAAGTCCCCGGCGCACTACAAGTCCCAGCCGCGCCGCCGCTCCGAGAGTGGCCGGCGCGGTAGTTCCCAGCACATGAAGTCACACAGCTAAGCTGCTGTGACTCAAACCCCAGCGTACAGCGCTACTGTCCCCGGCGCACTAACACACCCAGCAAGTCTGGCGTGTGCGTGCCTGTCTGTACGGGGACACAGAGTACCTGAAAGTTGCAGGGCCTTGTCCCTGAACGGTACACAGCTCCGTATCCATCAGGTTCACTGGGTCTGTGGATGGAGCCCGGCCTCAGGGCTTGGGGGCCGGTAAGATCCTACTTCCACAGAGCCCCTCAGGGGGATGGGGAAGGAAAGCAGCATGTGGGCTCCAGCCTCCGTACCCGCAATGGGTACCTCAACCTTACAAACCACAAGTGGGGTAAGAAGGGAGCATGCTGGGGGCCCTATATGGGCCCTCTTTTCTTCCATCCGACATAGTCAGCAGCTACTGCTGACTAAACAGTGGAGCTATGCGTGGATGTCTGACCTCCTTCGCACAAAGCAGAAAACTGGTGAGCCAGTGATCCCACTGGGGGTGTATAGCCAGAAGGGGAGGGGCCTTACACTTTTTAGTGTAATGCTTTGTGTGGCCTCCGGAGGCAGTGCTATACACCCAATCGTCTGGGTCTCCCAATGGAGCGCCGAAGAAATATATTATTTATGTATAACTATATATAAAAAATCTATTATATATTAAATTATATATATATATATATATATATTACACACACACACACACACACACATATATATACATACATACACATACACACAATATATATATATAATATAATCTCCTTTTTTGGCCCATCAAGGGGGCCGGGGCTGGCTGATGGCTCCTAAGCCAGCCCCCCTCATTGATGTCTATGGGCATTACTAAAGTAGCCACATGCTCACTTGACATATTAAACAGAAAAAGACCCACAGTGGGAGTACCCCCCTTTGAAGAAGAAGAAGAAGAAAATCAAATAAATGCAAAACTAAGGCTTTACCCAGTATGAGGCGTTAACGGAGAGACGTTCATTTTTAATAACCCGCGTCCGTACACAACACCACAATCACTATTCCTCGGTGCATCTTCAGACAGCAGACGCTTGCATTATTAATCACGCCCCGCTCGTGCCGTCCTCTGGTGAGCTATGCAATGATATACTGTCTGCTGAAAAGCGAAGTAAGTGCATTGTAGATACATTCACGTCAATCTAATTGTCACCCAAGAGCCGCTTCAGCATCTGCGGCGGAGGGGCTGCCGCCTCATACCCAACCCTATAGGGACCGCCTGTCAGGACCAATTGTTTCCTATGTGCAGACCATCCTTTACATGAACACTACAGCAATGCCACACTGACCCCGCATACAGGTAATGGCACATACATAGATCGCATCGCACAATACCTTATAGCACGTTCTTTGCCTTTAGCTCCTCAGTGGTCTTCCTCCCTGCTGCTGAATCTCTCCTACCAAGCCGAATTAACAGATCCTGTTTTTTTTTCCTCCCTGCTGCTAAATCTCCTCCCAGTCTAATTAACAGCTCCTCAGTGTTCTCCCTCCCTGCTGCTGAATCACCACACGTCTAATTAACAGCTCCTCAGTGGTCTTCCTCCCTGCTGCTGAATCACCACAAGTCTAATTAACAGCTCCTCTGTGTGCTTCCTCCTTGCTTCTGAATCAACACCTCATGAGGCTAATTAATAGATTCTCAGTGTGCTTCCTCCCTGCTGCTGAATCTCCATCCACCAAGCCTAATTAACAGCTCCTCAATATTTTTACTCCCTTCTGCTGAATTGCCACCTACCAAGCCTAATTAACAGCTCCTCAGTGTTCTTCCTCCCTGCTGCTGAATCACCACACGTCTAATTAACAGCTCCTCAGTGTTCTTCCTCCCTGCTGCTGAATCACCACACAAGTCTAATTAACAGCTCCTCTGTGTGCTTCCTCCCTGCTGCTGAATCACCACAAGTCTAATTAACAGCTCCTCTGTGTGCTTCCTCTCTGCTGCTGAATCACCACACAAGTCTAATTAACAGCTCCTCAGTGTTCTTCCTCCCTGCTGCTGAATCACCACACAAGTCTAATTAACAGCTCCTCAGTGTTCTTCCTCCCTGCTGCTGAATCACCACACGTCTAATTAACAGCTCCTCAGTGTTCTTCCTCCCTGCTGCTGAATCACCACACGTCTAATTAACAGCTCCTCTGTGTGCTTCCTCCCTGCTGCTGAATCACCACAAGTCTAATTAACAGCTCCTCAGTGTTCTTCCTCTCTGCTGCTGAATCACCACACGTCTAATTAACAGCTCCTCAGTGTTCTTCCTCCCTGCTGCTGAATCACCACACAAGTCTAATTAACAGCTCCTCTGTGTGCTTCCTCCCTGCTGCTGAATCACCACAAGTCTAATTAACAGCTCCTCAGTGTTCTTCCTCCCTGCTGCTGAATCACCACAAGTCTAATTAACAGCTCCTCTGTGTGCTTCCTCCCTGCTGCTGAATCACCACACAAGTCTAATTAACAGCTCCTCTGTGTGCTTCCTCCCTGCTGCTGAATCACCACACAAGTCTAATTAACAGCTCCTCAGTGTTCTTCCTCCCTGCTGCTGAATCACCACACAAGTCTAATTAACAGCTCCTCTGTGTGCTTCCTTCCTGCTGCTGAATCACCACACAAGTCTAATTAACAGCTCCTCTGTGTGCTTCCTCCCTGCTGCTGAATCACCACACGTCTAATTAACAGCTCCTCAGTGTTCTTCCTCCCTGCTGCTGAATCACCACACGTCTAATTAACAGCTCCTCAGTGTTCTTCCTCCCTGCTGCTGAATCACCACACGTGTAATTAACAGCTCCTCAGTGTTCTTCCTCCCTGCTGCTGAATCACCACACGTCTAATTAACAGCTCCTCTGTGTGCTTCCTCCCTGCTGCTGAATCACCACAAGTCTAATTAACAGCTCCTCAGTGTTCTTCCTCCCTGCTGCTGAATCACCACACGTCTAATTAACAGCTCCTCAGTGTTCTTCCTCCCTGCTGCTGAATCACCACACTTAACAGCTCCTCTGTGTGCTTCCTCCCTGCTGCTGAATCACCACAAGTCTAATTAACAGCTCCTCAGTGTTCTTCCTCCCTGCTGCTGAATCACCACAAGTCTAATTAACAGCTCCTCAGTGTTCTTCCCCCCTGCTGCTGAATCACCACCCAACTAGCTTGAAAGCTCTTCACCACCCTTCCTCCCTGATGAAGCTGCTCACTTACACTTACTGACAGCTCCTCAGTCTCTTCCTTCCTGCTGAATTTCCGCCCACCTAGCCTGATTGACAGCTCCTCAGCACTCCTCCTCCCTGCTGAATCTCTGCTCACACAGCCTGATTGACAGCTCCTCAGAGTCCCACATCCATGCTGATGAATCTGTCCACTTAGCTTGACAACTCCTCAGCACCCATCCAACCTTGCCTGATGGACAGCTCCTAAGAGTCCCTCCTCCCTGCTGAGATCTCACACTTCAGTACAAGCTGCAGCTGTCAGTCAGGCAGAGACTGAATACATTGGAATCTTGAGAGCTCTCAATAGTGGGAAAAACCTTTAACATCAGGATTACACGGCCATTTTGCTGTTGATTTTAAAATTAAAACACATCAGCCTCATCAGGTCTAAGGTCTAAGTAATAATGTGCGCAGCTTGTACTGTGAACTGTGGGGAAGAGTAAGCCATAAGAAATCATGGCAGAGCTTCTGCAGCGGACCAGTGGTGGAGGAGGTTATGGAGAGGGGTGGTCTTGGATGTGTACCACCGCCACCACCACCTCCACCGCTCCACGCAACATTCATAGGACTGGTGGGCGTTAGCCGAGCATTATCCTGGGTCTATTTTCGGGGGGGGGGGGGGGGGGGGGGGGAGTGGCATCGATTTAGGCATGTAACGGCTTGAATTGTTGAGTGCTGAGCTGTCATTTTTATTGGTATCATGTTGGGGTACATTCAAAGTTTTGATCAATTAGTATGTACATTTTCGGGGAGAGGCTTGTGCGAAAATTAGGAATTTGTTTTTTATGGGTTATTCTATTTGATATTTTCACCTGACTTTTGCAAATATGGTTATTTTTTCTGTAGAGGTGGGTGTTGGCTGTATAACGCAGCTGGCGCCGGCTGTGAATGCTGCTCCTGACCACAGCGTGAATGCTGTTAATGACTGTAGCGTGAATGCTGCTCCTGAACCCAGCTTGCGCTCGCTGTGAATGCTGCTCCTGACCGCAGCGTGAATGCTGCTCCTGACCGCAGCGTGAATGCTGCTCCCGACCGTAGCGTGAATGCTGCTCCCGACCGTAGCGTGAATGCTGCTCCCGACCGTAGCGTGAATGCTGCTCCCGACCGTAGCGTGAATGCTGCTCCCGACCGTAGCGTGAATGCTGCTCCCGATTGTAGCGTGAATGCTGCTCCCGACCGTAGCGTGAATGCTGCTCCCGACCGTAGCGTGAATGCTGCTCCCGACCGTAGCGTGAATGCTGCTCCTGACCGTAGCGTGAATGCTGCTCCTGAACCCAGCTTGCACTCGCTGTGAATGCCGCTCCCGAGCCCACCCGGCGCCGGCCATGAATGCCGCTCCCGAGCCCACCCGGCGCCAGATGTGAATGCTGCTCCTCAGCCCGCTCGATAGCAACTCACCCAAAATTTGCTGTACATGTATGGTGGAAGACGAAAAGGGGATAAGGTGAAATGACAGAATTGAGCTGCAATACCTGATTCGGCCCACTGACAAGAGTGGCGCCAGAGGGAAACAAAAAAAGAAAAAAAAGACCCAGCAGAACAGATTATGGCAAATCCTTTTAAACCCTATAATGCCTTAACGATTGCAATGCCTTAAAAAAAAATAATAATAATAATAATGATGACAGTCCGCACAAAATCTGTTAAAATGTCTCAGAACTCCTGATAAATTAAATAGACTGGTTTAAAGTGGATAAAGCGGGCACCTGCTCAGATGGGTCTGGGTCACCCCCCATATAACGCTCCGCTTTGGTGATTACGCCAGACCATATGGAGCTGTTCCGGGTGCCCGCAGGCGATTCATGGTCCGGTCTCGTGTCCGGATGGTCGCCCCGAGTCTCTGACGTGCACACACAGCGGGGATCAGATCAGGTCCATTGTGCTTTGGCGCCACCTAGTGGTGCAATTGTGGAAGCGCTGGTGAAAGAGCCCAGATCACTTTTTTCTCCGGTGCACCACCGTCCAGCCATCGGCCTCTGGCTCCTCTTCCTCGGGCTGCCCGCCGGATGCAGCAGAAGTAGTTGGTGTGGCAGTAGTCGTCCCACTCGTCTCACAGTCCATTGCCTGGAACAGAGGATAAGACATGAGTAGTGCCGCCATCTCTACAGCACAAAGCACTGTCTCCGTTGTTTGGCTGCAGCAGTGACGTCACGTTGACCCCTCTGCAGACAATCACTAGCGCCCAACGGCTCTGCTGATGTAGACCGAACCATCCACAAAGCTCAATGATTGGCTGCAGCGATGGTGACATAATGTCACCGCTGCAGCCAAAAAATAGACACTGCTGGCCCCCAGGACACTCACATAGTAGTGGACAGAAGACTTTCAGCAGTCTCTTATCACAGACAGGATTACAATGAAAGGTAACATAAGATCCACTATTCACAATAGGTGATATCACAGCTCACCTCCTCCCTCTCCTGTTCAATGCCTGATAACATCTCTATATACAGGAGGAGGAAGTGAGCTGTAACTCCACATACTGTGAATGGTGGATCCTGTGTTATCTATTGTATATAGAGGTGTTAATCAGTCATTGTACAGGAGGAGGTGAGCTGTGGCATCACCTAATACAGGATACACCATTCACATTAGGTGATATCATAGCTCACCTCCACCCCCTCCTGTTCAATGCCTGATAACATCTCTATATACAGGAGGAGGAAGTGAGCTGTAACTCCACAAATTGTGAATGGTGGATCCTGGGTTATCTATAGTATATAGAGGTGTTATCAGTCATTGTACAGGAGGAGGTGAGCTGTGACATCACCTAATACAGGATACACCTATCACAGCTCACTTACTCAGCTTCCTGTACAATGACTCATAACTCCTTAATATATAGTAGATAAAACAGGATCCACCATTTACAATAGATTATATCACAGCTCTCCTCCTCCTATACAATGGCTAATAACTGTATATACAGAAGATAATACACCATTCACTGTAAGTAATGTCACAGCTCACCTCCTCCTCCTGTCTAGTGACTATAACACCTTATTATACAGTAGATCACACAGGAACCACCATTCCCAATAAGTGATGTCACAGCTCACCTCCTCCCACTTCAGTGCAATGACCGATAACACCTCTATATACAGTAGATAACAGGATCCACCATTCATAATACATGGAGTCACAACTCACTTTCTCCCCCTCCTGTAAAATGACTAATAACTCCTATATACAGTAGAAAGCACAGAATTCACCATTCACAATAGGGGATATCACAGCTCACCTCCTTCTACTGTACAATGACTGATAACACCTCTGTATTCAGTAGATAATACATTATCCACCATTCACAATATCTACTGTATTTAGAGGTGTTATCAGTCATTGCACAGGAGGAGAAGGAGGTGAGCTGTGACATGTTAATGGTGAATCCTGTATTGTGTATCCTGATATCGCAGCTCACCTCCTTCGCCGCTTCCTGTACAATGACTGATAACACCTCTATATACAGTAGATAAAACAGGATCATTCACAATAAGTGATATCACAGCTCACCTCCTCCACTTCCTGTACAATGACTCATAATACTTCTATACACAGTATATAACACAGGACCCACCATTCACAATAGGTGATGTCACAGCTCCCCTCCTCCCCAATGACCAATATCACCTCTATATACAGTAGCTAAAACAGGATCCACCATTAACAAAAGGGGATATCACAGCTCACCTCCTCCTCCTTCACAATGACCTTTGCTAGAACAAATAGGGTTCTAAGCCTATTGATGCTAATATCCATGTGAAGAAGTAAAAGTAATGTTAAACCCCCCTCCCCCGGTAGCCCTCTCTGCCCCGCACCTCCTCGTCCTCCTCGGCGCTGCTGTCCTCCGCGGCTCGCACTTCCTGCACGTTGGCCTTCACGTTGTACTTCTTCTGAGACAGTTGGGCGATCTTCTCCGTCACGCTGCCGATGTCTCCGTGCTGACACTGGGAGTAGAAGGTGCAGAGCTGCCGGGCAATCTGGGGAAGGACACAGATCAATGTACACCCAGTCTGTTAATCCGGCAATACCGATAGTCTGGAATCTATGGTATATGGCGAAGTAAAAGGAGAGGTGTTGGATCAGAGGAGGCTACTCACAGCAAAACCTCAGGCAAAACTGGATTGCCAAGTGCTGGACTTCAGGGTCGGGGGATGACCAAAAAAAACCCCCAAAAAAACATATCGGGGGCTCTTAAAGACATACATGTCCTTTCACATAAAATCTAATTAATACAATTGGTGCCGCCTATACCAGTACAATATGTCCAAGAATTGTCCCGATTCTCCTGCTCTGTAACTTGTTACTGTATTTCATCCTTTTCAGTGAGTGCATCTAATATCAGCGCTCTATCAGCACTATATGTGCAGGAACTTCCGTTCATTTACTTCCTTGTATAAATTGCTCTTGCATCCTGTGCAGGGACAAAGGCCCGCCCCCACTTCCTGTACAGGGACAAAGGCCCGCCCCCACTTCCTGTACAGGGACAAAGGCCCGCCCCCACTTCCTGTACAGGGACAAAGGCCCGCCCCTACTTCCTGTACAGGGACAAAGGCCCGCCCCTACTTCCTATACAGGGAAAAAGGCCCGCCCCCACTTCCTGTACAGGGGCAAAGGCCCGCCCCCACTTCCTGTACAGGGACAAAGACCCACCCCCACTTCCTGTACAGGGACAAAGACCCTCCCCTACTTCCTGTACAGGGACAAAGACCCGCCCCTACTTCCTGTACAGGGTCAAAGACCCACCCTTACTTCCTGTACAGGGACAAAGACCCGCCCCCTACTTCTTGTACAGGGACAAAGACCTTTATCTACTTCCCGTACAGAGATTAAGACCCTCCTCCACTTCCTGTACAGACTAAGACCCTCCTCCACTTCCTGTACAGACTAAGACCCTCCTCCACTTCCTGTACAGACTAAGACCCTCCTCCACTTCCTGTACAGACTAAGACCCTCCTCCACTTCCTGTACAGACTAAGACCCTCCTCCACTTCCCGTACAGACTAAGACCCTCCTCCACTTCCCGTACAGACTAAGACCCTCCTCCACTTCCCGTACAGACTAAGACCCTCCTCCACTTCCCGTACAGACTAAGACCCTCTCCCACTTCCCGTACAGACTAAGACCCTCTCCCACTTCCCGTACAGACTAAGACCCTCTCCCACTTCCCGTACAGACTAAGACCCTCTCCCACTTCCCGTACAGACTAAGACCCTCCCCCACTTCCCGTACAGACTAAGACCCTCTCCCACTTCCCGTACAGACTAAGACCCTACCCCACTTCCCGTACAGACTAAGACCCTACCCCACTTCCCGTACAGACTAAGACCCTCTCCCACTTCCCGTACAGACTAAGACCCTCCCCCACTTCCCGTACAGACTAAGACCCTCCTCCACTTCCCGTACAGACTAAGACCCTCCTCCACTTCCCGTACAGACTAAGACCCTCCTCAACTTCCCGTACAGACTAAGACCCTACCCCACTTCCCGTACAGACTAAGACCCTCTCCCACTTCCCGTACAGACTAAGACCCTACCCCACTTCCCGTACAGACTAAGACCCTCTCCCACTTCCCGTACAGACTAAGACCCTCCCCCACTTCCCGTACAGACTAAGACCCTACCCCACTTCCCGTACAGACTAAGACCCTCCTCCACTTCCCGTACAGACTAAAACCCTCCTCAACTTCCCGTACAGACTAAGACCCTCCTCCACTTCCCGTACAGACTAAGACCCTCCTCCACTTCCCGTACAGATTAAGACCCTCTCCCACTTCCCGTACAGACTAAGACCCTCTCCCACTTCCCGTACAGAGACTAAGACCTGCCCCCCCTCACCTCACACTTCTTTTCCAATACAAAGCCGAAGGCCCACTCCCCACTTCCTGTACAGAATCAAAGGCCCACTCCTCACTTCCTGTACAGAATCAAAGGCCCACTCCCCACTTCCTGTACAGAATCAAAGGCCCACTCCCCACTTCCTGTACAGAATCAAAGGCCCACTCCCCACTTCCTGTACAGCATCAAAGGCCCCCTCCCCACTTCCTGTACAGCATCAAAGGCCCACTCCCCACTTCCTGTACAGCATCAAAGGCCCACTCCCCACTTCCTGTACAGCATCAAAGGCCCACTCCCCACTTCCTGTACAGCATCAAAGGCCCACTCCCCACTTCCTGTACAGCATCAAAGGCCCACTCCCCACGTCCGGGAATCTGGATCTCTGCTGTTAGACACTTATTGCACGGAACAACAGGCAATGGGCGGCAAGGAAGGTGCTCATCCAGTGGCCTGAACTGAGGAGTATAATTTGGACAGCAGCAGCAAAGTATTAGGAACCATGTAGTGAAGGCTCTGTAGAGTGTTGTGTAATTTCACATCCGCGCACACGAACAATAGAAAGAAAACAACAGTATAAACGTGTCCTCAGGTTCCCTGCCAAGAGAACATATGGCCGCAAACAATAGAGGACGGCTCCTTTAGGGAGTGGCCCCAAATATCAGCCGAATATAGAAGCAGAAAGACTCGCGCTGCGATCCTGCCCATACCGGTCTGACGGGAGCCTTAGGTAACCGCGTGTGAGCCCTGCAGGATTCTGGGAAAGCCGAGTACAGCATTGTGCAATGATGAAGGGTTACAGTAATAGACCTGGGGCGGCAAATCCTCCGCATCTCACACATTACACAGCCATGATTTCCAGACTGACACTATTTTGGGAACATACCACGTTTCGTGGCATTTTTGCACGAGATGAGATGATCAAAAATGGCAGCTTTGTGGTTTCCATTTTTTTCCTGGACTTTTACGGATTTGCCCGCCTCCTGTGACCTCGCTCCACCATCGCTGCCGCCCCCCACCTCCTGTGACCTCGCTCCACCACCGCTGCCGCCCCCCACCTCCTGTGACCTCGTTCCACCACCGCTGCCGCCCCCCACCTCCTGTGACCTCGCTCCACCACCGCTGCCGCCCCCCACCTCCTGTGACCTCGCTCCACCACCGCTGCCGCCCCCCACCTCCTGTGACCTCGTTCCACCACCGCTGCCGCCCCCCACCTCCTGTGACCTCGCTCTACCACCGCTGCCGCCCCCCACCTCCTGTGACCTCGCTCCACCACCGCTGCCGCCCCCCACCTCCTGTGACCTCGCTCCACCACCGCTGCCGCCCCCCACCTCCTGTGACCTCGCTCCACCATTGCTGCCTGCTGCAACCCCCCCGCCTCCTGTGACCTCGCTCCACCACAGCTGCCGCCCCCCCGCCTCTTGTGTCCTCGCTCCACTACAGCTGCCGCCCCCCCGCCTCCTGTGTCCTCGCTCCACCACCGCTGCCGCCCCCCACCTCCTGTGACCTCGCTCCACCATTGCTGCCTGCTGCCACCCCCCCGCCTCCTGTGACCTCGCTCCACCACAGCTGCCGCCCCCCCGCCTCCTGTGTCCTCGCTCCACCACCGCTGCCGCCCCCCGCCTCCTGTGTCCTCGCTCCACCACCGCTGCCGCCCCCCACCTCCTGTGACCTCGCTCCACCACCGCTGCCGCCCCCCACCTCCTGTGACCTCGTTCCACCACCGCTGCCGCCCCCCACCTCCTGTGACCTCGCTCCACCACCGCTGCCGCCCCCCACCTCCTGTGACCTCGTTCCACCACCGCTGCCGCCCCCCACCTCCTGTGACCTCGCTCCACCACCGCTGCCGCCCCCCACCTCCTGTGACCTCGCTCCACCATTGCTGCCTGCTGCCACCCCCCCCGCCTCCTGTGACCTCGCTCCACCACAGCTGCCGCCCCCCCGCCTCCTGTGTCCTCGCTCCACCACCGCTGCCGCCCCCCACCTCCTGTGACCTCGCTCCACCACCGCTACCCGCCCCCCACCTCCTGTGACCTCGCTCCACCATTGCTGCCTGCTGCCACCCCCCCGCCTCCTGTGTCCTCGCTCCACCACCGCTGCCGCCCCCCACCTCCTGTGACCTCGCTCCACCACCGCTGCTGCCCCCCACCTCCTGTGACCTCGCTCCACCATCGCTGCTGCCCCCCACTTCCTGTGACCTCGCTCCACCACCGCTGCCGCCCCCCACCTCCTGTGACCTCGTTCCACCACCGCTGCTGCCCCCCACCTCCTGTGACCTCGCTCCACCACCGCTGCCGCCCCCCACCTCCTGTGACCTCGCTCCACCATTGCTGCCTTCTGCCACCCCCCCGCCTCCTGTGACCTCGTTCCACCACAGCTGCCGCCCCCCCCGCCTCCTGTGTCCTCGCTCCACCACCGCTGCCGCCCCCCACCTCCTGTGACCTCGCTCCACCACCGCTGCCGCCCCCCCACCTCCTGTGACCTCGCTCCACCATCGCTGCTGCCCCCCACTTCCTGTGACCTCGCTCCACCACCACTGCCGCCCCCCACCTCCTGTGACCTCGTTCCACCACCACCGCTGCCGCCCCCCACCTCCTGTGACCTCGCTCCACCACCGCTGCCGCCCCCCACCTCCTGTGACCTCGCTCCACCATTGCTGCCTGCTGCCACCCCCCCGCCTCCTGTGACCTCGCTCCACCACAGCTGCCGCCCCCCCGCCTCCTGTGTCCTCGCTCCACCACCGCTGCCGCCCCCCACCTCCTGTGACCTCGCTCCACCACCGCTGCCGCCCCCCACCTCCTGTGACCTCGCTCCACCATCGCTGCTGCCCCCCACTTCCTGTGACCTCGCTCCACCACCACTGCCGCCCCCCACCTCCTGTGACCTCGTTCCACCACCACCGCTGCCGCCCCCCACCTCCTGTGACCTCGCTCCACCACCGCTGCCGCCCCCCACCTCCTGTGACCTCGCTCCACCATTGCTGCCTGCTGCCACCCCCCCCGCCTCCTGTGACCTCGCTCCACCACAGCTGCCGCCCCCCCCGCCTCCTGTGTCCTCGCTCCACCACCGCTGCCGCCCCCCACCTCCTGTGACCTCGCTCCACCACCGCTGCCGCCCCCCACCTCCTGTGACCTCGCTCCACCATTGCTGCCTGCTGCCACCCCCCCGCCTCCTGTGACCTCGCTCCACCACCGCTGCCGCCCCCCACCTCCTGTGACCTCGCTCCACCATTGCTGCCTGCTGCCGCCCCCCCCGCCTCCTGTGTCCTCGCTCCACCACCGCTGCCGCTCCCCGCCTCCTGTTTCCTCGCTCCACCACCGCTGCCGCCCCCTCACCTCCTGTGACGTCGCTCCACCATTGCTGCTGCCCCCACCTTCTGTGACCTCGCGCCACCGCTGCTGCCGCTCCCCCACCTCCTGTGACCTCGCTCCACTACAGCTGCCGCTCCCCGCCTCCTGTGTCCTCGCTCCACCACCGCTGCTGCACCCCCACCTCCTGTGACCTCGCTCCACCACCGCTGCCGCTCCCCCACCTCCTGTGACCTCGCTCCACCACCGCTGCCGCTCCCCCACCTCCTGTGACCTCGCTCCACCACCGCTGCCGCTCCCCCACCTCCTGTGACCTCGCTCCACCACCGCTGCCGCTCCCCCACCTCCTGTGACCTCGCTCCACCACCGCTGCCGCTCCCCCCACCTGCCCCCGGCCCACCAGTAAGACACCACTGGCTCATAAGACAGACCCCATAATTTTGTTTTTCCATTTTTTTCCTCTCTTTATTTGAAGTGCGTCTTATACAATAAAAAATATGGTACTTAAAAAAAAAAAAAATGATCCTCTATGAAGCCCAGTTTCAGGCTGGTCTTCATAAGTGTGTACACCAAGATTACAGAGATTAGGGATCTTCAGAAAGCCCAAGGAAGCCACAATCACACATTGGCACCCCGAAATTTGGGTGTGCAATCACTTAGTAACCATTTAAATGCTATTATTGGGGGCATCTAAATGATTAAATAGAAGGGATCTGAGCAAGCTCTGGTCACTGCAATTACAGATGGGTGCCGGCTGTATAACACAGCAGTCACCCTCATCTGTAATGAATGAAGCAGGGTCACCTCCTAAATTTGCGCCTTATATGAGCACCTGACTTAGAAGGGAGGGGAAAAAAGGAAACAGTCAGCAGGATTTAGCTCTATAACAAGTCTGCAACCAAAAAACTGCATTGGATTTTTTTTTTTAACAGTTTCTGAGAGGTTTTTGCATGATGATGACGATGAGCCCCCTGTCCCCCAAAATATCCTTACCATGGGTAAACTCCCATCCTCCACCATGGTATCAAACTCATCATTCAATATGCCTTGCAGGGTGTCCTCCACCTCGTACTGCTCCAGGTCCGCTGCGGAAAGACAAAGTCATTACATGGAGGATGATCCAGGGGAATAAGGAGAGAAACTGGAAGCGA
The DNA here is from genome assembly GCF_048569485.1 of Anomaloglossus baeobatrachus. NCBI lineage: Eukaryota > Metazoa > Chordata > Amphibia > Anura > Aromobatidae > Anomaloglossus > Anomaloglossus baeobatrachus. The sequence continues at coordinate 205,750,878 of NC_134361.1, read as the reverse complement.
ATGGAGCGGTGTTGCGACACCAAACGCAACTAATGGTCAGGGATGAAGCGGCTCCTGAAAAAGCTATGATTTTTTTTAATCCTGGACATTCCCTTTTAATAGGTCAGGTGCAGAGAGAGGAAGACGGCTCAGGAGAAAAGTCTGCTCCATACATAGCAGGTGCCGGCCGTGTTGTACAGCCGGTATCTGCCTCTAAAGCTAGCTCTGATCGCTGCTGTTAATTTATTCCAAAGGGGAGACAATGCAATCACTCATTGCCTCTCCATGTATTACAATTGTGGGGTGCCATTGTAGCTTGGTGCCCAAAAATACCCATGTAGACAGCAATCTATAGTTTGGCCGGTGCACTATGTTGCTGCAGAGACCAAGCCAACTCTGCTTGTCGCCTCGGAGAGTGCACAGTTCGGAGCAGCGCTGCAGCCAGGCGACCAGCCGAACTGTCACTCTTCAGGAGCGCAGTAAAGAAGCTGGGAGGCAGGGGGGGGCAGTGCGCTCCTGAAGACTGACAATTCGGCTGGTAGAATGGCAGAACCGCTGCCCCGAACTGTGCCCTCTCCGAGGCGACAAGCAGAGTCGGCTTTGTCTCTTTAGCATCGAAGGAGCGCAGAGACACTGACCCTGCCTGGATAGAGCAGAGCTTGTGAGACTGAATGAGACCACCCCTTTAAGAAACATACAGCACATTCCTGATAGAAGAGGAACAAGTTACACTTATAAAGGAGACGTCCCCAGCGTCTCATATAATTATCCATCCTGCTGACAGCGCAGACGAGCGGCCGCTCTGGAGTATAGTCCGCGCCGGAAAACTGCATTCACATAGAGGACAACGTGCTTTATGGAGGAAAAAAAAGCTACAACGATGCAAAACAGAGAACGAGCAAATAAAAAACATCCAGGGCTAGAGGCAACCTGCTCTGTTACACTCCATTCTTTTCCCTTTCATTTTTTCCTCCCTTTCTTCTATTTGTATTTTTCCCTCCCCATAGCCGTATGATGATGGCTCGTTTGTTGCTCCAAGAGCTGTTAAACCAATAATTCTACCCTATAATTTACAGCTATATAAAATTGTAATAAATATATATACACACACACACATTATATTACTAAAAATATTAATCAATTTAATATGTTAATATAAAGATTAAGAAGTAAATATTAATATAATACTTCTATATATAATACTTCTATACTTAATATATATATGTGAACTAGATTTATTTATATTACATATATTCATAGAAATATTAATGCATTAATAAATGTAATTATATATATATATATAACAAATATATATAACAATATATATAACACAATATATATATATATATATATATATATATATATATATATATTGTGTTATATATTGTTATATATATTTGTTATATATATAACAAATATATATAACAATATATATAACACTATATAATATATATATATATATATATATATATATATATATATATAAAAAATAATTATATATATTATTTTTTTTATATATATATATATATATATATATATATATATATATATATATATATATATATATGTAATATATATATATATATATATATATATATATATATTATATACACACACACAATTATTAACTATTATTATTTTATATATACACACATATATATGTATATCTATATATCTATATATACAAATATATATCTATACAAACATATATATACACATACACGAGTGTGTGTGTGTGTGTGTGTGTGTGTGTGTGTGTTTTGGTAATTTTTTTATTATGGTTGGTTCTACATTTTGACATTTACCTTTGGGAACAATTGGGTGTTTTAATCTTATTTTTTTTTTTAAATACATTTTTTTGTTCTTTGGACGACTTAAAGCTGTGATCAATCAATCGTTTGGTGGAACATGACGCTTGTATGGAGCTGGCATATATGTTTAAAGAAAATATTTCATTCTAAATAATATATATATAAAAAAAAACCTTTTATATATATATATATATATATATATATATATATATATATATATATATATATATATATATATATATATATATCTCTTTCAGAGCACTCAGTATGTAGTTCATGGACAATTCCTTTCATTTTACTACTGCGATCCCTAACTTTACAGCACGGCGCACACTTCGCTGTTTCCATCTTTTTCCATAGGCAATAATAAAGAGACATTGCTCTTTTTTCCCTTTTGCAGCACCTGGTACAGGGGTCCATGCCCCGGATTGGTGAGACCCCACCGCTCAGAAATGTCTGGAACAGATGGATGGCAATACGGAACTCCGCAATCTATATGTACAATGTATATACACAGGAGTAGACTTACAGTTAGTGTGAAAATACTCGTACACGGCCCCCACCATCCACTGCGCCTTCTCCTGCACATGAAGACCTCCGAATCCATTCTCCACAGCGATCTGTCAATATAGAGCATAGTAATGGTTACTCTCCCGTAATGCCCCCAACATAATGACCCCCCCACCTGTCAATCAAGACTGGAATACATTCATATACAGTGTCCATTATTGTGCTCTTCAGGATCACAGGAAGGTTTTTTTGCTATACAGTATACTGCCTCTCCATACGGCACAGACTTGCTTTGAGCCCCCCATAAAGAACAGAATACATGGCCATATTTCACAAAAAGGCATGCGGCTTCAGGATGAAGACCACGTGAACGGACAAGCTTTAATTCTTATGTTCAGCGGTTTTCCGTGTGTCAGCGGCAGACAGTGTGTGAAATTATAGGCCGTAACTGTGTAAGAGATAATGGCTGTGACTCACCCAGAACCTCGTGTACTGGCTTCCAGTGCCATCGAGAACTGTAAAGGGCACATGGCTGAAAATATGTCCCAATACAACCCTGTACAGGCTGCGGAAACAAGGGGTTAGGACGGACGGGGTCTCCATCTACAGCGTGAGTCATCACCATGGCACTAAAGTGCAAAGTCGGCCATTTAAATGATCCCTATCCACAGGATATGTTCACTGAGGAACACCGGGACCCCTAAAAATGCAGAGATCAGGGTCTGGATGAATGAGCTGGTACTGAGCATGTGCGATTGATATCAGGAGTGATTGCACATGCTCAGTACCATTTTATTCATCCAGTTTTTGGGATGACTGTGGGTTATTGAGGTGGGACCCCAGCGATTGTGCATTTATCGTCTATATGGATAGCTGATTTTTTTTAGGGGCTTTCTGGGACTTCAACATTGATGGCCTATCCTTAGGAAAGGTTATTGATGTCTAATCGATGGGGTGCGACACCCAAAGATGGCTGGAACTGAATAGTGGCCGGGTACTGCATATAGGACCCCTATTCGTATCAATAGGGGGTGTAGGTGCAGTACCTGACACGGCCACTATTCCATTAATGGAGCTGTGCAGCTCCGCAAATGATCAGTTCCGGACGGCATCAGGGGGGCTGGGGGGCGCTCCCCCATCAATAGGGGGCATAGGTGCAGTACCTGTGACGGTCACTATTCCATTAATGGAGCTGTGCAGCTCTGCAACTGATCAGTTCCGGCCGGCATCGGGGAGGGGGAGGGCGCTACCCCATCAATGAGACATTGATATCCTTTTCTAAGGATAAGCCTTCAGTGCCGGACAGCCCCTTTAAGTATGTTGATATTTAAAGGCATGAATAATGCAGGGTGTGCATGTCAGAAATGGAGCTTTCTTGGGGAGTCACCTGACGCCCCACTGTATTCCAGAATAGTCTTTAAAGGGAATCTTTCACCAGGTTTTTCCAGCATAATTTAGGGTCAGAGACCCTGATTCCAGTGATGTGTCACTTACTGAGCTATTTGCTGTCATTTTGATATAATCATTGTTTTCTCTGCTTCTGATCTAGAGCTCATGAATATGCTGGACTACCTGCAGCACGCCAAGTAGTCCTGTAATGATAATCTACTGCTGATTAAACAGTGATTTTATAAAAATTACACTAAGCAGCTCAGTAAGGCTGCTTTCACACATCAGTTTTTTGACATCAGGCATGATCCGTCGAAAAAACTGATGCGACGGATCCGTCGAAAAAACTAATTAGTTCCTTCAGTTTTTTGACAGATCCGGTGTGATACTGAGCATGCTCAGTTCAAAAAAACGGATCAGGCGGCCGGATCCGTTTTTTGCCGCATTACGCCGGATCCGGCATCCATAGGCTTCCATTATAAAATATGCCGTCCGGCGCGATCCGTTTTTTTTGCCGGACACAAAAACGTTCACTTCAGGCTGCTTTCACACATCCGTTTTTTTCTGTGCGGCACAATCCGGCACTTTGCAGAAAAAAACGCAACCGTTTTTTTTTTTGCCGCCGGTTGCGTTTTTTCCGCATAGACTTTCATTAGTGCCGGATTGTGCCGCATGGGCTTGCGTTCGGTCCGGTTTTTGCCGGATGCGGCATATTTAGCCCATGCGACGGCCGGATGGAACGTTGCCTGGCATGTTTTTTTTGTCCGGCGAAAAAAAACGCATCGCGACGCATCCAGCCGATGCAGCGCTTTTTCCAATGCATGCCTATGGACGCGGCAAAAACCGCATCCGCCGCCGCATGCGGTTTTTTGCATTGCGCATGCTCAGTAGCGTGCCGCAACTGGCAAAAACCGGACGGGCCGCATGTAAAAACTTATGCAAAGGATGCGTTTTTTTTCGCCGCATAGGTTTTAGAGCCGGATTTTCCCAGAATCAGTGTCACACTTCACTATGGGCAGTGTGTGGTATCGCAGCTCAGCGCCATTCACCACCTGTTCCTGTAGGATCGCAGATCTTTACCATATGGGCAACAACTACGCCTGTCACGTGTACCCCGACACAGTATGGAGAGTGCATTTGTCAGAAGACAGGTGCAGCTTAAATTAGGGGCATCCACAAGAAGCACAAAAAGGGTGAATGTATTTGTGCTCATTGTCAATGGGGGGCTGCACACGGAGAATTTGGTGGCCCGGTCAACATTTGCTGCAAACACCAAATGCTCAGATATTCGCCCCCGTGTTAGAGAATGTAGGAGCTGAGCTTCACGACGAGAGACAACTTTTTAGATGGACATGGTTATGTCTGCATATAGCAAATCTGCAATATTATGGGATATATGGGATATCGGTATGTCATTTTCATCTCACCTTGACCTAGATGAAAGGAAAAAGCCCAGAGATCTGGTACCGAGAGCCCACTTGGCTACTGTGATGTGGATCTAGCTCAGAAATTACCATTGGATCAGACGGCCTCTGCTTTCCTGTGCATGAGACTCCATAGACTGCAATGGGTGCGCGTCATCCAAGTTGCACAGCAAATCGTAGCATGCTGCACTTTTTTTTCCCTTCAGTTCAGGGTTGAGTCTCCACCACTGCTCCCAGTGTTTGTCTGCAGCGCCGATATCACACCAACAAGCACTGCAGCCAATTACTGAGCTCAGAGGTTCTGAGAAGCTTGTATAGAACCGCTGAGCTCAGGGATTGGCTGCAACACTGACATCACGCCAACGAGCACTGCAGCCAATTACGGAGCTCAGAGGTTCTGAGCAGCTTGTACCGAACCGCTGAGGTCAGTGATTGGCTGCAGAGCTGACATCACCCCAACGAGCACTGCAGCCAATTACTGAGCTCAGCGGTTCTGAGCAGCTTATCCCAAGCCGCTGAGGTCAGTGATTGGCTGCAGAGCTGACATCACGCCAACGAGCACTGCAGCCAATTACTGGTGCTGAGCAGCTTGTGCCGAGACACTGAGCTCAGTGATAGTGCTGCAGCACTGACATCACGCCAATGAGCACTATGGCTAATTACTGAGCAGCATGTGCCAAGCCGCTGAGCTCAGTGATTGG